>NW_006440638.1:19489865-19495785 GCF_000325575.1 Pteropus alecto | reverse complement strand
TCCCTATGGCCAGATCATGAAGAAATTCTCTGATAATATCTTCTATTAGCTTTTTTGTTTTACATTTCACATTTTGAATCACAATCCACCTGGAATTTACTTTTGCAAATGGTGTGAGGTAAGGCATAGTTTCATTAGTTTTCACATGGATATCCAGTTTTCCCAGGACCATTTATTGAAAAGATTTTCCTTTCCCCCACACTCTGTGACGTTATTTACTTTTATCCTAAATCAAGTGCCTGAATCTGCTTCTGGGCTTTCTATTTTGTTCTATAAGTCTATCCTTATACCAATATCTTGCTCTCTTAACATTTGTAACCTTGTATAGTGAGCCCCCCTATGCTTCTATATTGTTCTTTTAATAGTCTATGGCTACACTTCCATAAGCATTTCAAAATCAACTTATCAAATTTCATATACACACACACACACACAAGCTATAGAAATTTTGATCAGAATCACTATAAAATCATTGAATTTATAGGTCAATTTGACAAGAATTAGCTTTGTAAAATCAAGTCATTCATCTCTTTCCATTTATGTAGTTCCTCTTTAATGCTTTTAAATAACATTTTGTAGTTTTCTGTCTAGAAGCTTACATATTTTTATTTTTCGGCGTTTGATTTCTAAAGTTAATATATGCTAACTGAATTTTTTCATTTTCTAACTGTTTGGCTGTTGTGGACTGAATGTCTGTGTCCCCCCTCAAAGTTCCACTGTTGAAACCCTAACCCCCAGTGGGAGTGTAATAGGAGGTCTTTGAGTGGTAATTATGTTCGGGTGAGGCCATGAGGGTAGAGCCCTGATGATGATATTAGTGTCCTCATAAGAAGAGTGAAACTAAACCTCACTCGCTCGCATCCATGTGAGGACACAGTGAGAAGGTGGCCATCTACAAGCCAGGATGAGAACTCTCGTCAGAACCAGACCATGGTGGCACCCTCATCTTGGACTTCCAGCCTCCAGAACTATAAGAAAATTTCTTTTTAAGTCTCACAGTGTCTGGTACTTTGTCGGTAGCCCAAATTAAGATAATGGCCGATACAGAGAAATTCAAAACTTACATATATTAATCTTATATTCAGAGGTCTTGGTAAGTTTACTAATTAATTTTAATTGTTTCTCAATAGGTTCTTTTGGGTTTTCTGCATACATCATATTGTCTACAAATAATGACAGTTTTATTCCTTCCTTTTTAATTCTTCTACCTTTTATTTATTGTTTTTGACTTACCGTACTAGTTAGAACCTTGTGAGTACATTGCGAAATAGCAATGCTAATTGTGAATATTATTATCTCATTTACAATCTCAGGTGAATACTTTTCAACATTTCACTCTTAAGTATAAATTCCCTTCTAGTTCTTGTTTTTCTATAACTTTTATATTTGTTAAGTCGAATATTGAACTTGATCAATATTTTTTTTATGCATCTGCTAGATGATCCTATTATTTTCCCTTTTTTTAATGTGGTAAAAGATATTACTTGATAGTAATATGAAATAAATGTTACATTGGGCATAATGTACTATCCTTTTCGTGGATTGCACATACATACATATGCACATAAGCAGTCTACCTGTTTGTCTGTTTATCTGATATCTTTTAGGATTTTGGCATCTGTGTTTCCGAGTACATTTAGTCTGTAGATTTCCTTTCTGTTAGGTTGTCAAGTTCATGTACAAGGCAATTTATTCAACAAATGAGAAGTGGAATAATTTCTTTTCTTTTTCTCTGGCAGAATCTTCTCCGTCAGTCATAAGATTCTTATTAAGAATAATTTTTAATAAGATTTTTATTTCTTACCTGTGTGGCAGAATTCACCAGTAAAGTTATCTTGGCCTGAAATTTTCTTTGTGGGAAGGGTTTTAATTCAGGTTTGATTTATTTAATAATTTTCAAATTATTTATATTTTCTTTATTTTTTTGTCAGTTTGGATAAAACTCTTTTATAGAAACTTGTTAATTTAATCCCAATTTTCAAATTTATTGGTCTAAAATTTTTCATTATATGCTCTTCTCATTTCTAATGACTGTAATATCCAGAAAGATGTTTAGCACATTAACTTTCAGCTTCTATTTTCTTCCAATAAATGCATATGTCATAATTAAAAGTAATATACTCTTTAGATACACCTTTAGTTGAATCCACAAGTTTTAGTTTTCTTCATTCTGTTCAAAATCATTTCTGATTTTCCTTGATTTCTTCTTCTTTAGAATTCCTTTCGTATGAGTCTACTGGTGATGAATTCTCTCAGCTTCTGTCAGAAAATATATTTCACCTTCATTCTTTATGTTAACTGAGAATAGAAATCTAGGCTGGCAGTTATTTTCTTTCAGCTCTTTAGAGATGTCATTCTACGGTCTTCTGATTTTCTTTGTTGCCTTTGGTCTAATTGTTACTCCTCTGAAAGTAAGTTTTCTATTTTTCACTATTAAATCTAGCAACTTAAAGCCTTTGGTTTTCTGCAGTTCTGTCATGATGTGCCTCGGTGTAAATTTTACACCCCCGAGTTTGGTGTGTTTCTGAATTGTTGGATTGGTATTATTGCCAGTTTTGAAAAATTCTCAGTCATTATCTTTACAAATATAGTTTCCACTAGAACTCTGCTTTGGATTTGTAAATAAAAACTAGATTTTCTCAGTGTAGTCTATGTCTTCTGACTGATCTCTCTTCTACCTTTTCCCACTCTTCTTTCGTCTCTTCATGGTTCATTCTGAATATTTTCATATGTATAATAATTCTAATTTTAGGTACCCTGTGATTCTACTTTTATTTGTATTGACTTGTCTCATCATATGCTGTAGTGTCTGTGTGTAAGCACTCTCATGTATTGGGCATTTTATTTGAGAAAAACATTATTTGTAGAAATAATTTAAGATCTTGGATGGTATTATTTCCTTACAAAAATGACTTTTTTTCTTTGCTTCTGCCAGAAACTTAATGGGACTAGCAATTTGCAATTACCTTAATTTCAATCTCTGGGACTGAGACTTTCTCAATTGCCCAGATGACTTGTAATTGAGCTGTAGTTGGTACCAGGGCTGGTTGACATCTGGCTCGCTCTTTTTCCAAGGGTAGTACCTCTTCATATTTTTGTTTCCCACCCAGGTATGGAAAGGCTTCTACCACTGGCAACCCAGCCTTCGTTGCTTTAGTTCTGTCTGTCTCTCTAAAACTCACAAATTCTCTCAGGCGAAAAGCAACCCCGAATGTTGGGCTCCTCTCTTTCTGGATTTCTGTCCTCTCTTCAACCTTGACCCTATAACCTTTTGCTACCTCTTTATTTTTAACAGACATTTTCTTAGATGCTGTATAATTTTTCTAGTTGAATAAAATGGGAAATTTGATTCAAATTATTTGGTCTGTTAATAATAGAAGCAGAGGTCCCTTTTTTTTCTTTTTCGGTGGTCTGAAAACATCCCACCCTACAGGTTTTATTTAATTATTATTTAAACTAATTTCTCATAACCTGAAAATTTCCATAATATATCATCTTTAAACTATAAATCATAGGGAAAATAATAAACCTATATGTTGGCATAGGTAATAGACACAGTCTCCATTGCTTGCTGTTCATGATAAATCATAGGTAGTAGAAGATACTCAAATGTCTTTTAGATCCTTGGAGAAGTATTAAATCCAGAAGGAGCATAATTTAGAGCTGCTTTTGCTAGTGTATTTACTATTCATTGTCTTGTGTTATCCTTATAATAACCCTAGGATATAATTAAAATGCTTTTCGTCATAGTAATTCAGAGACAGAGAAAGTGAGGCACAAAAGAGTGATGTGTCCAAGTTCAGAGAGTAAGTTTAGTGGCAATGTTGATGGGGAGCCATCTTAAATTATTTAAAGACATTTCTAAAAACAAAATGGCAGATAATCCAGACATCATTATTAGGAGACTACAGAATATCTTTTTATACTTTCATTTAGTGCTGAATATGCCCGGTGCTTAGAACAAGTGAAAAATAGATTTTTTTTGGCGGGGGGGACGGGGAGACATAATTTTTACACAACTATAATGTTCACCGTACCAGTCTTTTCTTTCCAAAGCACATTCTGGAGAGTTCTACGTAAAATTCAAAACAGGCATTTGCTTTGGTGGGGTGGAGGGGAGGGGGGCTTTACCTGCCACCTGACTTTTTCTCGATTCCAGGTTATTTACATGAGGCTCTAGTAGAGGAAACAAAGTTTGCCCTGTGCTAGGGTTTTGAAATGATAATAGCGAACAAAAATAGGTTTGTTCACTGGGGTCTGGAGAGAGTACAGAGAGAGAGGCAGGCATTCATCCACTAAAGGGTACAAAAAAGTGAAAGCGTGATCCCAAGATGGCCTCCCCAGTCCTCTCTTTCTCTCTGTACAGCTACTGTTCTCTCTAAGGTGCAGGTTCTGCCTCACTTACCCATGAAGAGAAAAGAGGGTAAATAGGAAGAAGAGAGGGCACATTACATAGAATTCGACTGGCATCTAATTTTACTAACATCATTGGAACAAGCAGTTCCAATGGGACATTTTAATTTTCTAAATGTTCTTTCCTTAGTCCCTACCCTTCCTTCCAGTTTTTGAACTTTAGTTTAATAAATAAGACACAGTCTCTGTTGCTCAACATTCATGATAAATTACAGGTAGTAGAAGATACTGTAGTGTCTTTTGGATCATCAGAGAAATATTAAAACCAGAAGGTGCACAATTTAGAGCTGCTTTTGCTAGTGTATCCTGAGTTGATTGGGTGCCTACATGACAACTTGCTTGATACCTCTGGAATGTCAAAATAATGCAGCACTTATATAAGAGGTGGCTGAAGGACATTTTAGGCATAAAAGGAATGAATTGTGTAAATACTAGGTTATTAAATGACAGGTTACAGATTATTAATGCAAATTACCATCGCCTTTCTTCGTGCTTACTTCTCTCGACCTCTAGGCATGTCTTTTTTCCCCCCACCCTCCTTTCTGGCAGAGACAAAGACGAAAGAGGAAAGGAGTAGGAAAGGACCACAGAGAGTAGGGAGAAGCAAGCAGAGAAACAAAAAAAAGTCTTGAGAGTGAATCGACTTTTTTAGAAGGTTTTTCTCATACGAGAGTATGCAGTTTGATGTATGATAAAGTATCCATTTCTGGAGATGAGATGAGGATGAAGAAGATGATAATGATGATGACAGACTTTATTTCATTATCATTTTGCAAAGTGCAAGTAAAAGCTTGAAACTCTTAAAAATTAGTTTTGGCATTTGGATTACACTTTTCTGAAAAGAACTCTGTACTGATTGATCACATAGTTCCAAGGCGCAGGTTCATAAGTGTTAAAAATTAAGTACAGGAAACTAGTCATTTCTACCATGAGTTGAACTAAATCTTAACAGTTCTGTATATTCTTTAGTCATCAATGGCCTGTGGTAATCTTTTGCTTGAACTAGTACGTACATGTTAGAGAAAGCTGGATCTCAGTAAAACATTTTAAAAATAGTCAAACTAAACCAAATAACCCATTTTGGAACCGTGGAGTGAACTGTCTCATGGAGTATTTATTAAAGGAAGGTTTTTTTAAGGTTAGTCTTTTGGGCTACAGTAAAATAATTCATTTAATGGGACATTAGATTTCATTATTTCTAAAGTTTCTATGATTCTATGGTTTATAATTCCCTATTTAGGCCATAGGGACTTGATTTACATTTAATCCAAAGAATGAGGCTTTAGTTCCTTGCTACTGAAATTTGATGCTATGAGCATAGTCTATATAGAATAAGAGGAAAGACGGCACAATCCTATAGAAATATGAACTGGAGGGGAAGGAAAAAGCAATTTTCAATCTCTCTACTTTCTGTTTTTAAGATGATGGGTCTATTTGGGGAAAAAAGCTTTGGAATATACTGGTCTCATTAGCCTTAAACAAGGAGTCATCTCTTGTACTTCCATGC
>NW_006440638.1:19473381-19489831 GCF_000325575.1 Pteropus alecto | reverse complement strand
TAGCAAATGCTTTCATTGGTATTGATGATACCCCTACGTAGGGATTACCTAGTGGGTTTAGGATTGAACTGGTCAAGGAGCTGAAGTTAACCCTGCCCTTTCCCCTAAGAAAACATGAGAGCACTATGATCCGCTCCCTGGGCCTTTTTCATTACAGGCTGCTGGGATGAGAGTAGATCCTCTCTGAGAAGGTTGAGTACTTTTCTAGGCTGGTAGGGTAGATTTTAAAAGGTACAATTCAGTGACCAGAGCACACACTCACTGAGCCAATCTGTTGTTTCTTGTTCACTTCTGTCCATAATTATAATGTTAGTGTGGTCCAGCGACTGAAATCACGGTGATTTTTCAAAAACTCCAGTGTCAAAATTTTGCCTTGACAGTGTATCTGTAACTAGTAATAATGCTGTTTTGGGCTGACTCAGTTGCTTTGAAATTGCAAGGCTCTGTTATGAGTAAATGAGAGGCAACCAATTATCTATAAAATAATGGCACACGCAGAGGAGAGTTTGATGAATTACACATGAACTCTGCTGACACAACAGTGTGGAAACCTGCCCTGCTCTGACTTTCTTTCAGTTATGCGTGGTGCGTGCATATTTTACAAACAACACGCCCCACTCACTTCCAACATGGGGTGGGAATGGGGACAGGGAGATGATAAAGTCTTCTACCACCAGTACACACATAAGTGCTTTAAAATTAAGTAGGAAATGTAACATGGGTGTGTAGAGGCAGCAAGCCCAAGTGTTAAGTGCCTAAATAAAGAATTATGGTCCAGGAAGGATGCAAGATTAGGTAAGGAATGCAGATCCAATGTCATCTAACGTGACTTAGAACTCAGACTAAAAGAGCCATCGCAAAACCCTTCTCTCAAACTCAGGTCAGTGTGTGGGGAGGTGATGCACAAATTCACCTAAGCAGAAGGCAGATGTTGGTTTCCTGGAACCAAAGGATTGCCAACCTCATCGGGGATCTGTCAGCTGGAGAGTGAGACAACTGTAGTTTCATTCAGTACCTCTTAGACTGTTGGCTTTTCCTGCGCATGGTGAAGACAATGTCTGTTTTTCACTATTGTTTAAGAAACTGCAATTGAAAGTAATTTTTTGCTAGGCAAAAGATACAGAGAGTGGTCAAAACACCAAAATATCCTGCAGGGTTATATGGGAAGATCAAGAGAATTCTTCTACATAACTAACCTAATGTTAGTGCCCTGATGGCTAAGGAAACAGTTGATAGTTTGGGAGTGTTTGTAATTGTGATCCTATGGCAGTCTTGTCATGCAGAGGATTAACCTAGGTTTATACATAAAGAAGATATAGAACAGGGTTTGCTACTTACTGAATGGTTTGCTAAGTATTTCCATGCCAAATATTCAGTAGAGAGCAGTTTTTTGCCCATTATAGTCCATTTTCCTAGATAGGGCATGTCTGGGTATGGGTTTGCACATTCTCTTTTACAATATGTTGGTTTCTGAGGAAGACCAACGGCATATTGAGTGTTAAAGCCAAGCCCTGGGAGTTGGTTTTCCAGGAGAAGGGGTGTTTGCAAACAGATCCAATCAGCCTAGAGACTGAACATGCCTATGGGAAAAAGTGGGGTGTGGTGTAGGGCTTCCTTCCTCGTGTCCTGCAGCCAGGTACCAGAGAGCAGCCTCCCATCTCTAGAGAAGTTGCCTCTGGTTTCCCCCCATGTGCCTGGTGAGAGACATGGGGAGCACTGGTTTAGGGGTTGAAGTAGATCATCTTTCTCTGGGTTTGAATTCTGACCTCCATTGCTATTTTCCTAAGAAAGATGGGCATTATTTGCTAGTTTCAGATAATTTTAGGTGATCTATGATGAATCTCTCTGCAGTTTATTCTTTTAATCCTTTTCGTGTAGGTCAAATAGAGTCTCAGTTTGTTGCTGGAATTAAATGCCTCTCTAAGGATGGCCAGCCTCTCTGGTTGAGAGAGATAATAAACCTCAGTGCTGATAGCTATAGGCATGCAAATAGGTAGAGCTGGCATTCATCGGCATTTTCGTTTATGTTTATTTTTATGCTTAGCTTCTACTCACAGTAATACTTGTTCTTCATTGAGGCTAAGATACAAAGTTTAAGATAAAAGAGCTGAAATTTAAAAAGTGAATCAAGTAACTAATAAGTAAACAATATCTTAGGTAGTACACAAAGAGAAAAATCACGACAAAATTGGAATGAATGAAATGTGGGAAACACTGTACTTGCTCAAGGTCATATTACTTAGGCATGTGGACAAATGGTGGAGAAAAGAGGGTGAGCAGCCTATGCAGGAATCGGCACTGTCTGGAGCAACTTGCAAGTGAGTGACAGCAGGTGGTGACAGGTTAGGCCTATTCTGACTCCTGCTACCTGGCTGCGATGTGGCCGGAGACGGTGGCATTAACAAGGCAAGCAAGGAGGCCCAGCAGGAGAGGAAGAGGGAATTCTTCACAGTAGAACTAGGGAGGCCAGCAGACTAGGCTAAAGAGAATATTTGGAGGGAGTGAGGGGAGCTGGGATAGTGAGGTGGTGCTGGCAGCAGAAAAACTAGGAGAATGGCCTTTGGGGTTAGACTGTCGGGGCTTAAACCTGAGCTCCATCATTTACCACTTCCCTTGGAATAACCCTTCACATCCCTGAGTCTGTCTTCTCATCACCTGTAAGAGGAATGATAATAGAACCTGCATCTTGAAAATCTCTAACCTTTTGCTGTTATTATTAATTTGGAGGCTGCCTTTGTGAGTTGTGAATTGTGCGGTCTTGCAGAATAAGCTCCATCAAAGTCTTGAAACTGGCTTGCTGCTGAGGGGATAATCGGGAAGCTTGGAGAGGAGAGGGTTATTCGAATTTCAGAGAAACAATAATTTCTAAGTATGGGTATGTCCAAATATTGCATGACAGCCCAATTTATTAACAAATTTCATAAGTTCCATGAACCCCTTAACATCTTATAAACATTCGGTATATAGATGCATTTTGAAAAGGTAGGGGTAGGTGTCAAAGAACCAGGTAGACCAACTCAACAAGCAGTTTTCCCAAAAAGAATGTTTCCTTTCCCCTTTGTCTGTAAAGAGAGGTATATTTGGTCCCATTACACTACAGGAAATGATGATGCTCCTGGAAAAAACTAAGGATCCTAAGTTTAAATCCCTCACCTCCAATTACTAATTGTGTACTCCTGGGAAACCCACATGACCTGTCCTGGTCTCAGTTCCCACATCTGACTGCCCAGAAAACTGAAGATGATTTGTCAGTAAACAAAGGCCCTTAGAGAAAAACAAGTCAGTTAATTTAAAAACCCACAGGCAACGTGCCAGTAGTTTGTACAGATTAAGGTAACTGTCTTTCTGGAAAGACTTGTAACGCAAGTTGATTCACCTGAGGCAGGAGATGCTAGGCCTCAAGACAGGAGAGAAGCAAAAACTGACAAAGCACAGCATACAGGAAACTTGGGTAAGTTTAAACTCTCGTAAAATGTCTAGAAAGTACATTGTAAAACAGAATCTACAAATCAGCAAGCCTCAGGAAAAGCCTAGAGCTTTCTTGCCTCTACCTGAAAGTATACATTACATTGGAAACCCAGGAAGAGAAAAATCAGCCTAGGAAGTTGAGTCTGAAGAATAGTGACCCCATTTGGATGGGACATTCCAAAATGACACCCTAGCTTTCAGAAAAGGAATAGAAAGAGGATTGCAGTCATGCCCTTAGGCCTACGTTCTTAGGTAAACTAGCTTGATCCTTAAAAGAAAAAAGAAAAAAAAAAGAAAAGAAATGAGAAGGGGAACAGGGTAAAAATAAAATATAAAAGAGAGCCTCTACTAACACCACGCTATATTCCTTCAGGCAATTGAATGCAGAGCTCACAAACCAATGATAGGAGAGAACGAAATAAGCTTTCTAGAATGTAAGGAAGAGCCTGAGCATAACTACATGAACAATAATGGAGAGACACTTGATACTGGATCTCTAAGTAATTAGAATACTTTAAAAAGGAGGTTGGGAGAAAAAGGCCATCAAATGTACATATGTTAAACTAACTCAAAAGGGTTTGTATTTCACAGTAAAAAGGAAATACAATGAATGTGTTTTCTAGCTGAAAATCATGATCACTAAGTAGTTGCTACAATTTTATGTAATTCAATTGCTATTAGTATTCACTAATAATGTTTTTAATTAGTATCTGAACTACTTCGGCAGCTTATAATATAAACACATTTACACAGACCAGATGAAGAAGACAATTCCAAAAAGGAAAGAAATTATTTAGAGGAGAGGCTCTTTTTCTGGGGTCCATAATCCCTAAGGAGGTTTAGTAACAGAAATGCCAGATAAAATACAGGATGCTCAGTTAAATTTGAATTTCAGATTAACATCAAATAAGTTTTTGGCCAATATTTCCTGTCAAGCTTATTTACTAATACATTTCAGAAGATCCATGAATACAGGATGCCCAGTTAAATTTGAATTTCAGATTAACGTCAAATAATTTTTTTGGCCAATATTTCCTGTCAACCTTATTTACTAATACATTTCAGAAGATCCACGAGCCCTTTGTATAAAAGTTTGGTGTGTTTACAGATTCCAAAAAAGAGATTGACTATAGATTTTCTACTAGCATGTTAAATCTATGATCTCCCAATTGTCAAACATCATTAATGAAAAGTGATCATTCATTCTCACCCTGACCTCATCCTGCGGACTGAGCTTCCTAGCAGCTGAAGCTAAAGAGAAACACAAAGGGCAATTTACCAAATAGCAGCTGGCCTGGGCATGGCTGATCCTGTCTGGAGCGGGGAGAGCTGGTTGACGGGGGAATTTGAGACTTGAGAGTGATATGACTCCATTAAGGGGTTTTGACCTCTTAAATGATCAGGTTTGTTACAAACTATCTTGGGATGCTTTGTGAAAATTTGATTGGTGGCCTGGAAGGAAGCGAACAGATAGATAGGAGAGTTATGGAGGAGGTGGGGACTAAGAGTTTGGAATAAGTGCCTCAGGGGTCAGAGTTTTCTCTGGCTTTTATGTCTTTTGCAGCCACCAGCCTAGAAGGCTGGTGCAGCTGCTTTTCTGCATCCTCTTCCTGGGCAGGGAGCCTCTTTTATGAGGCCCCTAGAGGGTGTCAGTGATGAGGAAGTGTACAGTCTTTACCTGAGTCACTGAAAGTAGACCCGCAGTGCTGCAGCTTCTGCCGCCATTTCTTCTTCTGATCTCCACAAGGTTGGGGAGTCCTCTTTCTCTTTGTCATGCTTTTGGAGCTTTGGAGAAGAAAAAAGAATAAACTCATTAAAGTCCTTGGAATCTTCTTGAACAAGTGTTGTGGGGTGGCTGAACAGAATTTACAAATCAAAGGCTGGGAGATGAGTATCTTAATTGCATTAGTTGCCAAGATTTGAATACAAGGAGGTTTCACATAAAAACCCACATTTTTAGCCTTAGGCTACACTGTGGTCTGTTCACTGCCTTATAATTGTTTGCTGAGACTCAGGGGGCATCTTGCCATTTACCATAATCCCTACCACTGTCTAATCGTCTGCTTTGGCTGGCATCATTCATTTATTTTACTTACCAGATACTAAAGGTATTAAGTATGCCACCTACCCATGATCATTCGTCCAAGCTGGTCTGGGGTTTACTTATCACTCTCTTTGGCTTAGCCTCTTTTATATAAGCGCTGAACAGTTTGGTTCAGTGAACCAAAATAACCCAAGCACATTTATGACAACACAAGGGTCATGAGCACTAAGAAATAAGAGTAATCCATTTAGAGGCTTCAAGCAGGCAAAAGTGAAAGAGGGAAGAAAACAAGGAAGAAGGGAGGGAGGGAGGAAGGAAGGAGGGAGGGAAGGAAGGAAGGAAGGAAGGAAGGAGGGAGGGAAGGAAGGAAGGAAGGAAGGAAGGAACTTAATAAAAAATGAACAATTAGTCTTCATGGAATCATTTAAAAATCGTCTTCAGATACCCATATTCATTTTAAAAACATCTTGTGTATGTTTCAGATTTACATATGTAGTAAATAAAATTTTACTATCAGAGAGGATGTTCTTAGAACTCTCTATTAGAAGAGCTCAATTTTCCCTCTTCATCTACTGCAGTTCAGTTTTATTAAATAAATTTGTTATTCCTGTGTGGCTCTGTACATTATAAAATGCTAAAGTTTTAACATCTTCGCAGGATGCACAGTGTACTATTTTGTGTTGCTATTTGAGGAGGCAAATGATTTAATAACACCAATGATGGCTAGTGTTTAGGGTGCAAAGGGCCATTTCTTTGATATGTATTTCATTGTGCATTTTTTTTTCCACTTAATCCTTATGAAAACTCACACACAAGATAGGTACTAGTTAGCTCCATCTTACCGAGGAAGAAATTAAGGTCCCAGGAAGTTCAGTCGCTTGTCAGGGTCACCCAGTGGTATTGGCAGGGTTGTTCCCAACAACTTTTGCCTTTCCGTCCATCCTAGAGGAACTGTAGTACAGCTAAAGAGTAGGCAGTTCCACAGACTGTGCTCCACCCTATCAGTTACATTTACCCAAAAGTCAGATCCTTGAAAAGAATCTTGCTGACTCAGGAAAAAGTCTGTCAACTAAAGTAGTGGAATTTGCTATTTCAGACCAAAATCATTCTAACTCTAACCCAGAGTCCCCTACCCTGGCAGCTTGCAGCAGACGGAGAAACTTCCCCATTATTTCGGAGCAAACTTGGATACAGAAAGCAAAACAGTGAGCGGGCCACAGCCTGGCTCTCCGGCTGAGCTACGTGTCCACTCAGAAAGTTTGAGCCTAAAGGAGGTTCATTAGCACATAATCAGGCCACAAATCTGTTTACAAGGATCGTGGATCTTCCCTTCATAATCTGGCTGCCAGCACACTGGTTTTACATTTTGCCACATAGATTTAATTCTCCTTTGTGGAAGAAAACCACATTAAGAAGTCATTTCCTTTCTCGCAGAGGCAAATGTGGCGCAATTGCTACAGGCAAGTCAAACGGGATTGCTATTTTTCTACTCAACAACTAATTTTCATTTTGATACTAGCTTTAGGTCTGTTATAAATCCATCTTATAAGAATTCAGTAGGATGACAAAGAACAATGCAAAGCTCAGAAAATATGGCCTTCTCATTTCCTGTACTGCCATTGGAAGACACAGAAATCAAGCATTAAGTGGCCTCATCAACGCAGATCATAACAGATGAATCTAAATAATTTAGAGCCTGCAAACAAACGTTAATGCCTTTCTGGTTATTAGGCGACCGTCTGTTATTGTCATATGCCTTACAGATGGCAACGTTGTGCCAACGCTTAGAAGCTGTTTATGGGAAATAGGAAATAAATAAAACAACAACTAATCATAGTTGAAAAGCTCTGTTGTACATAGTTTTCAAAACTTAGAGGTTTCTTTCCTAAATGCCCTGGATGGAAGCCTATGGTTTTCCTTAGAACAGCCATACTCAACCCTGGCTGGCCACTGGAATCACATGGAGAACTTTAAAAACTACTGATGCCTGGCTCCACCTTAAGGATTCTGATTTCATTGGTCTGGGGGCAGCCCTGGTTTGGGGATTTTTTTTCAAATTTCCCAGGCAAATCCAAGATGCACTAAGATGTTGAGAAGCACTGCATTGGGGTCAGTGGGAACAAAAAACAAGTATGTGTGTATGTATGTGTATAGAGTCCATACACATACAGAGATAATACCTCTGTCTTTAAGCCCATTGTTTACGACCCTATCAAGAATGCTGAGGCTAGCCTTTGAAAACTCTGTTCTAGAACTGCCTTTCTTTTATTCGAGCCCTGTCAAAGGAGTGGGCCACAGGGCTTGTCCCAACTTCACTAGGATACTGATCTAGTTCAGGAACCTTTGAATAATGAGAAACACAGGAAAGGCCCTCGCAGGCAAGACTCGTGTCCTGGAAGAGCTACCCGGGTGACTTGGAAATTAAACATGTTTTGGTTTGGAGTAAAGTTCTGCTTTCCTAAGACACCCCAAGAACCTGGTGGCTGGAAGCCTTTGCCAGGCTAACAGGGAAAAGCCCTAATGATCCTAAACAGCAGATTACCCAAAAGGCACTATTTGCCTTGGCAATCTTTAATTTGGAGTTTCACTTCAGATAAACCTTCTAAATTACCTTTGGCTGTCCATAGTGAAAGGCAGTGACTACTTATTAATATACAAGATTTTTCTTCTTTCCCTGCAATGCTAGAGGCCAGCTCTGGCCCTATATCAATGAACCAGACAGATCCCTTTAGTGTCCTTATGGGGCACCCAGGTAAGAAAGGTAGATGCCTATTGGATAATTATGAGTAAGATGGGCATTCCCAAAGGAAAAGATGCTGGGAGGGGCTAACCTAGTTTCAAAGGCTTTTGAGAGCCAACTTAGTTTCACAGAGAAATAGTGTAATAATAATGACCGATGAGGGAGAGGGGATTACCTAAGGAGCATCCAGCAAGGGCTAAGAATATGAAGTTAGGGGCCGGACTTTAACAGTGAGAAGGGCGAGAGCCCTAAATTCTTTGTGCTTCACTTTCCCCCTCTGTAAAAAGAGAAGTGAGTAGTGATGTGCCTGGCATGTAGTAAGTGGTGCTTAGTGTTTGTTTGCTGCTGCTGCTGTTGCTACTACTCCTATGATGATGATGATGATAATGATAATAGATACACTGTCCCCTTGACAGTGAACACTGACCAATCCCCAGAGGTTGTTTCCAGGGGTAAAAGTGCCTTTACTCTTTTCATGGTTCCCCAATGACCTGTATCTTTTGGAACTTAACTACCCTGTGAAAGCATTACAAACCAACTAATCTAATGAGACATTCAAGTCTGAGGAGAAAATTTAGCTCTTGTAGTTCTAAAATAACCTGTAATGATCCCTCTCAGGGTTGTAGTAAGGAGTGAATAAGGTATGAATGGAAGTTCTTCCCAGGTAGAGGTTAATGTCCCAGAGTGAAAGCATGCGGTAAGGTCAAATACGGTCGGAATGACCCTGGCAGCATGGTTGCAGAATTTAGCAAATAAAAATACAAGACACTCAGTTAATTTGTTTTAGAATATTTCATGTAGTATTAGGGATATACTTATACTAAAAAAAAAAAAAAAAATCACGTTTACCTGAAATTCAAACTTAGCTGCAGTTCCTGTATTTTATTTGGCAATTCAATCTAGGAGATTCCATAGAAAGTTACCATAGGAAGTACTTGGCTTACATTTGGGTTATTCCCAAACCTACCTAGCTTTGAATCCTGGAACAGACAGAGGATACTCTCCAAAGGAAGATCAAATTCAAGGCTAGCATTTTGTATGCTCCAGGGCTGATTATTATTTCATGACATATAGAGTAAATCACCAACGCTGTTTAAATGTTATGGTTTAGCAGTTCTAAGATGTACTCTTTTTCACATTTTAACATCTCTGAAATCAAGGCCTGTCCTAAAATCAATGGTGTGTCATAATTTAATTGGCAGTGTTTTTCTTTCTTAGTAGTACATAAAATAACAAAGCTTCTTCCAACTGACAGTGTATGGAATTCAATGCACTACAGTTCTCCTCCCTGTAGTTAAATCACGTAAGTTAAACTGTGAAAATGCTCAACACCACTGCTGACGTAATACATATTCCTTTCCTTCTCCAAGTGCAACAGAAACAGTTAAAACTGTTTTTACAGACACTTGGTTCTTTGGGGGAAAGCGCGTGCCAAAGTTATGAAGTTTGCAAAAACTTGAACCAGTCTTTATGCACATTCAACAGACTCAAGTCTGTGATGGCTCCTCAAAGTGAATTCTATTTCTATACAGCTTTGGAAAGAGATTAAAAAAAAAAAAAAATTAAATGTAGTCATTTCATTTTATCTGCCTGAAATGATTCTTGGGGAAGGTAGTGTTAACAAGATTTCTAACCAAAAGACTGATATGTGTGGATTATGACATTGTGCTCCTTCCTGCGCATTGAGTATGTTATCACGAGGTATATGGGGGTAATTCCCAGATGTAATGCTCAAACTGTCTTGGCTATTGACATTTTTAGAGCTCCGTAATGGAATTTAGTAGGAGGAATGATTCACAATAATTTAAATGTCTTTTTTTTCCCCAGAATATGGAACTAATCTAGTAAAATGCCAAATTATCTTCAAAAGGGGTAAAAACAATTTAAAGCTACTTCTTAAAGAAGCAAATGGGTGTTATAAAATACATTAATATCTTTCATCGTTATTAGTTTTACGAAACAATATAAAGAACAGAGAGCTTAAATAAACCATTTCTTATGGGTTGGTTTTGTTCAGACAGGTGTTTATATAAAGTATGGAAATGAAAATAATTTCAATGAATAGAGAAGTAAATCCTTATTTTTTAGATTCACTTCTCTGTTACTACTTTCAATTTAGCCAACAGGAATTTGATGAGCACATGATACATTGTAGGCACTGCTCTTGGTCTTATGAAAGCCATAAAGATTAATAAGCCAAAAACCTTTGCCTTCCAGGGTTTCACCACACAACAGGACAGAGAGATACATACATACATGATTTGAATATAAGTCAGTTTTAGTATAAGTACTGGATTATAAATTCTATCATAGTGCTCTCAGAATAATTCTTGCTGGGGTAGGGGTCTGGAGTTGACTTTCAAAAATGAGGATTTGCACTGGACTTAAAAAATGGGGATGAGATTTTAAGAACAAGGTTCTTCTAGGCAATGGGAACAGCTTCAGCAAATACACAATGTGTGCCAGCCCTCCTGCAATTTATGCCCCTGGCCAGCTTCACCAACTACTTACAGCACTTTTCTTTCACAAGTCCTGACATGGCATTCTAGCCATGACTGACCATCTCTCAAGAGAGTTACAATCTAGTTGTCATTTAGAGAAGTCTTAACATTCCAGTGCTTGAAGATGAGGCGCATACCCCAGTGGCTCAGAAGATGGCTTCCAGTTCTACAGTCTAAAGCTCTGTCCTATTGAGAAAGTTATTCTTTTTTCAATCATATTTGTTCTTACGATTAATGAAAAAAAGTCTCAGCTGGTACTAGCATGTCTTTAACATGGTACCAACAGGACCTCTAACAGAAAGAGTGGAGCCATCCAGTTCTAGCTAGAGTATGATAAGATTGCTTTGTTCAGATTATGTTTATTTTAAGGGTTATCTCCCATTTCTTATCATCTCAAGATTTTTAAAGTAGATATACCTAAGTTAAAAATAAAAGTCAATTCAAAAAAATATTAAGTAAAACAGTGTGGGAAATATGGCATTAAACATGGCTTTAGCCTTGGGAGATGGTCTAGAGGTGCAAAGTACAGCTGAAGTGAGAGAAGTGACTAGATATGTGAGGCTGGAGTGTGGGCTTTCTATCGTGCTGGGTGTGGTTGCTTCTATTGTGCTGAATTGTAGGATGCTTCAGAATTTTTTGGACAGATTTCGGAAGTCAAAATCCTTTCATGTTATAATAGCTCTAAAAAAAAGAATCATAACGATCTGCAGGGATGGTAAAGCTTTGGGTAGGAGTTGTGGAGGAAGGCTTCATTAAAGAGGTGACATTTAAGGTGAGACGTCAAGAGTGATTAGAAATCCCTGAAGCGAAGACCTGGGAAAAAGGGTATTGCAAGCAGAGGGAACAGCAAGTATAGAGCGACCAGGAAAAAAGGAAGCTTGGTGGTTGAGTAACTGGCTAGAATAGTGAGGGAAGATCATTTGCAGCCTGAGGGGATGACTAAGAAATCTGGATGTTATTTTTGGTGTAAAGAAGATATTAAAGGGTTACAAGCAGGGCAGTAAAAGGACTAGAAGAATTTTTCATAAAAAGTGGCCTGGAGAATGAATTAGAGAGAGAGAGCTATTTCAGCAGCCAGACAAGAAGTGATGGGAGCTGGTGTGATGTGGATGAGGAGAGGAACATAGGGGTGCTCAGTCGCCCCATAAGCCAGTGTAGTGATAAATTAGTGGCGCTGTGTGCAGTTTGTGAGTGGGGCTCGGTCCCTCCGTGTAGACAGACCTTTGCCTCTGATGGCTTCCTTCCTGGCATTTAGTAAAGCACACATTGGTCCTGGCTCCCCTGCTCAGGGCTGATCAAACTAGTGAAGAAAATCACTCTCTCCCTACCAGATATGCGCCTATCTTCAATCGCACACTTCTCAAAGTCTCTAAGTTCCCAAGCAGCCTTCCTGGACCTTGTAGATTGGTGTTGAGTTACATTTCATGATTTTAGATGTTGTCTCTCTCTCTGTCACACACACATGTAGTATCCTTTGAGCATACATATCCTCCCTAAACACCAAACATTTTTTCTCTAAGTATTATTGAGCAGATAGTCACCCACCTCAGGCTTTCTTAGTGTCCTAATGAGTGATCACCTCATGCTTTGACTTGATACGGAAAAAAAAAAAGTATGCCACCAACCCCTGGCCATCACATTTGCTTCCTTAAGGTTCATCATTTTTTTGTGTGTGTGCGCAAAAATATGTTAAATGCCTTCCTTTTTACTCCCTATGTGAGGGATCATGTCAACTGGAAGCCTAGATCAAGTGCTAAATGGGAGACCTCTAAGTACAACCAAATTACCACTGGTTCCTTCAATTTACTGTGAAGTTCCCAAAGTCCAGTTCTTTTCCCTTTGTGTAGAGAAATTCTGGAAACCAACAGAGCATTCATCATTTGATTAGTTGCCAAAGCTTTGACTAAAGCCCAACTTGCCTGAGTAAAAGCAAAAGTGTTTTTAGTGCTGCCAGTGGGGCCAAAATGCTGAAATCAGCTCTTATATTAATTAATGGCATCCTACTTTCAAGGGGTATAGAGTGTTGATGTTTAAGAATTTGTAACCCCCAATAGTATTTATTAACTAGAAAATCATAGCACTGGAAAATAATTATGCCAAACCACTACACTATAGCAGAACCTAAATGCTTATCCAATTATACATTAAAGTATCGCATTGTCAAGCCGATTGCCAAAGCAGCAAATGAGACTTTGCCAGCATCACAATTTGGACCAGATATTATTCAACTGACTATACTGTGAATGGTATTCTCGGCATCCTATATACCCTATATAATCTGTACACACCAAGGTGGGCAACTCATAGCTACCATCTGAAAATTGCTTTAATTTAGAAATAGGAGGCCTGAGGAAATCAAATTGCTTTTAATGTTGGACATTAAAGTTTGCAAATTTTCATCAGAAGCTTGTTAGGAGCAGCTCAGAAAAAAAGCAACCCCAACTTCTGGTCCTGTGCAGAGTTGATTTCAATGAACTAAAACATCGAAAGATTAACTTCCTGTAGGGGGAGCAATCAGGGAGGCTAACATGAAATCTGAGGAAGGTTAGAGAAAGGGCCTCCTGGATCTGCTGCACAGTAGCCTCCTGGCTAGCCACAGTTTAGAACTTGCTTACGTGACGTCAGGGGAGTTAGAGAGCAGGACTTGGAAACCAGGTTATGAGGGGCTTAATATGAGAGTCACTCCATTTGAGGATTATCGACACAGAGTGAGACACAAGCTTGACTTAGGACACCCTGTTGCTGAAATTTCCTTCATAGCTTACTCTAGCGAGCCTCATGTTTACAAGGGATGAGACTGGTCCTGCCTAACACGTGGGCTTAGCATTTCAGATGAAAAGCTCATATGGTAACAGCTTGACCACCAGGGTTCAGCATGCAATCAATTGTATTCACCCAGCAGTTCATTGCTTTTCAGATTATAATAAGCCCTCAACAATAGCTCATTTGGTAAAAAGCCTCCTGCTTAGCTCCCCTGTTTATGGTAGATATCACCAAATCACAGTAACATCCATCTTTATATTCTCACTGGATACTATGTCTGACACCCAGTAGCTAGGTTTTCAAGAAGCATTTGTCAAATGTGTCACTAAGTTGCACTTTCCCTCCAGACTTATTTGCTGTGCAAGTGCATCATTCCTACTTTCCAGATGAGACACCCACATTTCTTAGAAACTTATATCATTCAACCAACATCACATGGCTAATTAGAAACAGTATTTGTCTGGATTAGAAATATAGTTTGCTGGCTCCTACTGCACTCATTGATCCACTTTGTAAATTCTTGGGAACTTTCCTTTGCTTAACATTTTTGAAAACACGGTTGCTAAAGCAGCAAAGAAAATCAAAGTTTCAACTAAAGATCAATCACTATGCTGGGATCACGGTCCAGCCGAGCCGGGTGCCTCATCTGGAAGGGCTGGTATCTCTCAGGGAGGTTTCAGTAAATAATGGCTGATGACCAACACCTTGTCCCAGGCTCCATCGCGTCTGAGCTTTACCGGTTTTTCAATGGGTAGGAAATTGTAGAAACCACAGAGACTACAAACTTTTACCAGTTTGATTTCCTCAGGCCTCCTATTTCTAAAAACATGCTCATCGAGAAATGAAGTAAAAGTCCTTTGGAAAGGAAGGTCCTGATGGAGCAAACTTCGAAGGAAACATTTATTCAAAAAGCAATTTTCTTAGCCAATCATATTCTGTAAGCCTTTCCCCTGTTTGGGATACTGGTGCTTGAGCAAGAGTGTTCTCCTTTATTCCTAGAGTGATGTCAAACTGTGGAACTCAGAATAAAGAAAGGGAAAAGGCAAAGGGCTAATTTCTGGCTTTGTTTGAACCTGCTAAACATTTTGTTTCATATACACTATGGCTTCTTATATCAAAGACAACTTATAGAACCTTTAGAAGCATGGTCCAGGCAAGATAGCTATTCTTAAGGAAGGGGGAATGTCTGTACTGCAAGAAGCCAACATACAGTATGTAACCAGAAACACACCACCACAAACAGGGCCTCAGAATCCTGCTCAACACAATGGTCTAGGCAGCAACAACTGGGCCCTCAAGATAAAATCCCAAGCATTGGAAGCTTGTTTCTCTGCAGAACTCGTTCAATTATTCAATAAACTGTACTATGTCTACCATGTGTTGGCACAGTGTATTACACTGTGCAGTGATGAGCAAGCTAGATGAGGCTTAGTACCCTTGGCAGGCTTACATGCTAGAAGAGAAGGCAGGCAACTAGTAAGTAATCAAACCTGTTACTACCACGAGAGAGAACTACACAGAAAAGTCAGGGAAGACTTCTCTGAGGAGGTGACAATTAAGCAGAGAGGGATCATGCAAGTGCAAACAGAGGAAAGACAGAGGTATCTGCATCGTCTGTGAACTGGTTGAAGACCAGCGACTGAAGCAAAGAGAGGAAGTGCCCGAAGAGAGAGCAAAAGATGAAGTGGAAAAGAGGGTGAAGCTCTCTTCCTCTAGTACTAGAGATACAAGTGCTAGAAAAGAAGAGGAAGGAATTGGATGATTCATTGGGTCACATCACCCTTGTTCAGCAGTTACTTTTTGCCAGACTCAGAAGAATGACAATCAGGTGAAGACACAGGAAGTCCAGACTCAGTGAGGTGAAGGCAGAGAGGCCAGCCAGAACAGCTAGGCCCAGCTTTGGCTCTAAGCATGGGCAATGCCACTTTGTGGCTTGATTTGTGCTTCCTGGGCCTCTTTTCACCTTAACATCAGGCTCCACTAATAGGAAATTTTCCACAGAAAAGCAGGTGTACAGTAAACTATTTGCACAAGTGGTGACCACCATGGAGCAGGCTGACCTGGCAAACTTCTTTCCAAATGTTCACCATATGTTTGGCAGAACTAAAAGAGCTACCCTAGCACCATCCGGCCAGGTGCCTGGCACTGGCACCCATGTGTTGGCAGCTGAAAAATGACTAACATAGACGCTATATTCCAAGGGTACTCAACACTCCACTGGATTGGTCACGATTCCTTCTTTCTATAAGACTGTCATTCTGCCTCTAGTTACAAAACTGCACCCCTCAGAAGTAACCTACCCTTTGTCACCCACAAATCCATTCACTTCTGATGGAGCTGTTCTAATGCCCTTCAAAGAACCTGGCCCATGTGAGTTACACAAACAAATTAGGAGCCAACCTTTCTCAAATGCCTCTCTCCATTTCATTTAAAAACCTTCTTTAATGAAGACATAAAGCCTTGGATTCAGCTGAAATGCTAAGCTTACCAAGCGTGACAGCAGATCTTTGTCACAGAGGATTTCAAATGTCTTTTTTTTCTAAAGCCAGAACACTCCAATGGAAAGAAATTGAGGTTTCTTTGTTGTGGGCTCAACTGTTCATTTTATATACCCAATAAGTGAGCATAATCCAGAAATCAGCACAGACAACAGAGATATAAGGCAACGGCAAACATACACATACCTCTTTACTACAGTGAAAAATTAAAATGCAATGCCAGACTTGTGACTATTTCAATGCATCAGGCTAGAAAAGAGATACCCTTAGTATTTCAGCTTCCTATTGCGCATCTAAACTCCCAATAATTTATTACCGAGATGCTTAAGAGGCATCGCAGAAAGAGCCAAGCCTGGGATTTATATCTATAAATATAAATAGTATGTAAATAATATACATAATATAAATATAGATATATAAATATAATACTAGCATA
>NW_006440638.1:19409873-19473299 GCF_000325575.1 Pteropus alecto | reverse complement strand
AATATATAATTTACATATAATTCAAGGCCTCACTCATATGTGTGTATATAAATATATAGCTTAATTTAAAAATTAGTATCTTTGATATTCCCATTAAAGCTAAAAATTTTACTGTTGAGAGTTCCACCTTCATGAATGAAAAACTCATAAAAATCTTCTAAGAGTCCTAATCTTTTAATTAATCTCACCCCAATGCTGCTAAAGAGTTTAAAGGAGTTTGGTTGGTTTTTAAAGGATAAAAGATCAAAATGTTTTAAAATAGTTTCTTGTAATTTCAGGTATCAATTTAAAGGTCATGAAACAAATATTTTTAAAATGCCTGTTCTTAGAATCGGGGTGTGATTTAAAGCTCTCCAGTCTGCGCATTCACGGGACATCTGTACCCCAAAAGCTTTTGTTTTGCGTGGTGATTAGCAGATACTCATTAGTCATTAAACATAACTACTGAAATAATGATATAAAAATGCCACGAACAAAAATGACCATCTTTGGACAACATGTAGGATTACGACATAGCATGACTGCAATTTCCCTCACTGTTGGAAATCCAGCTTTCATTCCGGGAACCTCCATAAGGATTACAACATAGTAGCATTTGCCATGTGAAAGCACTGGAAGTTATTGATTGGATTCTAGATGTCTGAAATTGATGAACCCACCTACATATATTTTGGGTATAACACTTCGCACAGGATGCTGTTCTTAATTAAAAGTGCTTTGCCTTAAGAGCTTTACATCTGTGAGACAGTCATCTAAACATTCTCTTCTCCATAAATTTCCTCTGTCTCATTTCTGAAGCAAAAGTAATACTTGGCCTGGATTTTAATAAACATGTCTGCAGCATCAATATAAATTTCACATGCTTTCTACATTTCATAATCTCTTTTAGTCCTTTTATGTATATGCTGATTCCTATACCAAGACTGTATTTTAAGGGCTTTGTAGCACTCTCCATGTCTGCTGACCACCCCTGGAGACAACAAACAGTATGCTCATTGATATTTAGGTAGGAAACACAGAGGAGATGTTGAAAAACGCCATTAATTTCCGACCTATTTTGTTCCTCTCTCTAATTTTTGATTTGGTGATAATTGATTCTAGTTCATTGACGTTAGATTAAAGCCTGGTAGCCAATTAATCAATCCAAGATCTGTGAGTGTTCCTAATTGGTTACTCAGACTGTATCTATCAGATTCCAAAATTAAAAATTTTAAGAAGCAGACAAACTCATTTTTTGGCAACCCAGAGGCAAAACAATCCACTGACTGTCCTTTCACTTTGCAAATGGTTATTTGGGCCTTGGGTGGAGAGAGAGTTCATCTACTTATAGAAGGAGGCAGATTCAGGACTTAATTCTTTAGCCAAATAGCAGCTAAATCATGGAAACGAATACTGCTCTATGGGAAATGATCCCCTGTCCCTGGCCGAGGGAGGGATGTTTTCAGTCCAATGACAGGGACCCTTCTGCTTTAGGGAAGTAAAAACGTCAAAGGATGGGAGACCAAGAATAACAAAAGCATAATTATATCGTTGTTCTATTACTATTGTTATTATTAATGGGTTCCTAAGGAGTGCTCACTAAGTGCCAGGTATGAAGCCCTGGAAGAGAAATGATCTCATTTAATCCTCTTACGAGTGCCATGGTGCTGTCATCTCCACTTTCAGGTGAGGAAGTTAAGGCTCTGAGATATGATCTTATAGCTAGTGGATGCTGGGGCTCTAGGGCCCTCTCCCTCAACCTTCATTCTCTCTTTCCTGTAACAGTATTGAACATCTGTTGAGCAATAGAGACTAAGTTGAAATATCTAAATCAAAGCACTCTTGCATATAGAATCTCTTTGGATCAACTTCGAGCTAGCTAGAGGCACAATACTATTGTCTCCATTTTACAGAAAAGGAAATAAAGGCCTAGGAAGAGTAAGTGGATTGCTTGAGTCTTCCACAGTCTTGGACTGACAGTGTCAACGTATTTCTCTACTAAAAAAGATCTTTGATTGAAAAATGATAGGGGTGGCCTGCATCTAGTTTCTGAACTGGAGAATCACAACGGAAGAAGCATATATAGGAGGGCCTCTTCCTTAAAAAGCAGAAATTAAATTCTAGGCAATGGTCCAAGGCAGTTTCAGCTCATTCTCCTAACCCTCACCTTCTAATGCTCTGGTCCTGAGTGATTTGATCCTAGACACAGCTTTTTTGGCATAAGCTCTTGCTTACCATTTTACCTTCATCTCTCAACCCTTTGAACTTTCCATTTTGCACTCTATTTAAGTAGGAGTGGTTCTTTAACCAACTCACCTTGTCTCACCACCAGTCCTTTGCACATATTATTCTTTCTGCATGGAATACATTTCTTCTCCTGCTTCTCCAAATCTGGCCTGGGTGACCCTTTTATGAAGTTCCACTTCAGGAAATTTATTGTCGTAAGTGCCTTCTAATTTGTCTATCTTCCTCACTAAATTATAGATTCTGTGAGGGCAAAACCATGTCTATTAGTGATATTCAATTTTTCCTTAATCTGTAAAATATCAATGCCACAAGGTTCAATCCAATATCTTAGCAATGTCCTTACAAAACCAGAACTAGGCACATAGTAGGTGTTAACTAAATACTTCTTGGCCAAATAAACCGACCATATCATATATTTAGAAGGCCGACACAGGTATAGCCATCCTTAGCTTCAAAGAAGGCTTTGATTAAGTTCTCGAGATGAAATGTTATAATACTAATGCAGGAACAGAGACATATAAAAGACAGAATAAGATCTTTTTTAGCCCTCATCGATCTCAAGTTTAACTATATTAATAAATTTTTATGATACAGTAAACTTATGAAGAATCTGAGTAGAAAGACAAACCTTTGGTGTCCCTAGTCTTTGCCCATGAATCACCAATAGCATTTCCCCCTTTCAAGGATAACTGGCAAGAAAACCAAATAGCAAGCAGGAGGGCAAATGAAAGGTATCTTTATGCCTGTTCAGAGGTCGGCTTCCTGCCCTTATTTGTGACCCATGATTAATGATAATTTCATTGTTTCAGGGGCTGGAAAATCACCAAAAGCTGAACTCTAGTTGTCCCCCAGCTCATCATCCTTCGAAGGAGAAGCTTGAGAGAAAATAGAAACAACAGTTTAGAGCACAGACTGTGGTGTGGAGTATGCTCTGGGTAGGCAGTGAGCACCCACGGCCAAATACCTCTCCTGAGCTGACCCCACCGTGACGCCCACACACCTTCCACTGGGTGAGGTGGTCATTCGCATCCCACCTTGCGGGAGACGTGGCATGATGCCTGCAGGTTTCTACAAATCTCCTTCTCGTCGTGGGCATTCTTCTATGTGATTTCTTAATTGTATATGTCTGCACAGTCTGTATCAAATGGAGTTTCTTTTGCCTCCGCTCACTGTGTATTACATTTTTAATCAGTATATATAATTACTTACCACAAGCTGCCAGGCCAGATTTTCTGAGCATTGGTCTAATTAACTTAAGCTTGATAATTATGTTTCAGATACCATAGCACTACATATGGAATTTGCAGATTATGCCGCCAGCTTATTTGATTCCAATAACATGTTTTCTCTGACAGTGGGTTAGTTTGATTTTTTTACAAATGGCCATCTGATAATAATTTAGGTTTCAAAGTTTCCCCTCAAACAAAATCATCTAGCTATTTAAGACAGCTTCTCAATTAATTTACACAGAAACCTACCATTTCAGTCCAGTCTGTGTTTCTTTACACATATAAATCTGTTTTTACTAATATAAGCTCAGGCTGAGGAAATACTGAAGTATAAAGAATTCTGATGGTCAAATGGTAGTGCCTTACGTGTTTCTACTGGTCTGCACTTTGCCTTTGCATTTACATTTCACTTTAGGTTGATGAAAAATGAGAGAAAAGAAGCAAAAGAAACAGAGAATGTCCAAGACTTGTAGGTGAGAAGGTCAGCTTCTGGTTGAATTCGGACATGATAAATTCCCACATAAATAATGACCAGCTTACTGAGGGCTTGCTATGTGCCAGACGTGTTAAGCCCCTCGTGTGGATTATCTCATCCAATCATCCCAACAACCCTATGTGGTAGGAAGTGTGCTATGGGTTAAATTGTGTTCCCCAAAAAAGACATGTTGAAGCCTTAACTCTGCGTACCTCAAAATTTAACTTTGTTTGGAAAGAGGGCCTTTCTGGAGGAAATCAAGTTAAAATAAGGTCATTAGAGTGAACCTTCATCCAGTAAGACCGGTGTTTTTATACATAAAAGAAATTTGGGCACAGAGATTGTCATGCATAGAGAGAGAGCATCACGTGAAGATAAAGGCAGATATCTAGGTGATGGGTCTACAAACAAAGCAATGAAGATATTGCCAGCAAACCACCACAAACTAGGAGAGAGGCATGGAACTGATTCTCCCTCACAACCCTCAGAAGGAATCAATCCTCTTAACACCTTGATCTCAAAATTCTAGCCTTGAAAATTGTGAGACGACAAATTTCCATTGTTTAAGCCGTGGATCCCCAACCCCACGGCCACCAACCTGTACTAGTACGTGACCTGTTAGGAGCCAGGCTGCACAGCAGGAGATAAGCAATGGGCTAGCAAGCAAAGTTTCATCTGTATTTGAGGCTGCTCCCTGGTGCTAGCATTACTGCCTCAGCTGCACCTCAGATCATTAGGCATTAGATTCTCATAAGAGCACCGGTCCCTGGTGCCAAAAATGCTGGGACCACTGGTTTAATCCACCAAGTTTGTGGCACTTTGTTATGGCAGTCCCAGCAAACTGCATCCCTCTATTCCCCATTTCACAGATGTTGAGGTTCAGAAATGCCATGTGATGTTTCCAAGGCCACACACCTGTCACGTGGCAGGGATGGAGTCTACAACAAGTCTTTTCTGACTCCCAAGCTCACACTTTTGACCTCACCTGTGCCCTTGACCTCACCCACACATCTGCCACACTACTTCTGCACAGGAAAGTGGAGAGAATCAGTGAAACAAATCCCAGAAATGGCTAGACTGTTGTGATCAATTTAATGCTTCTAAATTAAGAGTAAGATTGAGGGGATTACTCTTTCCAAGTTTACATACAGTTGCTTTTATTTAAAACAGAAAATGACTGCTGGAAATGCCTGCTTCCTAGTTTCTAAAAGCAACAAAAAAGAATTTCTTTTAGAGTAAAGGCAGCAGTGTTATTTTATTCTCTTTCCTCTCCTAGCATAAGAGATTAATGGGCCAAAATGCTTGCCCATTATGAAAGATATAAGGGGAAAACAACAAATAAAATAGCACAACTCGATGAATACAATCCAAGAAGAAATGACAGGTAGGCTTTCCCAAGATGTCGTAATGGATGGCAAGAGCAAGAGAGAGAACTAGCCCGCTCCATAAAGGCCACAGACATAGGATGAGAATAATTCTCGGGAAGAGAGTTGACCTTGTTCCATGAAGGAAAGCATAGGAATAAAAAGAAAAAAAAATATATCAAGACAATTATTCAAGAATGTCTATTGGAATGAATCCAAAAGAAAGCTTGACACCAGGCACAGGAAGGAAGCTCACATCCATTGAGGATCTATTCCATCTGGTGTGGGTATGACAGTAAAAACCAATCAGTTCACCCAAGAATCTTGTGAAGTAGAAGCTATCACTCTCACTTTACAGGAAATAGGGGCTCTAAGCAGTGAACAAATTAGCTCAAGGTCAGCTATCTCTCTGGTCCAGCAAATCTCTGGCAATTCCTATACAGAACAACAATGCAAAAGGGTTATTCTTGAGACATCAGTAGAACTGCCTTCCGCCTTCCAGACCAGTAGTGTCACTATATCTGTGGGTATGTGCATAAGGTCACACTCAAAACATGGGTTTCCCATTACTGAGAATTTTCACAAATTACATCTAAGGTCCTCTTGAATAGTTTTCATCATTTTTTGGCATGTCACAACCTTTGAGAATCTGATCAAAGAAATGGTTCCTTTCCCTAGGAAAAAAATGCGTGTACACGAACACATATAGATACACTTTACCTGAAACTCCCTGGGGAAATCCATGGGTCATAGCTTTAAAACCCACAAAGGATACTTATATCCCAAGGAGCCTGGAAACATTCCGACACCACTAAAACGTATAATGTGCCATTGCACACCTTAATCTGGAAAGTTCCACTCCTTGATCACTGGCTTGTATTTCTGTGTTACTGCATCTGTCTCCACCACTGTTGGGGAGCTATATTGTGCTTTGCTCATCTTTACCCACCTCATACATCAGTGCCTCACTCAGAGTAGGTACTAAGTGAATATTAAGTGAATTTGCAGTCAGAAGGCCTGGACTTGAGATCTTACACTCCCTCGGGTCATGTTGCTTCCACTCCCTGATTCTCAGTTTCCTCACCTACACTATTAAGTGGAAATCATACCATGGCTAGCTCTCCTTTTTTCTGAAGAGTTTTGGAAGGAACATAAGCAACAATACAAGTGTAAGCAATTTCGAACAGTAACACCTGTTCCACAGTGAGCACACTGAGGAAGCTGAGCCCAGAGAGGTCTGGGAACTGGCGTACGTAGGCGCAGGGCTGGGATGTAAATGCAGGCTGGTGCCAGCGCTGGCCCTCCTGACTACCACATGCCATGTCTCTTTCTAGACTTGGCAATACAGATGTCTGAATTTGTTATAATAAGATGACAAAACGTCCTTGTAGGCCCTCTATTAACATGGTGGAGCTTTAGAGGGTTTGGGGGACTCTAGAGTAAGACCACCAGAAGAGCACAGCGTTATAACTGCAACCAGTTCACGTGCCAAACCTCCATTAACAAACGTCGGCATGTCTGGCAGAGCCAGACTGGTTTGGGATGTAGCCCTTCTGAGAAAGAGAATTACCTGCTCTTTCCCCACCATTTCTTTCCTCTCATGCTCCCTGAGACAGCCCCCAAAACACCAAATTCAGCTCTGCAGGGGCCAGACAATATCAACAGAGAGAATCAGCAGCCTCTTTTAGGACCGGGGGTCCTGACACTGTGGAAGTGAAGGGCCACGGCCCCTTCTAACGAGAGGTAGATATATATGTACTTTCTGTGCCAGCTAAAACACACCTGCATGCTATTCAGCTGTGGCTCACCTGCCTGTGACCGCTAAGCTCATGCCACAGCATACAATGTCCTCTCTTTTCTACTTCAAACAATGCCCCCTTCCCCTCCTCTAATCTCTTGTCTGAGAGTTCCTACTTGTACAGTTTTCTAAACCAGATGTATTTTAGATGAGATCCCAAATATTCCGTAAGGCCCAATCTTCACTCCCAAGTAGCCAAATGGCAGTAGTTGACATACAGGCTGGGGACAGAGCAGTGACCAAGCCCTGAGCCTGTCCTCTGAGAGCTCGTGAAATAACTTGGCACCTACAAAAAGTGTGGAAAGTGCTGTGATGAGGAAAATCTAGGTACCTGTGGGAACACTGAAGTGGGGTGACTAATGCAGAGGAGAGTGGCATGTTGGGGGTCTAAAAGGATGAACATCTCCCCTGCCTTTATATTACTCTAAACAGCCAAGATATCATACTGAGCATAATGCTAAGTATCTGCATGCTATGTCTCAATCCAAAACATTCCCCCTGCCACACGCACACACACCCCTGTTCTTTTAGCTAGCATCTTCTTATCCCCTGGGTCTTAACTTAAACATAACCCCCTTTAAAGAGCCTTCCTGACCCACCTTAAGTTGCTCGACCCCCTCCAGTCCCATCATAGTGTGTTTCCTTCAGAGGTGGCGGTCTGTAGCCTTGCTATGCTAAGTGGGGACCACAGATAAACATCATCTAGGGGCTTGTTAGAAATGCAGAATCTTAGGCTCCAGTCCGGATGAGCCTTAAGCACTTGAAAGCTGCCTTGTCCTGTACAGTACCCACTAGCCCCATGTGGCTCTTGGGCACTTAAACTGTGACTAGTTTGGGCTGAGATGTACTGTAAATATAGACTACACACAAGATTTAGAAGACAGTGCAAAAAAGAATGCGAAATTTCTCATTAATAATTGTTTTATATTGATTACCTATTGAAATGATAGTATTTTTGGATATTTTACATTAAAAATACATTAAAATAATTTTATGTTTCTTTTTTAAAAACATAGCTGCTATAAAGTTTAAGATTACATGTGTGGTTCACATTATATTTGCGTTGGATAGGGCTGCTTTAAAATGTGAGAAGCACTGTCTAGGAGAATGGTCAGGAACGAGCGTTGGCAAACTACAACCCATGGGATAAACCTGGCCCAGTGCCTGTTTTAGTAAATAAACTTTCCTTGGAACACAGTCATGCTCACTCATTACAGATCGTCTGTGACTGCTTTTGCATTGTAAGAGCAGAATTTAGTAGGTGCAACAGAAACTGAATGGCCTGCAGAGCCTAAAATATTTACAACTTCGCACTTTAAAGTTTGCCAACCGCTAGTCAAGAGCATTGGTTCTAGAGTTGAATGGCCTGGCTCAAAATTCTGGCTCTACTGCTTTTCAGTATATAAGGTTGGCCAAAGCATTTTATGGCTGTGTCTCAATTTCTGTGTCTGAAAACAGGTACAGATGAAATCTTTATAAAGATTAAGTCAGTTGGTATATGTGAAGTCCTTCAAATAGCGCCTTGTACATAGCAGGTTCTTAAAAAACATGAGCCTCCATAGCTGTTATTGCTAGCAATTATCATAAGTTATAATTACACATCTTTGCTTTGTTATCTTTTTTCTTGTGTTTTTCCCCGCCAGACTAAAAATGCTGGAAGAGCAGGGGCATTTTCTTATTCCAGCTGTTTAACTGAGCACAGTTTCTGGTGCAAAGAAGAGATTCGATAAATATTTGTTGGATGAATGAGGTGCAGAGAAAAGTAATTTGCCTAAAGCTACATGGCCAGTGAGTGGGCAGGACTTGGACTTTGTTCCTTCTGTTCCGCAAACTCTTTACCTCTCCTGCTACACCAAGTGTGGGCTCCAGACCAGCAGCATCCACATCACTGGAAGAAGCTCGTTAGAAATGCAAAATCTTAGGCTCCACCCCAGACCACCTCAGAATCAAAAACTCTATTTTAACAAGACCTCCAAGAGACATCTGACTTTGAAAAGCACCACTCTGGGCTATAATTCCCAGTTAACATATCTGCTTATTCACTCACTGCGAGGAGTTAATGTAATATATCATCAGTCTTTCTACTGAGCCCTGTTTCAACCTCCTAATACCAGAGCTGATGATTTCTATTCAACCCATAAGGGCCTGGGGGTGTTTTAGGTTCTGCAGGAAATGTCACCATTGCTGTGTCAGAAAGTGCCCTTTCTCCTACCAGGTTCAAACCACTGCAATGCTGGGGTGAACTTTCTGCACAGAAATCTGCTTAATATTCCACACCAGCCTCTGGTGAAGGCCACAGGCTCTGGCAGATGCAGGGGGGCGGGGGGGGGCGGTGTCTGAAAATCCACTCCTAGATCATTTCCTTCTGGGTGCCTCAGAACCTCAGTGAATTGGTTCTCCTCTGCATTTTACACATCAGTGGTTGTATCCCCAAAATATATAGCCCACTCCCAAATGTAATAGCTTAGGCACCTGTCTTTTTGATTCTACACATGAAAGTAAATCATCTCTTAACTCATATTACAAACCAATTAAAATTCTCCCCACACCAACTCTGTTTTTCTTACTTGTTGCTTGGCTCCAAGGTTCTCTGCTCTTTGCCTAACTATTTTTTTTAGAAATGGTTCATTATGTGGCACCTCAGAGAATAAGGGTGTTTAAAATTAGCTCAAAATCTTACAATGGATTCCCATTTGTCACAGCAAGAAGTTTCAAATTGTGGTCATCAGATGAACACTTTAAATTAGAAAAAGACTGATTAGCATAATTCTTAAAGGTCTGAACTCTAAACTCACAGATGGCCTCTGAGAGGATTGATGGTGCATAAAGGAGATTAGAATAAATCTAATTAGTTAGGGGTGTTCCCATTTCTCAAGTCAAGTGGAGAGCAATGGAAAAGAAGTGATGGATGGACAGATGGATATAATGAAGCCCCATTAAAGTCTTTTTGATTCCCATTTGCAGTGATGGAGCACATTACCCCATTAATGATTTTGTGAGCTAACACTGCCAAAGTTTGGTGCTGTGACCTCACAAATGAATCTGAATTGCCTGCCCAGCTCTTTGCATGTATCTACAGGATTTAAATGAGCCTGAAAACTGTATGCCTGCTGAGAAGCCAACCCTGCAGCATGGGCTGGAGGACCTCCTTAGGGAATGGGCCTTCCTCCTGGCTGATTACTAAAGGCACTCAGGCCAGAGTCCTACAGCTCTTCCGCTCCCACTGTTCTGCCATGTGAATTTCCTAGGAAACGTTCTCTGGTTTGCCTAAGTTCCAACATGATGTGCTGACATAGATACTGCCGTTCTCTTCATTAGGGGTGATGGCTACACATTATCACCATCACATGCTGATTAAGGACCTAAGGGTGGGGTCTAAGCAAGAAAAGTGGCAAGACAGTACCCTTTTCTTGAGGGTCTCATGACTCAGTGACAGAGATGTGAGATATTTCACAGGGTAGGTACAAAAGGAAGCCTGACTGGCTTCGACAACTCAGAGAATGGAGTGGAAATAGTGGTTGCTCATCAGGCAAAAATCATGGAATGAGCTGAGAATCCCCTGGCATTTGAAAAAATACCAACCTCTCCCCACAAATGATCACTTCCTAAATGTCAACTTGCTTCTATTCTTGAGCCACTACATTTAAAGGATAAATCAGATCACTTGACTCTCTTCAATAACAATCAGGCTGACATAAGCACATTTTGTATGCTTATTTCATTTAATCTTCATAATTGCCCTGTGTGGTATGTACTAGTATCACCCTTATATAACAGATGAGGAGACTGAGGTACAAAGTGGCTATCCGGACCAGTAAGTAGGAGAATTTATAGACAGAGTCAGGCATCCTACGTCCAGAACTCAGATTCTTAAACCCTATAACTCCAGTTCTTTGTCTGGTCCTGGTCTTCCCATCACCTATAGAATAAAATCTAAATACCCCTCTGACCTTGTCTTGCTCCAAGCTTTCCCATGCTACTGTGCTCCATTCAGCACATTCTCCAAGTACTCTACTTTGCATTTGTATTATCCTCTATCTGCCTAGAAAGTTCTTAGGCTCTCCCATATGTACCCAACCTGGAAACATCAAGGTGACCTTGATTCTCAGGTTTTATCTTTTCTCTACTCCCCTTCCCACTCAGGTGATCTCATTCAAGGCTATGACTTTAAATACTATCTCTATGACTCCCCAATTTGTTTCTAGCCTGGAAATCTCTAGTGAGTCCCAACTATATATTCTGATGACTGCTGTTTCATGTGTAGCAGGCTCCTCATATTTCCAATAATGAAAGAGAACACCTTACTTTGTAGCTCCTCCACCCTACTTCAATCTTTCCAGTAAATATCACTAATCATCTAGCTGGTTACTCAGTCAAAATACTAGGAACCTTTATCTTCTGAGCCCTTATATTCAACTCCATTAACTAAACCTACCTGATGTGTTGCCAAGACAAATTGCTAAATGGTCTACTTTTCTCCACCTCCACCGCCTCGTTATTTCTACCATAAACCACTGTCATAACCTTCTATTTGGTCCCTTTCTTGCACTTTGACCAGTTAGAGTGAGTCTTGTAAAACTTAGATCAAGTCGCCTCCTTGTCTAAGACCCTCAACTTCAATCTCATACTAGGCCCACAAGACCAAAGGGCACTGCTGCCTCTGTAATTGCTCCTTCTGCCTGCTCACCAGAGCTCCAGGCCCACAGGCATTCCTATTTCCTGGACATACCAAGCTCATCCTGGACCTATGGCTTTTGCAGTCACTACTCACTCTGCTTGGAAAATTCTCTGCCCCCAGATTTCCCCTGACTTGCCTTGGATCCTTTAGTTATCATTTGAAATGTTATCTCCTTGGTAACATTTGTAAGAAGGCTTTTCTGACACTTCTATTCAAATGCATCTATTCTCGTGCAAATACTTTTATCACATCATCCTGTTTTATTTCTTCTCGCTATCTAAGAGGGTATATGTTTGTGTGTTTGCCTATTCTTGTCTGCCTGTCCCACTAGAGTGATCTCTTTGAAGGTTTGCGGGCCTGGGCCTTATCTGGCTTGAATACCACTACATGCTCCAGTGTCTGAAACTTTAAGGTGGATCCACAGCATTCATTGAATGAAGAACACCATTTGTTTATAAACTAACAAAATACAAATGGAGCAGGTAAGATTGAAGACTGATAATAAAGCTGGGACTCCACTCCTGCAGTCAATGGGAGGGGAGGGGATAAAGGACAAAAGTAAAGGAAACTTCTAGAGAGTGGGAGGAAGTCTAACGTCTTTCATTTGTTGAGTGAATGTTACCCATGTGGCCCTTAGATACACAGGTGAACAAAACAGCCATGACCTCCATCCTTGTGCAGTGAGTATTACAGCATGTTGTTTAAATTTTTCATTCCCATCTTAGGGTAAGGCAGGGGTAAGCAAAAACAAATTTTTTTTTTGTAAAGGTTCAGACGGTAAATATTTTAGGCTCTGTAGGCCATACAGTCTACGTAACAAATACTCCACTCTACTGTTGTAGTGAGAGCAGTCACAGATAGTGCACAAACATGGCTGTGTTCCAATAATACTTCCTTTGCAAAACAAGCAGCATATCCAATTTGGCACGTGGGCAATAATTTGACAACCCTGGGGATAGGGTCTTCTTTTATAGGAAGTTCTTTAGGCCTATTACATGGAAAAATAGGCTTTGGTTGAATCATAAGGGTCTTGTATAGAAAAATATAGGTTATTTACCCTCAATACTCTCTAAAGTTCTTAGGATCTGAGGTTCCAAATAGCTTTTTGTTTTAATTCTACCCATTAATTGACCAGCTTTTGTAAGAAACCTCATGATTATATGGAGTTGAATGTACTCAACCTGACGCAGAATAATTGCAAATAGCTAATGCATATACTACATGGTAGGTCTACCCTTACGCTTACATCACTGTCAGAAAGGAAGGGGATAGGGGCTACTGATTCATCATACTGACCTAAGTTTAAGCGAATAGGTTGGTGTCACTATGACCTCAGCCAGGAAGGAGAGCTGCAGCCTTTCATGAAATATTTGCCATTTAGCTGTTGGCTCATTAACTTGGACATAAGAAAGAATTTCTAGAAAAAAGATGTCATCACTGTGTGCCATTCATGCTCTGGGGTATCTCTGGAAGCAATGGCTGTACTCAGAAAAGTAAGTATTATCAAGGGAAGAGGGATAGTTGTCCTGAACAGGCACCAAGAGCCAGGTTCCAGAAAGCTGGAGCTGAGAGAACCTGCATGTGCACGAGCCATTCCTGGGCCTTCTCCATGGAGAAAGTGATGTGGTGATTGTTTGCCTGGTTTCTAGAGAGACTTCAGTTCAAATACAGGGCTGAGATGATTTATCCTGTGTGCCACATTTGCTCCATTACCATTAACGTAAATGTCTTCAGTTATGTGAGGAAGGCATAAAGAGTGTGTATGGCTTCAATTCCTGAAAACATCTTTTCAAAACAACAGTTTCTTCTGTATATAAACTTAGATTGCCCAAATATGCATTAACACTAATACAGAACAATAAAAGGCCTAGATATATTGATCTAGGCATATTAAGTTAACATTGCTTCCATATCGAGAAACCCTCAAATCAGTGCCTCTCCTCACAGGGCCACCTCCCTAATTCATCTTCCTCCTTCTCTGTTTTAACTTGACCTGAAGTACACAAACAGAGCCTGTGATCACCGGCTCGGCCAGCAGCAGAGTACACATCTGTTCAGTTCTTTGCTGTCTTAGAACTTTGCAGAGTTCGAATAAACATGGGAGGAAAAAGTTGGTGGGGGGATTCCTATCCCATCAGTGCACAAGAATTCCAGAAAGCGTGGTCACGGAGACACAGTCAGGGTCCTATTCTATGGGAAGAGGAATAAAACTGATTTTTGTGACACTGCTGCTAAGCAGCAGGAGGGCTGTGCCTGTGGCTTTCGCCTGCCATATTACTGAATGTCCTCAGCATCCCTGAAAAGTAGGTATTTTTTCATCAATATTTTATAAACATCTTATATCCTCAAATGGAGATACTGCTACTCACAATGAAATGCTATGGTGGGGTCTCACCAGGGTACACTGTATGTAAAGTACTCAGCCTAGGGCTTGACACACAGGGTTCGATAAATGACAGCTGTTGGTATCATTGCTTTGTCGTTGTTACAGATGAAGACATAGAGACTCAGAAGGACACAGTAACCAGCCCAAGCTACAAAATGTGATAGTTGGGAGTTGGAACCAATGTGTTTAGTTCCTTTATTTAAAGGAAGGAATAAGGAATGTATATGGGCTCCATCTTTTTCCGCTTTTTGCCTTTTTAACTTTAGCCCAGGGAGTTCCCGAGTTACCTGAAGATGGCTCTAAGTTCTTTACAGAAGATCAAAAACTAGATTATAGAGCTATTTTATTTTGTATGCTAGGCCTCGATGATACAATATAATGACAATTCTTTGCATAACAGACAAAAATAAAGATCCCTCTCTTAAAAAATATCGTTCCTACAGTGAACGGATGTTCTGAAGTTTAAGTCAGTTTTCCTCTTCCCAGGTAAAGACACTTAGGATCTTCAAGGTATTGGTGAGTTGAATTCTCTGCACTGTGAGTGGGGCCTGATCTGTAATGGTATTGTAAATAACATCAACCCTTTCATGGGTCCCAAACAAGTGTCTTCAAAATGTATGAGCATTCTTAGAAAATAAAAGCATTGCTAGGCATATGATTAATAAGCCAAAAAGACCATTGCATTTGACAGAAGGGTTGAGGCATTTCAGAAAGATAAGGTAAGGTGTACTAAGAGCTGGATGCATCCCTCAGTCTACTTAGCTACTTGGTTCATAAACCAGAGATTAAGTCCATTTTCATTTCGGCTCCTTATTTCACCTTTAAGCAACCCCTAAGGTCTCCAGAAGAATTTTGTTTGACCTTTAGCTAAAGTTCAAACCTCTAGCAAGTTACCAATTTTGGATGGTCCCAGGGTGATCACTTAAGACAGACTTCACTGTAACTCAAGAAAAGGGTAATCCCTGGCCAGGAATTCACAAAGGAAGGCTCCTCAGTGGTCTCAGGGATGGCAGCAGTTAGGGAATTTGTCCTGCTAATGAATATTAGTGATATTTTCATTGTGCAACATTGATCACTGACGTCGGCCTGGATGCATTTGCTGATACTGAACACAGGGCATTTCTTTATCAGCACTTGGTCCCAGATGAGGATTATCTCAGTACTCTCTCGTAGCCTAGGTCCTAGAAAAAAGAGGCAGCCCATGGAAGAGACGGGCCTTTGAAGAATGCCCAAACATTTGAAGACCTTTGGCTGCTTTGAAATTTGCCTCCAAAGTTATGATAGGAATGTTAAATCCATCACTGGACTTTGGTGCCTGCGCCAAATCTTTGCTATCAGCACTTATGCTCTAGATCTTGCTTTCTGAGACCTCTCAGCAACACTCCAAGAAGAAATGTGCAGCGGGGCAATAGATAGAGAAGCAAGCTTTTCCAAATTATAGTGAAGAATGGGCCTTTGAACGTATTTACTTCCTACATATCCTGACTTATTTTCTCTACTAGATAAGCCCGATTCTTCGACCAGTATATAAAAGAATCCCAATATGTATATATATATTTAATCAGAGGTACTTTTTTCAAATTTTTGATTATGTAGTTACTTGGTTGTGTACATACGATGAAGACAGAGTTTCTCCTGTCCACGGAAGTGAAAACAGAGCTCCTAGTTTGCATGAAAGTAAATTTATTCCCATCCACAGACTCTCCATTTATTAAATAAAGAGAAATTCAATACCCATCTCACTCATGAATCAGAACAGGATGTCTGCATATGTCACTTCTCTAACTTCCCAAATACTGTGGGAACACATCAGCTTGTCTCTCTCAGTATATCCATGGATTGAATGCATGTTTATTTTGGAGGAAGGGCTCAGAGCTTTCTGCAGATTGTACCATGATATGTCAGCTTCCTTCATTCTCTCATTGATTGGTGGGTACCTCAGGCTATTAGGTTTATTAATTAAATGATAATTTTGGGGGATGAGTATACAAGGAGATAAATGTCTCACAAATAGACTCAAAGTTTGCAGACAAGAGGCATGCAGTGATTTGCAAAGTGTTTATATTTCTGGCATCCCTCCCCCGCACCACCACCCAAGGAAAATAATAATCATTTCTACCATCCTTTGAAAAGAGAGATGCTTGTTTTCTGGGTGGGCTTGGAACCTAGCCAAGACAGTGTGAAGATTCCTGCAATTTCAACACACCTGCTGGGGTACTGGACTGAGTGAACTGCCTCTGCAGATGCACTTGATCTTCCTATGAAGAGTCACCCCAAGCCCTCTTCTATCATTCTGAGAGCCACTCCAGCAGAGTCCTAGGTGTCTGGGGGAAGTGGGGCTTGTTTTGAGCTGCTGCCTGTTTTGATTGGCTGCCTGGCCCTGGCCCACATCCAATCCTAGGATACCCAGAGGAAGCTGTGCTTCCCCATTCCTATTCTCTCCACCCCCAATACACATGTCTGTAATAACACACAGGTTATTAAATACAAATAATAGTGTCCCAATAGAAGTGCTTGTCCCACTATGGCTTTCTCTCTCTGCCCTCACCAGACACTTGTTGACATTCCCACTATCCTGCCAGGGTTTCTCAACCTCAGGCACTATTGATATTTTGGGTGAGATAATTTTCGGCTGTAGGGGTGGTCTTGTGTATTGTAAGATGTTTGCCAGCATCCTTGGTCTCTACTAGATGGATGTGACTAGCACACCTCCTCCCTTCCCTCGCTCCCACTTGTGACATCCACAATGTCTCCAGACATTGCAAAACATCCCTAGGACAGAATTACACCCGGTTAAAACCAGTGCCTTCAGACAAATGGGGAATAATGAGAGAAAGCAAGACCTCTTCTGACCCTGTAAGGAACCAAAAGGAAACACATCATTTGCAGACCTCACTTCTGAGGAATCTCAAAGAACCAGAGACCTCTACTAGGAAATTGGAAGGGAGGCCTGGAGAGGTGAATAGGGACTGAGCTGAGAGACTAAGGATTCTTGGCCAAAAACTGATATGAGAATAACTGGACTAACTTGCCTTTCCTAGAATAAAAGTCTATGAGCTACCTCATTTAGAAAACATTTTTAAGCACCTACTATATCTCTCATTCCATCAGTCAATAAATTTGATAGACGTTTTCCTCTCTGTCCACATACAGTCACTCTTCTAGTTTTTGCCACCATCTGTCTTTCCTCTGGGTTCCTCCAAAGCCACCTTGTGTCTCCCTTCTCCCAGTCTTCCTTCTTACTCTCCATCCCTGCCCCCTCTGCAGGTGAGTGGTCTTTCTGAAATGCAAATCAGATCATGCTAGCCAGCCATCCAATTCTTTCCTTGGCTTCCCAGTCTTTCAGGATGAAATCTGAACTCTTCAACAAGGCCTGAGAAGCTGTGCATTGCTTTTCTTACTTCATTACTTTATGCTGGCAGGCCACTGGACCGCCCTTGGTTACTCCCGGAGCGTGAGACCCACTCCTCAGTGGGTACACAAGGTGGTTTTGGGAAGTACAGAGTCATGATCTTAAACAACGTGGAATCGTGAAAATTAAATGTGACTTAATGTGGAAAAAAATGTGGAAATTAAATGTGATTATTTAATTGCAGCATTCTTTTTCTTACTTGAGCTCTCTGCAAGAGAATGGTTAGTTCTGTGCTCTCTGTCCTCCCACAGCTCTAAGGCTTGCTGATCTCCCATTTTGTATCAGAAAAGAATAGGCCTCAGGCTCAAACAACAGAACCCAGATAAAATTTAATAACACCATTTTATTTTTCATTGTATTTACTTTTGTAGTCGCCTTCTATTTATGGCACATGATATTACTTTTCTATTGCAAAAATGATGTAATCTTTCTTTTTCTCAATGAATGTATTCAGATAGAAAGAGGAAGCTGATTTGAAGAGACAAACAGTAGTAGAGGTGGTTCCTGTGATTAACTGTGATAAACGATTGGTATTTGGGAAATAAGGAGTTATCTGAATTTGTGCCATGCTCTTTCATATCTCAGTTTGTCCCTCAGACAGGCGAAGAAGATGGAATGAGAAGGAGTAGGAGGAACTTGATTGTTTTTTGTACTCTCTCATGTATCCTTCAGAGTTTGATGTAGATGTCACCCCACCAAAATCTGAGTCAGTGTCCCACCGTGTGCTCGCCTGGTACCCTGGACACCCAGTCATAGGATAGGCTCTGTCATGGTACCTGTGAGCTCTGGATTCACATCTGTTATATTTGCTGTGGTTTCTACAGAGTCTGGTAAAAAGCTTGCCAGAGACAAGGTGCCAGATAAATATATCTTGATTGGATGGATGAAATGGAATGAAAAACATACTCCTTCCAGCTAGGCGACCAGATAATCAATGACGATGTTGACCTGCCCCCCTGGGTGACAGAGTCAGAAGATATGAATCACTTGGGGTACAGCTTCCATATCTCTCTCCACTTTGAGCATCAGAATTTGACCTCCATTCACCACTGAAACACTCCTGAGGCTTGGCCCAGCGGGATCCTGTGCCCAACCAGAGAACATAGTAAAGAATACAAAGAAGCCAGTAAGACATAAACTTTCTTGTCCCTCATCTTTCTTTCTACCTGGAGCTTTACCTTTACAAATTTGTAGCACTTGAAGGAATGTTTCCCCAGCCATTTCTGGATTGTAACAATTCCTTTTTTTCGTACTGACAAAATCTGAAACTTAGCCTGGAGCACTTTCTTGCCAAGGAAAGAACCGTGTCAGACTTGTGATGTGTGATAAAATACTACAGTAATGTGGAATAATGCTTTGAAATGTTGCCAGAGTGAGCATGCATGCAGAATGATTGAAATCGCCTGCAAATACAAATGGTAGCTCTGTGGCTCATCTGTAACCTCAATGTAGGAAAACTGAGATGTTCTTTTCCCTCTTTTGCAATTTGCATAGCCTCTTGTTGGAAACTAGGTAGATTATACCACTGAAAGTAACTGCTGTGTTTACTCCATGCACAATTTTTACTAACTAATACAATCTCTCCCATGTAGTCATGCGTCTTGTGAGGCCCCCCTGATAATCTAAGCGGTACCTGTAGATGTGAATGACTGCTTCTGTGATTGCCTCATTGAAGTATCCATGGTGCCAAACCCAAAAGCTTTATGGAAGGGTGCGAAAGCCATTTTTGCAGTGCTAAAAATGACATCCCCTTTGTCTACCTTAGAAATTAAGGCTGCATAACTGATTGGGGTTCAGTCCCCACTTCACCCCCACCAAACACACAAATATAGACGATGATAAATTCAATGGGAATTATCAGCGGGTTGAGCTGCATAATTGGAAAAGCCAAAATTATTGGGTATTTACTATGGGTCAGGCATTGTGTCCAATTTTAGGTAAATCTCATGACATACTATATAATAAATAGAAATGTCCTCATTTTACTGTTGAGAAAACTGAGGTTCAGAAAGGATAACGAATAGGCTCAAGGTCTGATAGATGGTAAGTGTCCCAGCGAGGATTTACCCCAGGTCTGTGTGACTCCAGAGCTTGAATTCTTTCCTTTATGAACAATGTTGAAGTAAAGCGAGTGCTGTCCCTTCCTTGAGTTGTGGTTAACTGTCATGTGCCCGTAACTAGCAGGATACATAAACCAATGGGAATTTACTTATTCGTGAAGAGCCAGTAGCCTTAAGTGAGAAATTTCTCATGCACAAAAGAAACCAAGTAGTAGAAGAAAAAAGTTTTCAGCATATTTCAAGGGCATCGGACTCTACGAAAAGGCAAATCTCATTTTCTTTTGCTATAAAAGGGAAAATAATAAAATTAACTTACTGACATATTGATTAGTTTGATCATTCATGATAATGACTATGGATTAGGTACTTCTGACATGCCAGGAATCACATAAATCACTTTGCGTCAAGGATAACATAATCCTCACAATCCAATGATGGAGGTGCTATGAGCCCCATTGGACAAATGTGGAAATTGAGGCTCAGAGCTTACGTATCTTGCTGAGATCAGTCAGCTCGGATAGGATTCGAACCCAGGTTTCTATGGCTTTGAAGCTTTGTTCCTATCTGCTATGTTATCTTGTCTCCTGTGAACTCTTACTAGCTAGCATCTGTGTGTTGGATAAATAAGGGGACCATCTTATCCAGAAGTGGAAATCAGAAATTATGAGGAAGTAACAGTATTTTAGGAAGAATCCTCATTTTAATCATGAGGTAGGCTGGTTAGTTACTTCTAATCAAACTGTGACATGAGCCCTTCTGGGGCTCACCTTCCTGGTCTGCAAACTGCTGGTGGTGAAAGACCGAGTCAGTAAAGTTACTTTCTGCCCTAACATTCTATAATTCTATTAAACACATTTTCCCCTCTCCCGCCATTCTCCTAGGTTTTGATTTGAAATCTCCGATGGTGAATAGAAGTCAGATACATCAAAGGTATGGCTGCCCTCCTCTAGTTCAGGATCATCTTAAACATCTTGCCTTGATAAGACTAATTTGACAGCTGTCTCTATGGCTGGTCAGTCAACTTTCAAGGGCTTCCTGAAAATGGAGACACTATATTCAGGGCTGAAAGAGGTTCCATTCTCACCTTACTCCGCTCTGGGCTCTGGCCCCCTGGCCTTCTTTCAGATCTTCAAATGGTTCCTTGCTGCATCAGAGTCCATGTACGTGCTGCTCCCCTACCCAGAACACACTTCCTTCCTTTCCTCGTGTGATTGGGTGTCAACCCCTTCCGATCTCAGCTCCAGGGCCACCTGTTCAGAGAAGCCTTGCCTGACCCCTTGACTTATGAGTCTCCTTTATGGATTGGCCCTTTCCTTCAGATCACTTCTCTGACTTGCTCTGTATTTGTTCAGATGGATCAGTGCCTGGGTATCCCACTAGCCTCCCTCTTATGTCCCCAGCACCCAACCCAGGGCGTGGCTCAGAGAATCCTCTCAAAAACCATTAGTGGAAGGACTGCACACTGACCTATGACCCATATCTGCTTTCCCTTGTCCATGAGGTACAGGAAGAGGGGAGGGTAAGCTAATTTCCAGGAGGGGATTACAAGGCTAGATCTCCTCTCAGTCCACCAAGTAATATCTCAGAACCATGTTATTTGGTAAGTTAATTTTTATGTTTTTCCCCATCTCCAAACAGCGAATAATCTTACAGATCAATGCCTGAGACCAAAGAGACTTATGGAATATTAAAAAGATTATGCACATAAATGTACCCACTATGACAGCAGGGCTAAGAAGAATAGTAATTCTGTGCTGACTGCTAGTTTATCAACCTTTGCCACTTACAAAATTCACAGCCAATTTAATTAAAAATATAACAGCTCTGAAAGCTACTAAAATGACGATGACAACAATCAATCATTTTGTAATAGTGTTGAAGACCCTTTAGGGATGTTGCATTGGATGTTGACTTTTTTTAAGCCCAGAATAGTAGGGGCATTTCATTCTGCACAATTAATGTCACTGCATTAAAATATTGACTATCTATAAAGAAGAAAATACCGAACGTCTTTATAACCCATATTTTTTATGGTCAAAACTTGCTTAGAACGGTGCTTTGAATTTATTTGTTATAGGCTGCACATTTCACATTCAGAAAATTAAAATGGTTTCTACTGACTAACTCATTTAATCATTTAGTTGATTTAATGGAAAACACTATGCATTTTTCTCTTCGTGGTTGCTAAGATTAATACATTCTGTTCATTAGCAATCAAATATTACAGGAAGGTTTACATCTTATTCTCACTTAACTCATTGCCTTTTATTTCAAAAAAAAAACTTCTAATAGAATTTAAATGGTATCTTTGAAATCACTTGGAAATTTTTCTCTTAGTAATTCACTTTGTCACATAGAAGACATACATTGTTAGCTGTGACACTAAGACATTTATCTCCAATTTCCTTTTCCAATCTTTTTTTTTTAGGGGGGTTGGTTTGGGGGAAGCATGTAATTGGAAGAAAGAGAGTGGAGACTTCAGAAAAAAATTATGAATCTAGCCTCCAGTACCCCTAATTCATTACTATATCAGCAACATCATAGCAGCCCCTGAAATTCTGTTAAGAAGGCCCTTTGATTTATTAGTGGGATTTTATGAGCTACCTGGGAGAATGAACCCATTAAAAATGTTAACTATAAGCATCTGGCTTTCATTTAATAAAGAACTGAAGCTACCATATAAAACTGAATCTGAGCAAACATGGCACACCTCTCCTGTCACTTATGAAGGTGTCCACTGTAAGCCATCACAGCAGCATCTCTTGTGGTGGTGGTCTCATCTCTGTGATCCATGGCTACTTTCAGGAGTGTGTAAACACACAGGCAAATTCTTCTCCACTCGAAATGCATACACGGGCAGATTCTACAATGAAACCTTTTTATGACCAGATTGGTTACAAAATAGTATAATCAATTTTCATTTTTAGAGTCAGTAGTTTAAAAAGCAGCGTCTCCAGATTTTTCTTTCTTCCATACAAAAGAGTGCTTTTTGAACCCCAGATGCTTAATAGGAAGAAATAATAAAAGGCAGATGATAGTGTCTTATATTGATCATAAATACAATGGTTTGAGGACACTGAGTATAAAAATGAAAAAAAAAAAAAAACACTGATTTGGGAATTCTAAGAGATTGAGGACAAGCTGACAGTATGAAAATGATGCTTTATAAGGTGGCACTCCAGAAGCCAGCCATCTAGGTACAGAAACAAGAATTTGCCTATTTTTACAATTTCAAGGTATTTTCTGCTTTTCTCCTGTGTGAGTGTGTGCGCGCACACACACACGTATATAAATGAATTAATCTGTGTTCTTCATTGTATTATCGTATTATTCATTGGTTGGAGGAGAGGGACCCAATATTTTTCTATTTTAATAATGGTTGCAAAAACTGTAACACAAAGCACCAGTGTGCTTTAACCCTAGCATTGTGATCTTTTCCCTCTAAGCACTTATAAAAGGGTAATTATTGTATCACTTGTGCAATTATTTGTTTAATTTTGTCTCCCTTCTAGACTATAAAGTTTATGAGAAACAGAATCATGCCTATCTTGTTTATCATTGCATTTCCAGCACTAAGGTGGTCCCTGGTACATGACTGGTAGATGGTAAATTAAACTTTTTTTTGAACAAATGAATATTATTTTCCTAGGTCATTCCTACTGGGGCGTTAGCAAAGCAGGACTAAACTCCAGGTCAGCCTCCTGTAGTATTGTTGAATTTCTATTTTCAGGATTCTGTTCAAATGCCAAACTCTCTGGGAAGCACCTCTGAGTCTCCCCCTGACCTTTTCTGGGCTCCATTAATACTTTATTATATTCACCCCTTTGTGTTTTGTGTCCCTAAATTTCCTTCCATTATCTTCTGTTTAAGGGATCCCTCTTTCTTCTAGGCAACACTTCTGTGCTTCATGCTTCAGATGAGATTGATTCCATTTCTATCTGGCCTCAGGTGTGGGCTCAGGATCCAGATGTGGTTGCTCAGAGCACCCCATCCCTCTGGCCATGGTTACTGGTTCAGCAATGTGCACGTAATTCAAGCTGGGCCAGAATCTTCTGTGCAAATTTCTTATAAGCATTGATGGGAAAACAATCTTTCCACTATAAGCTAGCGGAATGTAAGCCTCAAGCCTCCAAAGTTTGTTCAACATTACGTTGCTTGGGGAGAGACTGCCTGAGGGAAGTAGAGAGATACGAAGCCCCCAGTGACACTGCTGGTGCCACTAGATCCACCTATGGTCGAATCACCTCTAGCATTAGACTGCTCAGTTACATGAGCCAATAAATTCTTCCTCCTTCCCTTAAAGCAGTCTGAGTTGGGTTTCTGTCACTTGCAGTCAGAGCAGCTCCTAATTTCCTCATACCACAGTCTATCCACCATGGCTTCTTGAGAGCATGGGCTGACTCACTCCTATAACCTCTGTACCCTAGTGAAAGCCTGTTTAATGACAAACCAACACGAGGACGTTTCCACAGTGCCAGGTGTTCTGGGGGTAAGATTATCAACAGGAGCTATTTGGGGGAGGGGGCTTTGTATCTTTTAGATCAAACTCTCATAAAATAAAAAAAAATCAAAGACACTCAGGAAGTGGAAATGTCAAGGTCAAGTGGGAGAGAAATAGAAGGGCACTCAGCCAGATAAGATAGATCTTATGGCAGCTTAGAATAAGACTATGGGAGCTGTGCAGCCACAAAATGAATTTCACATTTCTGCATTCCTACAGCGACTAGGCCTTAATCATTATGACAGGATTTCTGCAGCAAATGGAATTAACAATCACACATCGTTTAGACCTGTTAAATTGTTAATAAGCCCCTTAGAGATTTGCTTCTTTGAACTCCATGACTGGTTTTGGGCTACAGACAGGTGTATTAAACCATCTCAGTTTGAGCTGGTAATTGAGGGCCTCTCAAAGCCTGCCTAGAAGAGAATGTCTGCCACTGTGGGGATGAACAGATGGTGCTGACGTTTGATTTTTGTTTTTAAATCTAAAGCCTGATCATATCTGGCAAAACAATTCAAGAAAATGAGACTTTGCAGCCTGTTTAGAAGGTGAGAGTTCCAGGTACACCCTCGCTGTCATCCAAAAATTTGTACAAGTGCTTAAGCTTAAGAATCACCCAGAGCTGGGTGTAAGTCCCAGATTGGCTTCATTTTGGCTGGACGACTGAACAGACAACGTAATGTCCATGAGTGCTTGTGTTATTACCACCTCCTCACAGACATTTTGTAAAGATTAAATAAGATTACTAGTGTTAAAACTTAGCAAGAATCTGGTACATAGTAAGAGCTAAATATACATTAGGTATTTATGATGACAATGACCATATTGGTTTTAAGATTTTAAACCAAACTTTGCAATGGTGAATGCCTTACTAGTTACAAATTTATATCTTAAATATATTTGTCCACTTGTCAACATTCTCCATGTATTGCTCATACTAGCATCATGCATGTCAAATTACTTCCCTTTAGTTCAGAGGTTTTTATTTTTAGGTCATGAACTCCCTTGAAAATCTAGCAGAGTCTGAGTGTGGAGCCCCCCACTCCAGCTCCTACAGCACCTTGTGTGTGCCACCTGACCCTATCATACCTCTATTCTACTGCTCTGTGATTGCCCATTTACTTGTTTCTAGAATCTTCCTGATTAATGGAGGGTCTGGGAGTTCAAGCACTATATCTTCCCAGATCACTATTTTATTTCCTTTGCTTAGCTCAGTGCCTGGCAGAGAGCAGGTGTTCAGTATTCACTCAGTGAATAAATGAAAATCATACAGCTTTTCCCTGACTCCTTAAATATTAACCTATACTCAAGTTTTAGCATCGCATTTCAGGGTCTATGTGAGGACTCCAGAGTAAGAACGTCTACTTTAGGTGATCATTAAAAACGAAGTAGAAAATTTGCAGGCCAAATAATGAAGCAGCCTTTCTTCATTACAAGCCAGAAAGAATGTGCAGGTCGAGCATCAGTCCCAAGAGAGGAAGGGCAAAGTTGGTGTTGACAAAGTGCAACAGCTAAAGGGAACCTTTGCGCAAGTCCCTCGTTTGATCTTAGATGATAATGAGAGCCAAACTTTGCCCATGGTCACATGACTAGTGGCAGAAAGAACCTGAACCTCCTGGCTTCCAGATCAGTGCTCACCAAACCTTCAGCTCCCCATTTGCATGCTGCCTTCCTAGAATCACAGTCATTGCAAGAATTCAGTGATTTCCCTCAGAGCATCGCCAGAGGATGATTTAAAGAAATGAAGGATTTACACGACCATGAAAGGGCTGATTCAAACCTATGAAAATCTATGGAGTGAAGTGCTTGCCTTACTGTGTTATTTGAAAGATGAAACTATTCCCTCTTTATTTTTCATTTACTGGCTGTGTGGCATTAGCTCAGGTCTGGCCCATGTGGCTTCCCAGGACTGGGACAGATATAGCCCATAGCACTTCCCAATTGCATTTCACATTAATGTGGACCTTTGGTGAACTTTTTAGAATGGGACACAATTTAAGAATCCATTAATCTCACTGCCTCATACGCAGGATGTTTTGCATGAGCTCTGTCAGAAATTATTTTTTAATCACGAAGAAAGAAACTTACACTCCCCATCATGCCAGATGCTCTACCAGATAAGTATCACACATGGTTTTTTGGGGGAAATATTATATGAGAACATCTAAAATTCTCTAGAACATAATGTTGTCAGAAGTTGACTTAAACTAAATATTACACATCAGATTTTTCTTCAAAGGTCTTGCACTAAATTTCCTCATTACAGCACAAATGACTCCTGAAACAGTATCAGATAGAATTAAAAATGTGCCAGCCCATTAGCACAACCACAACTTGATTTCAGATGCACTCATGTTATCAATGACAGAGCTCGTTTCTATTTCAGAAATGAAAGATATAGAAAAAAATTTTTCCCAACTGCTATTTTGATTTACAACGTGTTACAAATCCAAGACTTATTTGTTCTTAGATTAACAAGAGTAGCCACAATTGTTTATAGAGAGCCTAAGAAAATTCCAGGTACTGTGATAAGAACATTACACACATGACCTCCTTTAATTCTCTCAACAGTCCTACGAGACAGCAACTATTACCTTCCATGTCAGGGTGCTGAGGCCTAGTGTCCAAGTGACACAGTTGGTAGAGTGTTTGTTGTTTGCTAGGCACCCCGCTATATGTTTTATTTGCATTTCGCTTCATCTCACCAAAATCTTTTGAGGTCAGTGCCATCACAACCCCTAATTAGTAGTTGAAGAAATTGAGACAGCTCTTAAATCCATTCTAGTTTGCTCCAAATCTCATGTACACTGTTCCATGTGACTACGCATGAGGGCCCTTTTTTGGTTAAGAGTCAGGACTCTGTAGTTAAACCTCCTGGACTCTACCCGTGCTAGCTGGATGAACTTGGGTAAGCACCAGCTAACCTTTCTGTGGCTAAGTTTCCTCATCTGTAAAACAGCACAATAATAGTAACTACCTCTGAAGAAATGCAAAACACTTAGCACATTGTTTAGCACATGGCGATTACTCGGTAAAACAGCACAATAATAGTAACTACCTCTGAAGACTGAGAGCATGAAATGCAAAGCACTTAGCACATTGTTTAGCACATGGCGATTACTCAGTGAAGCACTAGTATTGTTAATAACAACAATGACAATAATAGTTCTTATTTTTCTGATTAAGGTCAAAGATATCCCTCCACCAAGCAAAGAATGTGACTTCTCTTACTACTTCAAACAAGCATATATATCCATCTCCTTTCAGGAAGTCATGCATTGTTCAAGTGTTGGTATACCACACAATGAGCTTTTCTTCAGTCTTGCCTCTACCAGAATCTCTACTGAGAGTCCTGCCCTGTGGTCCTGACCCTGGTCCAGGGCTATAGGGAATGTTCCAGTCCAGGGCTATAGGGAAGAGGTAGAAACAGGAAGCACGATCTCTGAGTTCATTAGAGTAGAAGTATACACCTGCAGCAAGACACGGTTAACTCTAGTTTGCAATCAAGACAAAATTATGTCTAGTGATTGAGTAGTTATTGTGGAGGCAGGATGGGGCTGTGTCTACTGAGTGTACAACACGTACTTGGGTTAGGTCGCCCCTGGCTTAACGCTCTGATGGGTGCCCAATAAAAGGAAAATGAAATCCAAACTCCTTACTCGTCCCATACGATCTGACCCTGGCCTACCTCTCTTCTTCCTCCCAGACCCATTCTCAGGTGTCCCTTAAACACATGGACTCTTTCCACCTCAGTCCTTTAGACAGCTCCTCTCCCTGTCCCTCTGTTTGACTCGCTGTTCTTAAGTTTTTCCCAGTGACTTCTTCTTCTGTTGAGTCTTAGCTCAAATGTCAGTCTTCAACAAGACCTTCCTCACAACCCCCTAAACCATCACAGCTCTCTTTATTCAATTCTTTTCTTCTTAGTGTCCATTGCTACCTGAAATTCTCTTATTTGTTAGTTTATTACCTGTCTCCTCCACCAGAATGGAAGTTTCTCGAGGGAAGAGACCATGACTGCCTTGCTCACTCCTGACTTTCCTGTGCCCGACACATAGAAAATGCTCAATGAATATTTGTAGAATGGATGAATAAAAGACCGACAGAACGATCGATAGACCAGGAGTCAGGAGCTCTGTGTTCTCATTCTATTTTACTCCTCACCACTACGTGCTCTGATTTGGTCCCATCCTTATTGAGTCCCAGACTTTTGTTTGCTAAATAAGATTGATAATGCTCATCCCTTTCTCACAGAATTTCTTTGATGAACAAATGAGATTCATATGTATGTGTTTATGAAAGTACTTTATAAGTTGTGAGTTATAAAGTACTTTACACCTCTTAAAACATGGAGTCCATGTTTGTTGGGTGTAAAACAAGTTCCGGTTCCCAAGTCAACTCATATTAGGTAGGTTTTTCTGAAGTACAGGTCGGAGATCCCCAGAATGTCTGAGAAAGGGTGCAACGAACCACAGCAACGTCTATCTTGGAACAGGGGGAGGGGATTAGGAGCATGTGTGTCACGTATTTGCTATCTGTGCCAAAGAAATGTCAAAAATTGGAAAGCAAAAATCGATAATCTACAAACTGCTTCCTCAAGCTTTTAACAGTGGCATTTCTGGAAAGCAGGGTTTGATATTTTACTCTCCTCCCTCTGCACTGCTGAAATTCATTCCACTGACCATATTACTTTTGTACGAAAAAGTAATTATAAACACCTCTTCAAAGATTCCATCATATATTTAATATCACTACTAAAATTTTAACTTTATTTTTAGAAGTCATCAGAAGAAAAAAAGCACAGAGGACAGGCCCAGCAGAGAAAACAGGAGTCCCCATATATAACAGCATAACTGACTCATCACGAAGTATCATTTTGCTCTTACAAATTTCCTAAATAATGAAAGGCAAACACACTCAATGAAATTAGAGGACTGTCTCTCCTTTTGGATGAACCACATATATTTGTAGGGGATGCTTAGTTTAAGGTTTCTCCTTTTTAACTCCTCAACCATGGCATTTTCCCTGATACTGCTATTACATAATTTTGAAAGCATTTAGACAGATTTCAATTCCTTTAATAATTAGGTCAATAAAAACCATTATAGCTGAGAGCTCTATTAAAAGTCCATAATGTTACCTTAATGGGAGAAAAACTAATATAGTTCTGTTGGAATTTTTCCATGAAATTAATATTAGAGGATTTTAGTGGGTGTCTTAAATAGCTCAGATAGACATTTTTATTAACGGAACAAATCATGGAATTAAAACAAATGAAAATTGTTACATTTGCTATGATAAAGTATCCACATTCACAAGATTTTATCAGGCCTGTTTCTAAGAAGGACCTGAACATTCACCACCACCAGAGCAGTAGGTTAAACATGTCTGGATCACTGCTCGCGGTTCCTTAACGGCTGCCAATTTGTGTTTTGGTGATTGCTTCTTGAACTCTGTGGCTCCATTTCTCAGAGCCTCTCTGCTGGAAAACGTTTTAGAACCATATCCCGACCCCCTTCACCCCCGCCATCAAAATCTTTCTCTCAAGTCCTCTGTTTGGATAATAATATTAAACCCCCATACACAATAGCTAGGACATCTGAAGCAGTTCAGAAAGACACAAGACATAGAAAGGATTTTGTCTACACTGCTTAGAGATGATTTATCACCTTAATTTCATTAGTTTAATCACTAAAAGAAGAAATGAAGAGAAGCTAATGTATACTCAAGTATAGTGTCATGTGATTTGAGTGAATTCTGACCAGGAGAGCTAGCTCTCAGAGAAAAAGATTAATCAAAGGGCTTACTTTCTGATCACATGAATCTTAGGATTCTGTGAGTTATTCAAACACACAAGTTCCTGTTTATGGCTGCATCACTGTTACTTGGGTAATGGCAACTATTTTCATAATGAAACATACCAGAATACCAAGCATTCAAGGATCATCAATACTGATCAAAGGTCAAGATCACAGATGTACCTGGTAACATTATATAATGACAGGACATTTGCTAATACACACAAGGAGGTAGGGGCTGCAGCATGTGAGGGCATGCAAAGAGCATGAGATTTTGGAATGTAAACGCCTACACTTAACCTCATCTCCTGTGCTCTAAACAGTATGACCATAGGCGAGTTAGCTCACCTGTCTACTCAGTTGTAGCACCTGGAAAATGCGGATTGATGGAGTCCATGTTTGTTGGGATGTTTGGAAGAGATTATAGAAGGACAATATCTAGTACTGTGTCTGGCAGAGAGTAAGGGTTGTTCTTTTGTGGAAAGAGAGATCTTTCAATGGGCATTCAGGCAGATTCAAGGCCTTATTTTTTCAGGACACATTTGAAATATGAAAGGGAGGGAAACCTCTGCAAACCCTTAGGTATACAGGTGTGCTCTCAGAAAGGGTATACATGGCCGGCTATGCTGAATCTAAATAAACCAGCTTTATTAAAATGTACATCTCTACCTGCTACTCCATTTTCTTCCCTGGGAGGATTCTCACTAGAATTAAAAGTACTAGAAAATCTACTTAAATGTTTTTGTTTAACTCAGTTTTAAACAGCTTCTGTTGGAATAAGACATCCTCTACTAAAACGTTCTTCGTTTGATGGCACCTATAGGCTGATGTGTGTAACCTTTATAAACAATCAGCATTTAAAGTGACAAGGCAGGTCTTGGGAACAGGGAGGCTCAGTGAAAATAAACAACTACATTTGCTCTTCCTGACTTCTGATCAAGACTTGGTGCCTGAGAAGGCTTAGGCAGGTCATATTGCTCAAGGTTATAAAGCCATGTCGAATGGAGAAAAAATACCTTAAGGGAAAAAAACAAAAAACAAACTAATGGTAAAATACATGCAGTTCCTTTCTCAAGGCCTATAATCTTCAAGGCATCAACAGATGGAAAAATCTGTATGGGTTTGTTTGTTTGTACATGAAGAGAAGGGAAAAGGTGGAAATAGAAACAATGTAAAATTGTTACTAAGGATTTAAGGATTCATGTTTAGAAACCAATTGAGACACTTTGCCCTGAAGTAAACAAATTTTATAAAGAAGTCTGATAGCTAGAAAGTCCTATAAAAGAAAATCCTGAAATCATCCAATAAACTTTATTTTGGAGGGGAATGTTGGAGACAAGAGACTCTTTCTGCAATTTATTTCATTTAGTTTGTGATATTATTGGGCATTAGCTTGAGATTCACTATTCCTGTGGCAAGTACTTACTTTTGCTAAAATTACCAAATATTCTCTGGAACAGAGAATCTTATCAGAAAATTGATCTCTAATACATAAAGGCATCTTGCAAGAAAAAAGTCCCTTTGGGGGAATTTTTTTGTTAATGGTTCACTGCAGGCCATTCAGAATCTCATGGAAATTTGGAGATTGCTCAGATATTGTTTCCGTGGGAAGAGGGAAAAGGGAACAAAGAGAGACATAATACTAGTGACTTTAGAGGCTACTACCATTTTCTAGTTTATTCAGTGAGGGCAGCAGAGGCTAATAACAAGAAAGTAAAAACCGTTCAGGAATACGAAATTATTTACAAAAATACAGTTTGTGCAATGCTTTTTCGTTACTCTGACAACTGCCAAGGAGTGTACCTGTGCTTGCTCAGTATTATTTAGATTAAATTATCAAATGCAAATGCTAAATATGAACCTCTCAGCAAAGCACTGGATTATAACACCACGTCCCCTATTCAGACTAAAAGCTGATTACTGGTTCTGGAGCTATAAACGTGTCACATAATTTAATTGCTTTGCAGGTAGAAGAATATGAAGCATTCTTGTTCTCATTCTGGAACTCGATGCAACTCTTTAATGCAATATAATGATCATAAACATACAAAGTCTTTGCTTGACACCTGCTTTATGGTAAAGAGAAGCTATAGTAAATTTTATCAAAGCTCAAAGAACTAGGCAGTGCCAGATTTTTTAATCATGAAGCAAAATGTGTTTCTCACCAAGTGGCCCAGGCTTTCACTCTGGTTTATAGTTAAAGATGCATTTTCAAAATGGGTTTAAATCTGCAATGAATTTCAGGTGCAAAGGATCACCCTCTAACAGCTAATTTGCCTCCTGCCTTCAGATGAGCTGTTCACCAGAGACAGCCAACATGTGCGCCCCATTCTTGGGCCACCGGTGAACACAGATGTCACAATCAATAATCATTAACTCCAGGATCAGGATCAGAGGAAGAATCGGGGAAAGAGGGAGGGTCTAAAATGTAACTAGGAGGACTTTGCAAGCATTTTTGAGGATTCTAGTTGCCGAGATTTAAACCAAAACAGAAAAGAAGTGGAGTGGAGAAGTAGGGTAGAGGAGAAGGGGGAGGGGCAGAGAAAGAGGAAAAAAGGAATTAATATTTGGTGACGTCCTCCATCCCAGGAGCCCTCCAAGCATCAGCTAATGAGATTCCCAAGGATCCTGGGAGGCTGGCAGAACTGTTCACATCTTGCAGATGAGAACATTATTAGGGTGACTCATCTAATATCACACAATCTTAAATGGCAGAGCTAAATCAAGGCTTAAGGGTAAAAGGGGTCACGTATATGGTGGCAGAAGATTTGACTTGGGGTGGTGAACACACAATGCAATATACAGATGATATATTGAAACCTATATAATTTTATTAATTAATGCCATCCCAATAAATTTAATAAAATTTACAAAAAGATCGTCTTCCCCTTCTCTGTTCACCACAAAGATGTGTCGAACATTTCTTTGCAAACTGGGGATGAAGAGCAGACCTTGGAGTCTGGGGTCCAACTTGAATACTAGACTTCCATTAAATGCTGTACAGAAATGACTCTATAGAATTACACAATTGTGCCTGCTTATTTGCATCCCATCACTAACTCCTATGATCTAACTCTTACTGAGAACTATATGCCGGCCCTGTGCTACTTATATGCTTATTTAATCCTCATAGCAAACCCTTAACCCGACAGGAAGCATCCATATTTTTACTTACAATGCACGTAAGGCTGAATTAAATGATTCATATCCAATATAATTATGGTAGGACATAAATGTCTGGCTTTCGTTTTTTGAACTTCACCACTTTTTAAGAATTTTTTATGACAGCTGTTACAATTTTTTACAAAATCAGGAATAATTTTTTTGGAAAAAGACTGGATGCAAATGCAAATCTGCCAAGATGTTAACCGCAGTTAATTCTGGATCTTAAGAAAATAGATGATTGTTATTTTCTTCTTTACATGTTTCTAAATGTCTAGTATTCATAAACAAGTGAAAACTTAATCTTTAAACGAGGAAAAAAAAAACCCAGCTCTTTACCAGTGCCACAGTGTAAACAATAAAGTCCAAACTTTGTATTAAACAGTTGGGAGAACCAACACATTAAATACTCTGTATCGATGCCAAGTACAACACCTGGCACTTTCTACGTATGTATGATCCCATCAACTCCTTTCAACCACTCTGAGATGCAGGAAGAGGTGGCACCAGCTCCTTCTGGATAGAGTAGTAAAAGGTAAAGATTTAAAAATATTTAAGGAGATTTGACTTGGGGTGGTGAACACACAATGCAATATACAGATGATATATTGAAACCTATATAATTTTATTAATTAATGCCATCCCAATAAATTTAATAAAATTTACAAAAAGATCGTCTTCCCCTTCTCTGTTCACCACAAAGATGTGTCGAACATTTCTTTGCAAACTGGGGATGAAGAGCAGACCTTGGAGTCTGGGGTCCAACTTGAATACTAGACTTCCATTAAATGCTGTACAGAAATGACTCTATAGAATTACACAATTGTGCCTGCTTATTTGCATCCCATCACTAACTCCTATGATCTAACTCTTACTGAGAACTATATGCCGGCCCTGTGCTACTTATATGCTTATTTAATCCTCATAGCAAACCCTTAACCCGACAGGAAGCATCCATATTTTTACTTACAATGCACGTAAGGCTGAATTAAATGATTCATATCCAATATAATTATGGTAGGACATAAATGTCTGGCTTTCGTTTTTTGAACTTCACCACTTTTTAAGAATTTTTTATGACAGCTGTTATAATTTTTTACAAAATCAGGAATAATTTTTTTGGAAAAAGACTGGATGCAAATGCAAATCTGCCAAGATGTTAACCGCAGTTAATTCTGGATCTTAAGAAAATAGATGATTGTTATTTTCTTCTTTACATGTTTCTAAATGTCTAGTATTCATAAACAAGTGAAAACTTAATCTTTAAACGAGGAAAAAAAAAACCCCAGCTCTTCACCAGTGCCACAGTGTAAACAATAAAGTCCAAACTTTGTATTAAACAGTTGGGAGAACCAACACATTAAATACTCTGTATCGATGCCAAGTACAACACCTGGCACTTTCTACGTATGTATGATCCCATCAACTCCTTTCAACCACTCTGAGAGGTAGATGTCACCATCCTGAGAGGAAGATGAGTAGAGTGAGGTTTCGAGTGGGTAAGTGACCTGCACGCAGTCACTGGAATATACGGCCTTCACTCCCCTCTCTGGCCCGAAGTTCCACACTGGTCCCCTGACCCTTGCTTGTGCCCTGGGCTCCAGCTACCAGAGTCCTTACCCTCTTCTGACCACAACCTCCAGGTTCCCAGATCCCTGCCTTTGCTCACACTCTCCCCTCTTCTCGGAAAGCCATTGTCCTGTTTCCATCCATTCCTCCAAACCCCTATTAAATATCCCTTTTCCACAACATTTACCTGAAACCCTGGCTGTCAGTCACTTCAGCCTCTCTCACATTCACCATAGTATATGCCAGAGTTTGCCAGGTGGTAGACCTAGGCTGCCTCAAGCCCTCTGCATGCTTTGTATAGCTTATCCAGTGTTTAAAAGACTTAAAAAATAATTATCAATACTTATAAATTGAGAGTACACTGAAGTTCTATAAACCTAGTGGGCATGGCCCCCCTTCCCTGCTTGGCAATAATTAATTACAGCTAAGTAACCACTGCTCTGACAGGAAGTATTCACTGCAGTTGTCAAGAGATTTATTTTAACTCTCCTTCTTACCCTTGGCCCATTTCTCTTCACTCATTGCTGCTGCATGGCCCCTGTGAATGGATGTTTGAGGCCTTGGATCACAATCTGCCATGAATTGTTATTTTGGAGGTATTTTGTCTCTCTACCCAAATATGAACTCATTATACGTTTGGTGTTCTCTTCCTCTCACTACGTAGCACACAGTAGGTGCTCAGTGAGGGCCAGAAAACAAGTCACTATCGTGTCAAGTCACTATATAATCCCAGGGAGAGATGGGCCAGGGGCCTGAATTAGAAGCAAAGATGGTTCTAATTCAGAGACAGCGGTCTGAATTAGAAGCAGTGAGAACACAGAGAGAATGAATAGACTGAAAAAATTTCTCCTCTGAAATTGCAGCCCTTGTTCCTTTTAATGCTTTCTATGTTGAACTGTAACAACGTGGATATATATCTTACCTATTCTACTAGATTGTACCCTGCTTGAAACATATGTTGGGTGCAAAACTTGCCCTGTGACAACCCTAGCACAGCCTAGCAGTATGGCTCACACGTACTACACGCTGTATGAATATTAGCTGAATGACCATAAACTTTAATTCTGAAGCCCAGTTACTATGTCTCTACTACATTTAAAAGCCCACAAAACCTGTCTTTTCCTCCCTCCCACTCATTAAATTGAAAGCTCAATGCATTAATTACCTGAATTAAAGTCAAGCGTCTAAGCTAGTCCTTCCAATTTACAGACAGGAGTAAGATCAATTTTTCCCAAGTTGTAGGGACAGAAATAAGACCAAAGGATGAAGACCTTCAAGCCACGTGTGGGGCTGGCCAGGGTTTCCGTTCTCGCATCATCTCGTGGTGCTCATTAGTGATGTTTCTCTTCATCTTCCCAAGTTGCTGTCGAGCCTTCATTGTGTGCAGGCTACTGCTGCATTAAGTTCCAGAACTTGATCTGGCAGCGCGAGTCTCATTAGAGTGTGAGGGTGTGCCAACACAGAAGGTCTCATTTTAAGAAAATACTTTGCATATGAACAAAGGGAAGGCTGTCAGGCTTTTAAAGAGAATCTCTATTCCACCACTTAGCAAAGTCATCTAGAGACTCTGCTACGTAAAGAAGTTCTTGATCTTTTCAAGCTACCAAAGGTGATCTGACAAAGCAAAGGGGCTTTGTTCCCCAAGCTTCTTTTTATGGCTTGCCTTGGACAACCAAGGCTGAACAAAAGAGCCTCGGAGACCGCCATGTAATAACTCCCTATTTGCTTCAGTGAGAAACATCACAAAGAGAGGATTTTTTCTTTTTTTTTTAGAAGAAAAAGAATAGAAGAATGAAAGGAGGCACAAGAAATCTGACAACCCAGGGCACACAGATCCTGAATAGTGATGAATGTACATGGGGGCTAATTTTCAAGGCCAGGTCTTTAAGTGTTTTTAAGTAATAGCCTAGCACCAGGCAAGATGTGCATATTCTTCACTGGCATGGCTTTATTCATAAAATACTCTGTTTCCTGGAGTAGAAAGAGAGCCTTGAAAACATCTCACAAAGTTGCCATCACATAAGGTGGTGCCTTTGTCTCTGATTCTTTTTGAGAGAGAAGGAAATCACAGAACCCACAAGAAAGGCTCAAAGTTTCTCCTCACATACTTAATTCCAAGTGGGATACAGTTATGGGGTGCTCGAGTTTGAAGATATTTAATAAACCATGCATTTTCTACCTGGCATCATTTTAGGGTCGACATCTGTTTCTTTATCCCACATGACTGAGTTTTCCCTTGAGGAAATAGGCTCTGCCATCTTGGGCTCACTGAGCTTCTCTTTGCTGATTCTCTTTCAGGAACTGGCAAGGCAAGTGATCCCCAGGGAATATCCCATCCTGGAAAGAACAGACTGAATTGCCAAGGTCAGCTGTACTCTAAGTATTTGGGGGGAAAATATTCTTTTCTTTCTCCCAGGTTGGTAAACTCTCTCAAGACTGGCATTTCCTTACTAATATAGTGGTGTAGACTTACGGAGAAGGAGGCAAGGAGCTAAGGCCATTCTGTGTGCTCTGTTTCCAGCCTTTGGGTCTGTATGTGGTGGAAGAAAGCTTGGGGCAGTGGAGGTCTACATGGGGCATGGAATCAAAGACTGAGAGAATCCCTTTGTGTGATTTCGCATTCTGTCGGCACTTAATCTTTTAGAACTTGTGAAGAGAGATGAAGGCTGGTCAAGCACTGAACCAGGTGTTCAAGTGATTCTTACTCCCAACTTTTCTACTTCCAACAGGAATATTAAAGGTGATTTAATGCAATTCATTTTGCAGATGAAACATGGAGATCCAAAGTAAGGGAGAAGACCAGTCCAAGGCCACAGAAATTTAACTCTCCTTGAAATATCTTGTACCATACATGCCCCACCATCCCTAACCCTTCATACATGGATTCCAGCCTCGTCTTTTTCTCCCTGACACAACACATAAATCCTTTAGGGTTTTTGCCTATAGATAAAAGAGCTTTTTGCTTTCCAAAGGGGTCAGACAAGGATCAGAGCTTATAGAGAGGCCTAAAAAATGACTCTATCTTCTACTCCTCTTGCCAGATAACATATTGATGCCCTGGGTTTCATAACATTCATTTTCATGTAGATTATCTCACATGAACCTTACAATCTATTAAAGAGTGGGAAGGGAAGTAATATCTGAAGGGTGCCATACTACGTACCATGGTCAGTACACAGTTAAGCCTCATTTAAGCCTCAAAGGAGTCCTGATTCTACAGATAAGGTAACTGAGGCACAGAAAGTCAAAAAGCTACAAAGCTGGTAAGTGGAGGAAAGTGAACCCAGCTCTTAGAAATCCAGGTTGTATGTTCTTTCCAGGGCTCCATCCGACTGCTACAGTTAGACTAGTCATGGCTACATCAAAATCTTTAATGTGGCATTTCCAACCAATGTTATTATATTTTACCTACTTGCCTCTCTCCCATTGCGCACAGTCATTGTTGCCTCAAATGAGTTATTGCAGACTAATGAATGATATATATCCACAACTGGCAGGGCTAGATGTGGCTATGGAACATGAAGATATCCTCCTACTGACTTGAGCCACATCATCACTGGAGAAACACTGATGATAACAATAACAAATCAAAGACAAACCACCAAAAACACTAGGGCCCATCTCAAGATAAAGACAAGGGAAAAACCCTCAGAAAGTCATTTGGTTTCTTTGCTCTACTAAATGTCTACTCTTAGTTCAGACAGTTCTAGGAACAAAACAATGATAACCAAGGTCACTGACATACCTCTGGGGAATAGAGTAAACACCAGATTAGAGGTTTCCACTGGGCTGTCATGGGCTCTGGCTCCGACCCTCTCCTATCCAAAACTCTATTTAGGGACTTGCTTGAGGATATACCAAGATTTCTGTACCACGGCAAAATAGGAGGAATACACGTAGGTTAGATATTGCAATGAACATCTAAAATTGTATTTTGGAATCTTGTATTATAGCTAATTGGATAGGATTTCATCAGTATCCCAAAGACTCTTTTATTTGACCTCCTAAATTCGATCTCACATTTGGTGTGTGGGGGTGGGTAGATATAGCTTAACACTAGTGAAAAAGATGCAGAGCCTTAGTTAACTTTCAGCTCATGAGGAATTAATTAGCAGTGCAGCATCGATACTAAGCAGGAACTCACTCTTGGGTGCCATCAACTGGAATATGGTCCAGAGCAAGGCGATGGGATACAAAGTTTGAGGGTTACACAAGACTCTGGAGGTCCTCTTCTCTTTCATTTTATAGATAAAGAAACTGAAGCCAGAGATGCTGAATGGCTTTGTTTAGGTTGCACAGTGAGTTAGAGTCAGGACCCAGGCTGGAAGCCAGGTCTCCTAAGTCCCAGGCCAAAGCAGCTCACTAATCCATGCTGGCCATATTGCACGTAACAGTACACCCCACTCACACCGTAATTCCAAAAAAGCAACAAAAAAGAATCTATCGTCTATCCTGGATAAGGGACTTCAAAAATTAACAATTGAAGGGTGAAAGTAGAGATACAGGGGCATGATGGTGCTTACAGATGTAGGGGGAAAAGACATTAAACAGATTTCCCCATGGAAGAAAACTCAGACTTCAGTATGGTCTCCTGGGACAGAAAAAGAACCATGGATCAGAAGAAAGGCAGTTTTTTGTTTGGTTTTGTTTTTTTTTGTAGTGAAATACATATAATCTACCATTTTAATCCTTTTAAAGTGTGTAATTCGGTAGCATTTAGCACATTCACAATGTTGTGTAGATATCATCACTATCTAGTTCTGAAGCACTTTTTTTACCCCAGAGGTAAACCTGTACCCATTAAGTAGTAATCCCCCCTTGCCCCGCTGCCTCCAGTTCCTGGCCACCACTGATCTGCTTTCTGTCTCTATCGATTTGCTTATAATGGGTGTTTCATCTAAATGGAATCATATAATAAGTAGCCTTTAATGTCTGAGGAAGCAGATGTTTTCAGAACACTGCCGGAGAATTCTGGCCTTTGAAAGGGGGCTGGGTAGTGCATTCCATGATACCTGAGTTCAAGTGTAGGCTAGAAGTCTATGTGGTGGGGGCTCTGGCACAAGAAGTGAGATGGAAAGGATAGCTAGGCAGGGCTTCTCCAACAAGCCTCCTGAGATGCGTTTCCTCATCACCTCCCCATCTGTGCCTGGGGCCGCCACTCTGCTAGGTCCTAAACCGCAGGTCCTGGCCAACCCCGCTCCTCCTGCTAATTTCCTCTCTTGCCATTCTTCTCCCACCTCCTGTTCTGTGGACACTTATTTGGCGATTTGCCTGACACACCGCAGACAATCTTCTTCTCACTTGAGCATGTTTGACCTGAGTGTACAGCTTTCTGCTGAGCTGATCTGGAGTTTCAACTGGCCTTTAGCGCAGCCAAATATGTGTTAGGACCAGGGATAAACAAGGACGGCCTGAGCTTTAACTACACTGATTGGACCATTAAGCTCAGGGATAATCTTTAGAACTTGACAGTGGAGGGCGATAAAATTAGCTACAAAGGGACAGAAACATAGGGTAGAAACACTGTTTTCTGGTGATCTATCTGCCCAACGCACACCGACACATGAAAGGAACCAATAATGCTTTTCCACAAGCCTTACAACAGCTTAGAGGAGAAGCAATATGTTTGAGACGCTGCGTTAAAAAAATCAGAGGGGAATCAAGATCACAGAAGGATTATTTTCCAGGTGGTGATAACTGATTTCATCCATGACCTGGAAATCACATCAGATCAAGAATATCAGCCCTGCTTTGTGTCTAGAAATGAACGCTAAAAAGGTCTTTTAAAAAATATAGTTAACAGACATGCTGAATAGTGTCCTCCCAAAATTTGTGTCTGCCCGAAACATAAGAATGTGACTTTATTTGGAAATAAGATCTTCGGAGATGTAATTAGTTAAGATGAGGCCATATTGGATTAGGATGGGCCCTAAATCCCAATGACTGGTGCCCTTATAAAGAGAAGCGATTTGAAGACACACAGACCCCCACAGAGGGAAGTAGGCCATATAAAGGAGTCAGAAACTGGAGTGAGATAGCTATAAGCCACGGAATGCCAAGGATTGCCAGCAGCCACCAGAAACTAGGAAGAGGAAAGGAAGGATTCTTCCCCAGAGCCTTCAGAGGGAGCATGACCCTCCTGGCATCTTGATTTTGAACTTCCAGCCTCCAAAAGTGGGAGAGAATAAATTTCTCTCATTTTAAACCACTTAGTTTATGGTAATTTGTTGCACTAGCCCTAGAAAACTATACAGAAGACTCCTGATTTCCTCTTCTTTTATACAGTTGTACAAACCTATTTTAAAAATGGTAAAGACAATCCTTAAAATGACATCCTATTGTATTTGGAGTTCAACTTCTGAACACAGGTTCAGAAACAGGTAATATTCAATTCCGCTGACTTAAAAAGTGCTCTCTTTGTATTGACGTGGATTTGTTTTATTTGTTTGTCTCGTTGTTTTGTTTGCTTCCAGGTGAAGAGAGATTGTCTCTCAGATCCCTTTGTCTTCAGATCTGTTCTGCCCGGTTTGGGGATCTCTTCTCTTAAGCTTCTCCTTCACTGGTCATCCTTTTTGCCTCCTTCTCATTGTCCAAAGAGAGACCTAGAGCCTCAGAGGCAAGTGCACACTGGCTGAGCTGTGATTCCTCCATGTTGATTATAATTTTTATCACATTATATGGGATCCCTCTGGTGGTTACTAAGAGACACATCAGTTTTGAGAGAGTAGAGCCAAATCAAAGAACCTTTAAGTCTAGAGAATAATGGACTCAGGGTTCACAATTTATAGCAAGATGAACAGACGCTAGACTGCTTGGGCACCTCCCCTCGGTGTGTGAGACAGTTCCAGTTGCCTAGGGAGGGATCCATCTGTCTAGGGTTTGAAATGCTGAGTCGGTGATCCTTGAAAGCTATCATCATTTGTGTTAATGGGAATGGTGGATGCAGAGCTGTCTTGCCACAAGAAAAACAACACAGAGGGTCCCAGCCATAAGAAAGGAATAGTTTCCAGCTGCAGGGGCGCAGAGATAGTGATAAAAAAGACTGAGGGGAGAGGTCGATGGGGACAGTGTATCCAGACCTTGGCATGGGACAGGTTTCTGAGCATCTCATCAAATATCTACACAGACAGCTCCTCACAGTGATCCTCTGAAGTCAGTCAAAGCCAGCCCCCTTTTTGATTTACAGTTTACCTAGTAAAGAAGCTGGACCCAGGCTGTCCCTTGGTTTACAACAGTGACAGAATAAGAAATAACTTACAAAATGAGTATGTTTTCTTGACTGGCTAGGGCACTCTGAGTTGACATTGGTCAGGCTCTGTTAAAATGCCTGTATGTCCTGATACGCGTAGAAGTGTGAACTTATAGTATATCATCAGAAGACCTAAATTAATTGCTCTCTGATGAATTTTATAACACCTTCTTTCTACTTCTCCACAACTCCCCCTCCCAAAGTACACTGAAAAGGTCAACAGCACTATCAAATGCAACACTCTTCAACTTCCTTCCAAGCTTATAATTAAAGCTAATTAGTAGTTTTGGTAATTAGCACATGTAAGCTTTCTACTCTGAATTAATAAGACTTACTCGGTTTTGAGCCAAGTAGGCTGTTCACTCACTAGTTCTAATTCTTGAACTTCCTTTGGTTGGTTAATATAAAGAATGTCTTTTCAAAGTGGAATACTGAAAAGAAACCATTATTACGTATGATCTGCTCTCAAACCAGAATGTGAGTAATCCACAGGCAAACGTGAACTGTTGTCCCCAGATAAAATCAGAACCCTCTGAATCTCCAGTAACCGACCAATCTCAGCATCTCAAAGGTGAAATGGGTTGTGTCCAGTTACTATGTCACTTGGACTCAACACCTCTCTGGGATGCTCTTCATTTATGTCACCCAGGGACAACATATCCACATGGAGCACTTGGAATATTCTTTAACAGAACATCACTGAGGTGACGGCGGTGCGGTACCAAGAAATGACTGCTCATTTTGGTTCAAATGAAAATCGAAGAGGAGAAAAATCATTAGTTAAATCAGCTTCTGCTTTTATGTAGACAAAGCATTTCTCCAAACAGCTTCATGTTTCTTTTTTTCAGTTGGTGTGTGGGCATCTTGCATGTCCAGACAAAATTAAAAGAGTGTGTGTGTGTGTGTGTGTGTGTGTGTGTGTGTGTGTGTGTGTGTGTGTGTGTGTGTGTGTGTGTGTGTGTTTTGTTTAAATCAAGAAATCAATTCTATATTCTATTAAAAGAAAAAAGCCTCTGTGATTTGTTTTCAGACAGTTTGAGAAAAATCATCCATGGGGGAGATCATTTACCCGCCCCCGCACCCCCACCGTCCGCCAATACTAATCTCAGAGAAGGAAAAAAAAATAAAAAAGAAAAAGAAAATAACTTGATTATTTACTGGACTCCTTATAAGACCATAACAATAGTGGGGGTTGCTCACAGCACCAGTCATTCTGATGCATAAGGGAAACTGTCATTTCTGCATGAAGGGGATTACTAGGCAGCCCTCCCCGTTACTGGAGCGAATGGTTCCCATTTTAACTGAACAATGACTCCTGCTGTGATAGCCACATTTGGATCCATAAAGAGCAGTCAGTGTTAAGAGTGAAGACACATTTGGTCCTGCCTGTGGCTGGAGGTGACAAGAGACTATAGGTTCCCACAGCCTCTCAGTCCCAGTTCAGCGGGAAGCCTTGCCTCCCACTGACTGATCCCTGTTATGGGATGCATTCCAGTAGGTTCCACAAACTGGTTCTCAGCAAGGGGTGGTCCTGCCCCCACGGGACATTTAGCAAAGTCTGGATACATTTTGACTGTTAAAACACTGGAGGGCTGTGGGAGTTGCTACTAGCACCTGGTAGGTGGAAGCCAAGGATTCTGCTAAACAACCAACATTGCACAGGACAGCCCCCATGACAAAGAATGATCTGGCCTCAAAAGTAAGGAGTGCTGAGACTGAGGAACTCTTATATAGAAGTTCTAAACAAGGTTAGAGCCTTATACACTACTTACTAAGTAAGAGCCAAAAGTGAGCTTTCTTGATCGATGATGGACTGATCTTATTCTTACGAAAATTAAAGGGATTTGGCAGCTCACCCTGAGGGGCTCGAGCTGAGCCAGGCTAAAAGAAGCAGACACACTCAGGGTAATTCCAGCCACCCAAAGCCAAGTAAGTGCTGGGCATTTTTACACTGCCGCTCAGGCCGGCACTTTGCATTATGGATGAGCTCATATGCCATGGCAAACAGTTTAAGAACGATGCTTATATTTAATGAATCCTAAATGGTTTATTACTGAGGGTCAAGTTCCTGCTTCCTGTGGGAATTTGACATTTATGAAAACTCCCCTGCATTAATTATTCAACAGAGACGTCCTTCCTACGGACATTCACTTTCCTGATACACTTGACAGCACCACATTTCCTACCTGCACGGGCTACCTTGTTGTTAATCCTCTAAGCATTAATTAAATAAAATTTAAGACTGAGCCAGGATGCATCTACCTTCAAATATTATGCAAAATACAGCTAAATGCTCTTTGATTTTTCCTGCCAGTAGCCAAACATTACCCATAGCTATTTATTTTTTTCCTTTTATTCTTTAAAGCATAAACCTGGTATCTCTTCCCACCAAGAAGAAAACTACACTTAGTAATTAAATTATACCGCATTAAATTTACTTAAGTTCACCAGCAGGGAAAACTCCATGCCCCTGGGTTTAACAATAACTCTTGATCACACTTGCAAGCCATATCTTTTCTGTGAGTTGTTACAATTTTTGTTCCTGGAATTCCATTAAAAATGGTAATATCGTTACTCCTGTTAATGCTCAAAACCAACAGCATAATCCTGCATTTTAATTAGTAATTATAATTAATCATCATTTCATTAAAAAAATGTTTAGTTGGTAATTGTCTTTGAGCACCTTACTCCCTGGGCTTATAAGCATTTCATAACATCTAATTCACTGCCTGTTTCTGATGAAGTGGCACTGTCAACCTTATTTTATTTTAACACTTTCATGTGGTTCTGCATCTCAGGCCCACGACACTGGCTGCATATTTACACCTTGGAAATGTGTGGCTTCTGGCTCTCGATAAGGTTCGCATGAAGATTTACCCTTGCATGCTTCTCTGCCAACTTAGGAAGGCAAGTCAGCCTGCTTCCAGAGAGCACGATGCATGAAGAGAAAAATAATTCTTGGAACCTTTAGTTAATAATAAATCTGGAATCCAAATTCATGGATTTTTGAGAGAGGATAGAGCAAAGATTTGGAGGTACTCTTCGGAATAGAAAGGCTGATTTTAGAGCTTAAAGAATTAAGAATAAGCTGGAGGGGACGTCAAGAATTGCATAGGAGACAAGATTTTCATTGCTCTTTTTGTAATACCATATATATCCTTATTTCCCTAGCTTCTTTTTTGGGGGAGAGGGGGGAAATCCTGTCTTCCCATGAAAACGTAAACACCAAAGAGCAGGAACCCATACATGCCTTACACACAGTGGTTTTGTATCCCTCGCTCCTGGTGCAGTGCCTGGCATGGATGCTTTTTAATAAACAGCGGGATAAGTAATTGTTCTTGGGTGGCACATGGGTAGGCTATGGAGAGGGTAACTGAGGTACAAGAGTTAAAAATTTAAGTTATGATTTGTGATGGGAGTGAGGTGTTGGATGCTAGGAGATACCAAATTAGTGGGCTGGTGTTCATGAATGTCTCTGACTGGAAATCCTGAAAGAGAACAAGTTCCCTTTACTGACCTCCCTTCACACAAAATAAATTTTAAAATGTATATATGTGTATAAATATACATATGTGTGTACATGTGTGTATACGCACACACTGCCACATACATACACACTCACGTAGACAGCATTGAGCACAGAGAATGATCCAGAGAAAGGGAAATCTGTTATTCTTTGAGAATTAAAGAAGGAGGTTTGAGCAAAGAAGAGACATGCTGCTGTTATTTCAAGGAAAGATTCATAGTTTCCGAGTGAAACTGAGACAGACCATCAGGCTGCTTGGAGAAAGTTTCATGCTCACTGTGTATTTCAGATGAGCTGGTCAGAAACTTCCAAAGAAGGAGAAATAAATGATGGCTAACACCTTGGAATTAGCCCAAATGTCAGAGTACATATGGTTGTGCTTTGAGATGACTGAAAGACAGGCCATTGAGGTCCAGAGAGGTCCCTCCTATTGGTAATATTTGAGGCTGCTGATATTTTACAAAATGAAGGAATTTCAGGACAAAGCTTATATTTTTGTTGAGTTTTATGAATGTGTGCATTTAACAAGTTAATGCTTTAGTACAAATAAAACATGATGGCTTGTTTAAAAATATCAAAAGTCAAACTTGAGACCGTTTGTAAATGGCAGTGAAGGGTCAACCAAATCTCCATCTTCTATCTAGGCCACATGGACTTTAAAATAATATCTGTCATCTCCCCTCCATCATTTAATCATTCAAATCTCATAGAGCACCTGATTTGTGCTAGGAGCTTGAGGATGATGTCCCTTTCTCATAGAACTCCTAATCTAGAGCCCATTTTTCTTTGGACTTCCTTTTAATGGAAATCACCTTTTTTTTTCCCCCCTAGTTCCCTTTGCTGACTGTTTATCAAGTAGGTCTCACCAAGGCTAATATGGTAGTGGGAAAATAAACATGAAAAAAGAAAAACAAAATAAAACATTTTTATCACACCCTAAAATGAAAGAGCGCATTCCTTAACAGTCGTGAGTATGCGCTCTTGCTCATGAGGTTACATCAGGACTATTAATAAAAATAGATGCTATTTATTGGACATTTACTATGTGTGGGTACTGTGTATAGCACAACACGTGGGGCATTACATTTAATCAGCTTCTGAGAAACTTCGCAGGGCACAATGACAATTGGGAGTGGGCCCATCTTAAGTATGTCCAGTCTATCATAGGTCTTGCTGACTGCCTGGGGATGGGCTCCTGTTTTTAACTTTAACTTTGATGGAGCTGCAGTCCAGGCCATTGTGGAAGGAAAGGGAATGTAGCCTCATATAAACATCAGCCTAAGCCAGGCAGGAATAGTAAAGAAAGTGGGCCCCAAGAAAAAATGAGCAATCTCTCAAAGCAGAACAAAAAACATTAGGCCATTTTTAGCTATTTTCATGAAGGAGAACCCACTCACCAATTGGGCACGTCTTGCTAAATAAAAACTGCAAAGGCTTGTTCAGTTCATTTGTGGGCCCTGGACTTAGAAGGCCATGTTTCATAAAGATCGACAGCAAAGGTTTGACTGCAAACTGAATAACTACGAGACTATGTGTGCAATGTCAGCTAATCCTGCCGTGCCTCAATTTCCTCATATGTGAAATGGGGACAGTAATCCTGAGTTTCCAGGCTTGCTGGGATGATTACATGGAATAATGCATACAGATGAATGATTACAATACCTGGCACATGATAAACAGCTGTTATTATCACATTGTCATCTTCACTATGATTTTTGCTTATTTGATGTAGTCTTTTTGCTTTCATTAAAAATTTAAACAACCACAGTAGCAGCAGCACTCACAACGGGCTTGGGTTTATAATAGTGTGGATTCCTTCCCTGATGTGATTCGAAAGGGAGGAGGGAACATTCCGTATGATGCTCTGAGGTCCTGCAAAAGGACTGATGCAGAATTCTGGTGTCAGGCTGACGTATTATTACCAGTGGGAAGAAGGCTAAGCCACGTGGGGTTATCTAAGCACATATTTTTCAAGACAGTAATAGGTGCCAAGGGTAGCAGGAAAGCAGGACACTGACTCACACTAGAAGGCAGGAGTAGAGATAATAAAATGCTGAACAAACAAAGAATGTAAAAAAAAGCATGCTCTCCAAAGTTCCACAGTTTTTGTACTCTCAACATGCCCACTTTGTTTTCTTTGAACTTTTCTTATCTCCCCTCCTGACCCATATCCCCGGTCCTAAGAGCAGGATTCCCCCTTATTCACATTTATATCTCCTTCAAGTATCGACTGCTCAGCAGATGTTTGCTGCGTGAATGCTGTGGAGATCTTTAGAAAATCAGCGTATCCTAAGTGAGATGATAGAGATTTGAGTGAGAAAACCAGGGTGAGGTAGAGAGTCTCTTAAATAGCACCTTGTTCAAGAACTAGTATGGACTCCTAGTAACCAGACAAGAGTGATGCTTTGTTCAGAGAGAAAGATTCCTGGGGACCAGGCTGAAACAGATGGAGACAGCTCCACACATAGTCTGGGCTCTCAGCAGACCCCAGTGTCTTCGTAGATCTGAGGTTTAGCAGATGGTGCTTTTGCATTAATTGTCTAAATTACCATCTATAAGATCCTCTGTTTACTAAAAACTAGTTGCCTTAAGACTTTACGGTTTTAATTTAACTTCAATGTTTGTGTGTGTTGGTAGTGTACCTATTTTGCAGGTTCGCTATGCCAGGGGTATTGTATATGAGATCTGAGGAAAATCAGTTGGCAACAGAACCTGGCCTGTAAGACTGCAGTCTCTGGTCTCTTTGCACAGTCTGCCAAATAGGTGTGGGAGTGGTCTCTTAGAACTGCCCACGAAGAGCATTTTTTGTGTGGTTGCCTGCATCGTGGCTCTGACAGCATTAGATGTCAGAAGTAAGACTCTTCTGGAGCTGTAATAGGAGCAGTCCTAGAAATCACCCTCCAGCCTATGAAAGGTACTAAAAGCTTTGTTTCACGTTCATGCCAGCTTCCAAAACAGTGCATGATGCCAGTTTCATTGGTTTTATTTACAACAGTTTTCTCTCTAATCCAAATTCCTTTTTCTTGAAGAAAAATAAAGAAAAAAATAATCTAATAGTCCTCATTTTACCAGCAAGAAATGAGCACTTTAGAGCCAGTACCTATCTTCTATTAGCTCGGGGTGACAGCTTCGGAGGAACTCAACAAATGGAAGAGAAAGGAGGGTGAGGTAGGGACCACTGAAGAAGGGAGAAAAAGGGAGGGAAAAACCATAGAGAGGAGACTGTGGACATCTATCCCTTATGATTCTGAGCTGGTAGTGAGGATATTTGTGATAGAGGAGGAGAAATATGGAGAGCAGGGCACTGTATTAAGAGCTTATATGAATTCTGGAAAGAAAATTACAAAAAAAAAAAAAACAAGGAGAAGAAGAAGAAGCCTTTGATCCACTCCAAAGAGGGAGACAGAAAACTTCAGAGCAGAATAACAATCACCCTTGCTCTGCCCTGTTTTCAGTACAGGAGCATTCATTATGGAGCAGCCTACTTTCCCCCCGACCCACACATGACTGCTGCAGATACGCGATTCAGTTTGTTTAGCCTCTCCCAGAACACAGTGTCTGCAAGGTTCCAGAACATAAATACATGAGGCTGCCCACTCCTAAGTGGGGTTAATTCATCACTGCTCTGATATGGAAGGAAGCACAACTGAGGACGTTGGCTGCTAAGTATCAGCTTCCCTTGCCAGAGACAAAGGAAGGGGGGTGGCTTATGTCTCCCTGATGCTATGAGTCATTCGCGGAAAGATATAGCTAAATAGCTAGGAGAAAGAAATTCGATCTCCTCAGGCTTTTCTTAAATCTCAAAAAGAAGTTCTATTTTTTTGGGGGGAGGGGGGTGTTGCTTGTTTCCCATTTAAAATGTCTCCAGTTCAGCCTGGTAGCCTATATTAAAATAATCGTTTGCTTTATTAAAGACAACAGATCTGCTTATATGAACACCATAGATGTCAACAGGATTAGTATTTACCGATTGTACCAGAAGACTGGGCAGACTTCCGGTGCCTGTGGACATGAGAAATTATGTAGTCAGATCACGTCCGCTCATCCACCTCCTTAAAGGGCACTGGTCTCCTGGACAGAGTTGGGGAAGCTGAGTCTCCCTAAAGGTAGATGTACAGGAAGGCTCTCCTTCCCAAGCAAGCAAGCCCCTGATGAAAGAAACTAGACATCTCATCGGCCTGTATATGAGATCAGCCCTGGGCTTATTTTTTTGTAATAATTCATTTGTGTCACAGTCAGTACAAATGGCAATACAGAGAACATAGATAAACATCCTGGAGAATTCTCCTGGTTATTTTTAAAATATTGTCTCTATTGACTTGAAGTGGTATAGAAACAGTTCCATATGCTGTGTTTCTTTTTCCCCTTTGGATCTTATAGTTTAAACATAGATCTTCTATCGGATACAACTCCTGTTAACAATATGGCCTACTGGGTTAGCAAAGGGACCCTTCTTTTCTTACAGGCTCTGAGTTTAAGACTACTAGCCACCTTGAATCTCGGGCTCACATTTAATTGTGGAAAGCATTATGCTCTTAAGTTCTTTGCCAATCCTTTTCCGTAACACAAACCAAAATGGCATACTGATTTCTCTAGGTTCTTGCCTGGTTTGCACCAAAATGAGTCCCAGAAATTCCTCATCTTAGCTACTGTGCTTCTTTTCTATTATGTGAGAAAATATTTTTTGTATTTCATATTGCTTTGTGGAGACCATTACCAGAGCTACCTCACTAATTTTCTTTCTTAAAAAAAATATTTTTTATGTTGTACACCTGAAACTAATATCATATGCCAATTATATCTCAACATAAACATTTTAATTTATACAAACTAATTTATTTGGATAGTACAACTTTAAAATAGAGAATATCATAACCCCCTTTGACCACCCAGCCCCAGTCCTGGTGCCCTCCCTAGAGGTAATGTTATTACCAGTTCTTTAGAACATTTCCCTGTGTATTTATACAGATCTATGTGCACAGTCATGTCTTGTTTTTGTTGCTACTATTTCTACATTAATGGAATCATATCATAGAATGAATGCTTCAAGACTTATTTACCCTTTCTTCTCTTGATGAATATATACTTTGTCTGTTAATTCGCTGAAAACCTAGGTTCTATTTTCAACATTTATAACCAAACCAGGCTGGAGTAGTAATAGAAAGAATACAAAATGGATTGGATTTTTATCCAGTGCTATCGCTAATGCGCGGGTGGTCTCAGACAAGTCACTGTCTGTCCTCTTTTGGCCAACGTCCCTTCATCGGTAAGGGGGTTGGGTAAGTGCAGTGATCAACTTATTCAGGCCACAGTCCCTCAGTACTAAGGTCAGCCTTCTCACACTGCAGTATAAGTGACTTAATTCAATAGACACATATTGAATATCAAATATGTACCAATATCTCCTGTTATCCGCATATAGAATTATACAGATTTCACAGGAATCATCAGAACCTCCCCATTCTAACTCAAAGGTCAATGACTGGTGGACTGTGAAGCCTACAAATGCATTTTCTTTGAGTCATGAAGAGGTTTCATCTTAACTGAATTAGTTATCAATATTTCAAAGTCAGGAGATTTCAGAGAAAATTTGTCTTCTTACCTCTCTTGGAAGAAAATCATATTTGGCAATACTATGCCTGTACATTGAGACAAAGAAAAGCTACTGCTATATAGAAAAGATGGGATCTTTCACACTTTGAAACGATGCTAAAAATCCTGATGACGATCCAGACAATGGGGAAAGCAGAGAAAGGCAAGAAGCAGGGACAGTTTCGACTGGTTAAGGCAAGTCTGGGCAGTCCCCTCACCCGCTCCCCTAAACCTTCCCCAGCATGGCTAATCTTCATTTCCTGCTTTATTTTTCTCCCTTTACCTGCATGGGCCATCTCATATGCTTTATATTTTACTTATTTCATTTAGTGTGTCTTCCCCATTCCAATATTAGTTCCAAAAGAAAAACGGTTTTTGTCCATTTATCTTCTAATCCTGACATTAAGAATGCCTGGTATATAGTAGTCACTCAAAATATACTTATTGAATTGATGGAAACAATGGACAGGTAGATGAGAGGAAAGAAGAAAGGGAGGGGAGCGAGAGAGGAAGGAGGGAATTAGCTAGAGCTTAGTACTGGTTGCCATCTTTAGATGGGGCATTTGTCCTTCAGATAGCTACTGTGCTCGCAGCCCACTTCTCTCATTTAAGTTTCCTTCATGGCTGTCCCTTGAGGCATCTGAGCTTGAGATGCCAGCTCTAGGATCTCCTTATTGAAATATATTCGAGTAGGTGACTAGCAATGGGCCCTCAGAGGGGGAGCTCATAGCTGCAGGGGCTGTGACTAGAGTAAAGTGAGTGATGTGCCTGGAGCACAAAATTTAAGGCCCTAGAAACCTAATTCCTAAGTAAACACTCATTCTCAGAGTCAACCAAACACAGGGTTGGTATTTGCATGACTCTGACAGAAAGTGCTTCTTTAAAGTTTATTTCCTAGGTACCTTGCTTGCTTTCACCCTAAACTCAACACCGCTGAACAGAACTTGAACAAAGACAGCTACAACATGAACACCGATTCTTTCCATTTGGTACCAGTAACCTGATAGGCATGGCTATATGGAGATGTTTCCATCCTTGAAGAGAATCACCGTCTACTGTGGGACATCTGTGCATTCAATTAATGATAAGGACAATAACAACTATGACCATTATGAAGACATGACTAAGGCAGAGTAGAGGAGAAAGAAAAAAAAAAAGTTAGCCAGAATATGCGAAGTGAGATTCCTAGAAGAAGCCATTATTATAAAAGGGCCAAAGAAAAATGAGAATTGCTCCAGCTAGGAAGGAAGGAAGGACACTCCAAGCACATGAAGCTCCGTGTGCAGACTTGGAGGCATGAGCATGCACGGAAGCTCAGACAATTGGTGGATGGAGAGTGTGAAATGTACGGGCCAGCTGGATAAAGAAGAGGCTGGGCAAGTGGGTTAGACAAGATAGTGAAGAACATTATATTTGCCAGGCTACTATGTTTTAATTTTATACACTTTGTAAGTGTTTTGCAGAGTACGATCCTCAGACAGGCTCCTCAGAATCATCCAGGACCGCTGTTCAAGTGTTCAGGCCTCGGTGTCCCTTTTGAGCCTGCTGGATTTCTAAATGCAGTTCAGAAATTTGCTTTTTTCGATGAGTCCTCCAGGTGGTTCTCGTACCCACTAATGTCTGAGAAGTGCAGCTTTAAAGGTGACTGGTTCTCAAACATGTCTGTTCACTTGAATCACCCAAAGAGCTTTAACAATATGAACATGTCCTGGCCTCAGTTCACTATCTGTGATTCTGATCCACAGCCAGGACTAAGACTGGCTACTCTAGGCAAAGAGAAGTTCTTGACCTGTAGGTGAAAGGGACTCTTCATCCTTCAGAACAGGGTTGAGCAGTTTATATCCAATAGAGCAAATCAAGTCCACCACCTGTTTCTGTATAGTCTTATTAGAACATAGCAATGCTCATTTGTTCATTGTTTTTGCTGTTTGCATAATGGCAGAGGTGTGTAGTTTCTACAGAGACGTCATGGCCCACACAGTCTAAAATATATACCACTGTTTCTTTACAAACGTTTCCAGATCTCTGCTTTAGAAAAATTCAGGTGGTGATACATGGAATGGGGGAAGGACAATTTGGAATGGTGATGGGGGTATAAATGAAGGTGAGAGAAAAGAAAGGAGCAAGGTGAGAGAGACAACGAGATAGAATCTATAGACATTTGCAAATGCATGCTGAAAGAGAGGAGAATCACTTTTTGATATTTCCAAGCTGGGGGCTTGAGTGAATGTCATTCACCAAGGTGGGGATCATGAAAGGAAAAGATATCTGTGGGAAGGTGAGTAGGATCCAGTTACAGACTTTCTGAATTCAATGTGAAGAGAAAGATGTCCAAGAAGCAATTGAGAATATGAGCCCAATATTCAGGAGAGAGCTAGGGGTTGAAGACAAAGACTCAGGGCCACCATCTTAGGGATGGGAGCAAAATTTATGGAGCTGATCAGACCAGTGAGGGGAAAGCATGGAGGCAAGCAGGTTAAGGAAGAAATTCCAAGGAATTCCATCAGTTAAGAGGCTGGTAATGGAATAAACCTGAGGAGGGATAGTCAAAAGAATGAGAGAAAACAAAAACAGTATTCGTGGAAGCAAAGCAACTGACATTAGCTTTGGGGGTGGTCTTTGCTGGGCTCAGGAGGTATGGAGAATGCTCTGGAGACTAGGGGCCCCCTTGCAGCTTCCTGTGGAGACATCCATGGAAAACACTCAACATTCATCATCTGCGAGGAGAGAGCCGCGATATTGACTGCTCATGTGGTTTCCTCACACGCAACCCTTGGGAAATGCAATACGACTTTCCCACAGAGCAGATGGGATGCTTGCTGGAGTCGCCCCTGCCTTGCAGAGTTCTTTGGTTCAGCTCTGACAGTGCCTGGTAGTGTAAACAAGGCTGGCTCACCAATGCCTGGCACCCAGCAGCCACTGGGCCAGCCCTGCTGATGCCCTGCTGTGTACCTTCCAACAGAGCATTTAGTGCCAAGATCGGAACAATTTTCTTTTGCTCCCAATCTTTCGAGGGTTGTCTTCTCCACATATCTGGAGAGAGAGGAAGAAGGAGCAGAGAGAGACAGAAAAAAAGAAGGAAAGAGGGAGTTAGAGAAGAACAAACAGAATAGAGGCAGAGTGTAGAAACTGAGGAGCAGAGAAGCCAGGGACCTTGCAGTGGGCGTTTGGCACACCCCAGCTGTGTAGCCTTGCGAAGGCAACATCATGTGCTAGGCATCCAGCACAGTAAGTAACACATGCTGAACTCTCAATACATGTCTGTTATAATTATATTTTTGAATATCCAGAGAAATCAGGTCAGCTTCTGAACTATCCTTTGGTAATTTTCATACAGCCATGAAGTAAAATTCATGTTAAACAAGTTGGGTGAATTTCCCATTATATTTCATTCTTTTTGCATTCTTAGTTTGTGTGGAAGTTGATACTTCCCAAGTAGTAACTTGCTAAAGGGAGGAGGGAACCCTACTTTCTTAGGAAGAAATGGTGAGTACATCAATACCAGAAAGACTCAGTGTGTTCTATCCATAGGTTAAAAGTAGTTTGAATGCCCAAAGCTAGTTTCCAGCTCCTGACTTTTCTCTGACACTTCTCTCTCTCTTTCTTCGATCTTCCTTCCTTATGCCTTCCACCCATTTCTCTTCCCACCCCTACTGTAGCGGACTAATTTCTTTGCAGCATCTTCCTAAGCCTTTACATATTTTTTTTCTCCCAGGAAGCTTTGCTATTAGGATTTATCAGCTAGTTCCGCATAGGGGTTTTCAAAGAACTTTTGAAATCTGCAGCACTGTTTATGTTTTGGTAAAGCGAAGCAAAGCTTTTGTTTGTTTGCTTGAGTTTGCTGTTTGAAGTGTTGCAGTGTCCCCCTGGGGCCTCCTACTACCTTCCAACTAGCACCTCCAGAGAGTCCCTTCCCACCGACTGGCAGAGGGTTTGATTCTTTTTCAATAGTGCATATGTTGCTGTATTATTGTCTGTTTGCTTTAGTTCATATTTCTTCTCTGCATGGATTTTCTATGAAGATCTTTCCTACTTGTTTGATCTTTAATTTCAGATCTTGTCATTTTCTTTTCGAGCTGCTTTTTTTTATGGATGTTTCTTTTGGCAGAACAACTTCCTATGGGCCTCAGCAGGTGTTAATGGCACTTTCACTTATTATTGCAGACAACTTCAATTTCTAGGGGGACAGTTGAGTTGTGTTGTAGTTCAGAGGAGAAATAAATCCTCTTGCAACTTTGGCCATTTTATTTCACATCTCTGGCCTCAGAGGAGGAGAAAAGCAGAGAACATTGGCCACATCTGTCCATGAAGATTTCTCCATTATCAATTTGGACCCCGGCCTGGAGCACTGAACACTCAGAAAAATGCTCAGGCTCACTCAACTAATTCAGTGATTCTGCAGAAGAATAAAACTATGCCTAAGGCACACATAGTTTCAGGATCAGGCTTTGAAAGAAGGCTTCAGCTTATATTATACGTCAGTGAGTCTCATTCTAGAGAGGACTAATGGTTCTCACAGGGACCTCCAATGGAGAAGAGGCACAAGTCAATGGACCGAGACCCTACTGGGCCCCGGGAATCATTTGCCCAATCTGCCTTGTGCCAGTCTTCGAAAAATCCCCAACCAGAGCCAGCAGTCTGAATTCAGAAGTGACTGCGTTCCAACACGAGAAGTCTTAATATTCTTTACTGATATTTAATGACCATTTACATGGCCATTATATATCCATCCATCCATCATTAGTAGTGATGTCCCTAGGGCTGCTATCTTGCTTAAGATAAGGACACTTGACAGCTGAAACTCATTTCACTATCCTGTCACAGTTTTGACCATCCTCCAAAATATGAATCCTTTGTTTATTTCCAGTTTAATCCCACAGTATATTTCCATATCCAGAATAAATGAGAGCTATCCACATATCATTCAAGTATTCTCATCTTCTCTGACCACTCTGTTTTAAAACTGTAATATTATACCTCTTTCCTTCAGCAATTCCCATTTCCCTTAACCTGTTCTCTTTCCTTTAAACTCATCACCTAGCCTACTATAAGTACTGCACACATTTATTATGCTTATGTTTTATTGCCTGTTTCTAGAATATAAGCTCCACGAGGGTAGGGATCTCTGCCTACTCAATGATGTGCCCTAAGCGTGTGGCACACAGTAAGTATTTTTTAAATGTACATTTGACTCAGTCTTAGGTTCTAAGAGGATATGACTCTCCAGCACTCTAGTCAATACTCGGAATTTTTCTCAACTCCTATCCTGGCATTGCAAGAAAGGCAGCTATTCATTGTGTGAGTCTCATATATGCTTCAGGGTGTCTGGCATGCCTGGCCCTGGCTCACCAATTGCCAGCAGTGGATGTTCAAAGTAACAATTCGAAGCATCCCTGCACACTTTCAAATTGTCCTTATGGCTCTGATAAAGACTTCCTTGATAGCTACTGCAAATCTTAGAACAAAACTACTTTTTACACTGAAGTTTCACTTAGCAAATAATTAGTCTACCTTATGGTATTTTAGGGATCCCTTCAGAGATGATAGACTTTCTTTCCTACATGCCTCATTCAACAGATTTCAAAATGCTTTCACAGAAAGACAGTGGTAATTGATGATAAAACTCAATAGTCAAATATGCCTTCTATATCAGTTATTAACAAACCAGTAAACCAATATTTACTAAGTGCTTTTGAGTCTGACTTCACGCTGCGCAGTGTGCATTTTAAAGGACAAATGACACCCCACCCACCAAGGCTGTGCATGTGCAGAGCTACTTGAAGTCAACGTTTGATCTAATCCTTCCCCACATTTTAGGCAAAAGCTAGGTTCTGCGGTCAGAGAACGAGATTCGACTGATTTCTTTTCACTGTACTGGTCAGTTAGTCAACCGTGATGAACAAACTGATGAGTTCAATTGGAATAACACAGTCCAAGAGAATGACATCTAACGTCAGTGATGGCAAAAATAACAGACATTTTGATGACAGAACATCAACAAATAATTACTGATTGTCTTCTGGATACAAAGTTCTGTGCTACAGGACACCAAAAGGTGTGGTTAACATGCCACCCAATGTCATTCTGTTACGTGACAGTGAAATATGTGTATGAATACTAATATTCACATAAATGCCGATAATGAGAGTAGCTATAGGAAATACTTTACATGCCCTATCTCATTTAGTCACTGACATGGATACTATAGTTTTCTGTTTTATAGAATCTCAGAGATGTAAAAGGACAAAGTCTTACGAGGCTAGGAACTGGTGGGGTGGGGCCAGTACTTAAAACTCATGTTTGTCTGAGGCTAAAGGGTGTTGTGACAAATTATGTAATAAATTAATATTTTTTAATTGTTTGAAATTTTTGGCTTTCATCTATTTTGTCTGTATGGGCACAAACATAAGTAGATAAACATATATATACACACACACACATACATACACACATACACATACATACATACACACACATACATGCATATTCTTTCTTTAAAGCAATGTGTGTTGGATTGCTCACTACCTTCCATTCTAAGTCTTTATAGTTCTAATCCATTGGCCTCTGCAAATTTAACATTTAATCACAAATTGCTCATCTTGAAATGAATTACAACGCCTCACATTAAAGAAGTACTTACAGATCCATCTCTACTCCATTTCAAGAGACTTATATAAGAATCCTTTTTGATCTTTTCTAAAATTAAAATAAAAAGCCACACTCCAGCAACATTACAGAAAAACACAAGTGTTCAATTCTGTGAACAAGGTAGTGACATAACTGATCATTTGGTTTATAAGGCAAAGAAAGAGGCAAAGGAATTAGATTTTCATTTTTGCACTCCACTGCCAGACTGTGATGCTTTTTTCTATCTTCATATAGTTTTTAAATATCATCATAAAAAAACAAGAAACAAAGAAAAAGAAATAGACTATATTTTCTTTGCCTCTAGGATTGAAGACATTTTCCCCTTGGCATGTATCCTAATAAGTAGGGAAATCTAGAATGAAAGTTATGGTGTTGCTTCAGTAACTTCTAAGAAATCAATATGATTTTGGTTTTCTGCTGCAACTCTCAAAGAACATTTGATGTATCTCTTAGTCACTGACAACTTTCTTTACACCCTGAAACAAAGCTATCTGAGCCAAGTATATGTGCCTGCAGATGATAAAGGGTAGTTATTTGAAGTTCACATCTTTTTGAAGAGAGATGCAAAGTTCTTATACAAAAAAACTAGATATGACATCTTCTCGTAAATATCACCAAACACTTGCCTGACTTCTTGGGCCAAATTTCATTAAGTCTTTAAGCCAAAATTTTAACTCAGCACTCATTGAAAAATAATATGTCAGCTATGTCATATTCCTAGTTAAGGTGGATTTACAGGGGAAAAAAATCTTTCTAATACTATATGTGATTCTTTAAAAGTAAGCAGTTAATTAAGTTTTTCATTATTAAAGAGTAAAGATTTTAATTTTTTAAAAAAACCATTGCCTATATATGTATATCACCAAGTCATCTAGTTAATAAGCAAGTTAAACTTACTCAAGGAAATTATTTAGTGTTATGTAAATAAACTTTTCAAGAAAGAAAGAGAATCTTAATTGTTTCAAAGCCTTTCTAGTTTAATCACAATGCCTGTGAAGAAACAATCACAAAAGGAATAAAAGATGAAAAGCAGATACAGAATTATCCTTATTTTATAGGCATATGGTACCCATTGGACACCAAGAAATAGGCGATGTTAATTACAATAATCACACCAGCTTGGTTAAATAATATGGGACTAACATTAAAAATTTCAACTGTGGAAAAGGGTACAAAGTGGGTTGAGACAATCTCTACATTATTAAAGGTCTATCTAGTGTCTCTCTCTCTAAAAAACTACCTTTGTTGTATATCAATCTATGTGGATCTAACTAAGGATTGTTATTCACAATTGAAGATCTTAGGCAGGGGAGGTTAAACATGTGATTTCTTTAGGGATTCTCAGTGTTCATGGGCCTCTATATTCCCACATCTCTACACCGGCAGCAGGAGGATGTGAGAGAACATGGAGCCCTCGAACTTCAAAATCAGAGATGTAGGAGAAAACATAGCAGACTCAGGCAGGAGAGTCCGTGCTCCCTCTTTCTCCCATGCTGCCTTAGGCATAGCACTTAGTCTTAGGGCACGCACAATCTGATAGCCTTTGCTGTCACTGAGAAGTGGCATTGATTAGGTGGTATGGAAAAGACATCTACTACTCCATGAATATCCATGTGCCTGACTGCATTTCCAAGTCCCTTGCAGGGAAGGAGGTCCACTCTGATCACTCTGAGTGAAAGGCTACATTAAGGACAAAGAATTTGAGAGCCAGCACATGATCCTTCAACTCTTTCTCTGCCTCAGTGACATGGAGACTGCATGCCCAGGTGTCAGAATTAGAAGATGCAGAAAACTGGGTTCCTTCTAAGGTAGTTTGTAAAGGAGCTGGCCCTGGAGAGCCACCGGTCCCCCTCAACACAGTGTGTGTGTGAGTGGAAAATAAACTGTATGTGTTACACTACAAAAGTGGAAGGAAGGTATATTGCCCAGGATAGTGTAATTTACCTTTATCATTTTCATCAACTGCTAAAGTAATCAAAGTAACCAGAGGTGCCATGGTTAGACACAAATGCTAAACTACAAACATTTTTATACCTACTCCACTGGAGGAACTCTGGACAACCAATTAGGTAATCCACATCGCAAAGTGGAAAGAAGTAAATTCTAAGGGATTTTTCCTTTGGGGTAAAAGCTGGGAATAAATAGGTGACTTCCACTGAAACATTTTCAGATATTTGGATATAACCTTAATGCTAAATACATGCATAATTGGTTCCCTGTTTAGGGACTCTGAAGACTACCTTGTCAAAACTGTTTACTGAAAATGTTACACTGCAATTCAAAAAGCAATCAAAGGTTGTTGAGAAATCTCCAGGATATTGCAGTGCGCATTTTTGTTCAACAGGCCTAAAATTAATCATTATAAAAAAAAATTTTAGTTCCCTTACTCTAAATCCTAAATGCGACATCATAATTCTTCAGATATAAATTCCCTCATTATCTGTGGACCAGGTCAACCACAGCACACACAGCCACCCCAGCAGACCTTTGAGGTGGGGCCTTTTGCAAAGGGATCACACCAGCCCTGAGAGACTTATAGTTAAGCACTATAGGAGGCTCCAGTCATGCACAGCAGTCAACCATTATAATTGGGTCATTTGTTTGCTGGATGATTTATACACAATGTGGACTCAAGGCCGGTCCTCTCAGAATAGTGTGCCTACTTTCCCCCAGCTGCACAGGATGAAGCAGGATGGGAGTCACAGCATTTATAACCTGTCCAGTCACTCTGGTCCCCCCTGCGAAAAAATGATGTGAGCTACAATTTTGTGTTATTGTGAGCAGCATACTGTGTAATGTTAAGAGTGTGGGCTCTGATGCCAGCCTATTTGGGTGGAAAGACCGACCCAACCTTTTCCTAATTACCCTGGCAAGCTATTAACCTCTGTGAAACTTTGCTACTTCATCTGTAGAATGAGGGACTGCAATCCTACCCATCTCTCTGGGTTCTCGTGAAGATGAGCTTCAGAAGAGCTCAGAAGCATACCTAGCACAGAAAGGACATTCACTAATCATTAACCACTGGCATTATTAAACATTACTGATACGTAATAGGAATGATACATTATCAATATAATCATTATCCCCATTATCTCTGATAATGGTGGCGATGATGATAGTAATAATAACCACTTACTAAGTGCTTACCACGTGTTTGGCATTCTATTAAGTGCCTTATGTGGATTATCTTGTTGAATCCTCAGGGTGACTATTTCAACTATTATTATCTCCTTTTGACAGATGAAGACATTGAGACAGGTTAAGAAGCTTGAACCAAATCAAAGAAGTAATGAAGCCAGAATAGAAGTCAAGTAGTGCGACTCTGAAGCCTACGCCTTATATCACTACCCCACTCTCCTGCATCTACCTAAACACAGCCAGAGCCATTAGCTGTCCTTACACTGGCAAAGCCCCATGCTGTGGGACTGTTTTTACAGAGCAGAGCCACGAGTTACTTAAAATACATACCTCAGTTGCCAACAGCAAAAACCCACTAGAGAACTATAATGCCTGAATGACCTGCCTTCTAAATAAGTATGAGAATCAGGGTCATGGGGGATGGGGATTATGCTTGCAAGTAACCTGTATCCAGACCAATTAAGGTCTGAGGGGGGAACGGGGTCAGGCAAAAGAAAACCAAAAACAAACAAACAAACAAAAAAACGGCAGAGAACAGGGTGGTACAGGGAGAGCTTAAAGGGTATCACTGCCTTTTTACTTCTAGCCTGGGATTCAATTTGTGGCCAAAAGCTGATGGTATCATAGTTAGTACTGTATTGTAGCCACAAAGAGTGGAGCGAATGGTGCCTTTCAACACCTGATTCTACTTGCCCTAAGCAGCTGTCCATTTTTTCTTCCCTCCACCTGAGTAAATTAACCAGTTACCGTCTTACCCATTCACCTGCCCGCTCGCTCCCTTGATGTGCACTGTATGGGAGTCCATGCCGTTAGCGTAGAACTTCTAAGTTCACAGAGAGTCCACCCTTCCTGCCCTACTGGGGAAGGCCTTGGTCACTCCCATGTCAAAGTCTAGGTGACCAGTTCATCCTTTGCCACACTGATGCTTCATCTCATTCTTTTTAGAAATGGCTGATTTGTGGGGACCACTTCCTGCCTATAACAGCATCAGAATATTGACCAGTTTCTCTTCAATTTCAGGAGCTATGGGGATAAATCAAGGAGCAAAAGTTACCTTTACATCTTGTTAGTCATTTCTCCACCACCAAGTCACAGAGAGGCTTATCTTCTATAATTTAACCCCCACCGCACTGTGGTAGGTTGTATTATTTTCCTCCCAACTACTTATTCTTGTTTTAATAGGATTATACATTCCTCCTTGCCCTGCGACTTCCCATCATATGACTTCTTTGGGCAATGGAATGTTAGTTGATGTGAAATACCCATGTCCAAGCAGAAGCTGTCGATGCAATTGCTGGACTTAACCGAACCTTTTGCATTTCTGTTCTCTGCAATGAGAATAGCATAGCCCAGATGGGGGCTTCTCCTTCAGCCTGGGTATTGGTATGAGACACATGGAGCTGAGGTGAGCTGAGCTGAGCAAAGCCACTGCCAACAGACTCGTGAGAAATAAACACCTGTTTATTTGGAGGTTGTTTGCTACTGTACAAATTATTCAATTTGTGTTAACAGTTTGCTAATACGCAAATTATTCAACGGCAAGAACTCTGTCCACACAATATCCAAAGCGAAAAAAGGAAAAAAGAAAGCAACCCAGTGGAATGATCATGCATACTGGCTGAGAGATCAGGAAGACCCGAGTTCAAGTACTACTTCATCCATTTACTATAGGTGATTTCTGACTCCAACGTCCTTAAATACTTCACTGAAATGGAATCCATCATTCTATTCTTGATATTTTATGAAGATTAAATGAAATAATGCACTTGAGGTGCTTTTCACTATGCCTGGTAAAGAATATGTGTTAAACAACTGATAGAGTCATGCACACTGAGAAAGACGTATCAGTGCATAGATCTATAAACATAAAGATCTATACCTCTATATAGGTATATAAAATTTAATTAAACGATTTTTCAGAAATCAAGTAATCAGTCAATTCTTTTAACAAATTCTCAGATAGATATAAGTTATTTAATACATTGTGGTCTTGGTGGTTTTCCTGATTTTTTTTTAAGTGAATTTGATAAACCCAGTTTTTTAATAGAGACATAGAGCCTCTTCTGTAAACATCCCAGTCTACCGTTTTTGCAAAGACAATCTTTCCATAAGAGTTAATCTGCTCTTTCCACATTGAGTGGATCAAAGTTCCTTTGACTTACATCAGCCTGGGCCAAAAGAGTCACTACAATAGATTTTATTCTTTCCTTCTTTAAAGGACTAAGCTTTTAGGATCTGGGTAATAGTTTGGAAGTTGCAACAAAATCTGAAAATTTCTTTAGGTTCAGAAGAAAGTGTATTTAATCGATGGAGTTTTCTTCTCTATCTATTCTATCCAATGCTATTTTACACCCAATATGTACCTCTCCTAAGCTCCACTCACCTCCACAATCAGGAGAGTAACTGTGTGTATACTTGCAAAGACAAAAGAGCTAGGGACCTTGTACTGATGCTAGAATTATTGACATTTTTATGGATGTTTACCAGAACTGTCATGAGTGATTCTAGTTTCACAGGTGAAAGATTAGGCGTTGATCTACAAAGAGGCAATAATCTAGAATATTCTGAGGATTAAAGACATTGCTCTTAATATGTCTTCCTCATAGGCAGCTCAGGAC
>NW_006440638.1:19408838-19409849 GCF_000325575.1 Pteropus alecto | reverse complement strand
ATGAGAACTACCCCTCTGTATCACAATATTCTATTGAAAAGACTTCCTCTGAGATGCATTAGAAAGAAATCTCCAGGTACTCGAAGACCATTACCTCATTAAACTGATTAGTCCCCTTCTATCTCACAAAGAAATTCCGGAGCTTTAAAGGAAAGGGATACTGAATGATTAAATTTTGGCCAAGGGGTATACTACTAAAGGAACGGGTAGGAGGAAGGAGGTAGCTCTGGTAGCTTGAGAGTGAGGTCGGGGGGCACAAATCATCTAAGAGAAGATGGCTCCCAAATGGCCCCAGGACGTCCTGTCTGGACAGGCACTCAGATTCATTCCGTTCTCCCTCACTCTTTACAGTGCCTTAAATCAAGGATATCCATGGATGCCAATGAATGCAGCAGACCCTAGAGAGAGTCCTCTCCTGAGTTTATTACATGAATAAGACACACAGATCAAGGAGACATGAAAGACTAGAAAGTACTACTCGATCTTGAGTGGAGAGGAGAAAGCTTGTCACTGACTGGCTCAAGGGACTAGAAGATGAACATGTAGTTTGCAATTCTCTCACAATTTCACAGGCTGAGCTCCTTTGCACCACTTCATACTGTTAGGCTGAAGCTTCTCATCCTTTGTGACTGCTGCACAAGGAAGAAAGTGAGCCATACTATGTCCTTTCAAGATATTTAGTGCTAGTTTGATGCATTTGTTAACAGGCTCAGGCTAACTCAGTAGGAGACCCAGTAGGTGCGTGGCCACTGACATTGATGTCAGAGGCAATAGTACTCAGAAAACCCACTTGGGGTTCTTTATTCCTTCTCTGGTCCCCTCTTGCTACAGGGTGGCTGACCTCTGAAGTTGCCAGATGAGCTTGGCTCTAAGGTTTTCCTTCTGCAGAAGAAGGTGCAATATGTCCTCTTTCAGAGTGTCATTAGAAATCATTATCATGAGGTCTACAGGCTCGAGGACTACTGCTTCAGTGTGGCAGTTGAAGTCCAGATTTTTGAGAGTAATTGGGTC
>NW_006440638.1:19367974-19408732 GCF_000325575.1 Pteropus alecto | reverse complement strand
CTATTGAGAGAAATGCAGAGACCGGGTGGAGGGGCCTGAGCACAATGCCAAGTCTGAGTAATGACTAAATGAGGCTCCCGAAAAGGCTGGACCGGCCTCTGCTCATAAATGAGACACGTGCTTACTTCCAAATGGTCAGTTTTTACTTGTAGTATTCTTTCTGGTCCAAAACTCACAAAATGCCTATGCCGTCATTTCCCAAATTGTATGCCTCCCAACACACATGTTTGGAAAAACACGGGTGAATTTTTTTATGGGAAAAGAAGAGTTAGGTTTTTCAAATTTGCATAGGAAACGCTGGCAGAACTCAAGACTGCCTTGGACTACAAACCCCTCACAAGCTAGTCTAAACATACTTTCAAACCTCATGCATCCCTTCAGCCCCAGCCTTAGCGCCTGCGGCCCTTCTCACTTGCAATGTCCTTACTAGTTCCTGCACAGACTCAAATTCCAAAGTAGATTCCAAGAGTTGGTTTAGCCCCTGCACTCTCTCCCGTGCCTTCCCCCGTCACACCAGTCTCCTCTGGTGTGGGACCCTGGTGTGTGCTCTGGGGGCGGGAAAGCAGGGATTTAGACTTAGGGACCTGGGTTCACATCCCGGCTTTAATATGTGCAAGCACAAAGGGGTTTGATTGAGCTGTGTAACCTTTCCGGCTCTCGGTTTCCTTATTTGTAAAACGGAGATTAATTCTGTTCTCTCCACAGGGTTACTATAAGGTTTAAATAAAAACACTGTGCTCACATTCCAATTCTTTCCCAGAGTTTATCTGACTTTCGAGGAGCTCTCGTTTGGTGACAGGAGAAGCGAACCAAAGGGAGGCCGGGCTGTCAGACCTCCAACCCCAGCCTCCACGCATCAACCGGAGCGGCACTACCTCGATCAATCTTCTTACATATTTAGGATCAGTGTAACCTTTTGTTTGGGGAAAAAAAGAGCTCCATTCCAAAAATGGAAAGAAGAAAACCATCGGCCTGTGTGTCGTAGCATTGATAGGGCACATACCTCTGCTCACGCACTGCCTTCCAGTCATTCCCCTACTTATGACAGCGTTGCTGCTCTTCTGAAATGGTTCTTTTGTCCCTTAGAAGCATGGCCTGAGTCATCTCTAAGTATTTAGTCTTCCCAGTAAATACTTCAATACTTGTAAATGAAGAAGTGCTGCCTTACTCCCCACCAGTTCCTTTAGAAATCACCCTTTTATAAGGTTAAGCCCACCAAGAGGCTCCTTTTCCACTTCTCCGAGCAGGAAACCCCAGCTTCCTTATCTCCCCTCCCATCTTCTGGGAAGCTCTACTTCAGCCCCGGCTCCATTATCTCTCTCTTCTAGCACCAAACACTAGCCAGACACCTCTGTTTCCTTAGAAAGATTCAGAGGATCATAGATATTCAAGATGAAGGAGAAAAAAAATCTATCAGGATATCTTGTCCTCTCCTGCTGCAAAATGGTTCTGGCCTGAACATTTTCTAAATATTTGTCAGGCCTGGTATTAAAGACTTGAAGTGACAAGGGCCCTCAGGGGAGAAGTCTGCATTAAACCTCACTCTTAAAGATGATTCCTTTTACTGACTTTTTCGGCCTCATGTTTCACCGCTGAATCTCACCTCTCACTTTTAGTTAAAGCCCTTCTCAGCACTCAGGCTACAGTGACTGGGGGCTATAGAAAAACCACAGAAAGGGTAAGAAGAGGGCAGAGGTATCACTCTGTGGGCTATGTGCCTCTTTGGCTCCAGGTAATTAAAAAGATGGCCGAGGTGAAATCCTGACATGCAGCTTCCGCTTCTACCCTGAAGAAAAGGCACCCTCGATCTTGCAGATCTTCTCTTTTCCATTCAGAGAGCCAAAATGCAATCTTGTCATTCTAAGATAATGATGAAGTCTTGCATTTGTGTCCCTACTGAGGTCACCACCTTAGATGCCTCAAGGGGCCCGTTCAGTGTGGCAACAATGACAAAAACAGAAATCAATATTTCCCTGTGAAATCCACTAATTTTTAAATGTTGGCAACTAACTACCATAAGAGGTCATATGCAGGTTTTCTGGGAAGCCTGTTATATCTCAAGTTAAGAAATTATTTTTTAACCTATTATAAAGACCTAGCTAACACCAGTCCCCTCAGCAGCATGAGATTCCTCCTCCCACTGAAATCTATCATTATTTCTTAAGCATGTGTGGGGGAACTACAATGTTGTATATTTATAATTTTGTGTGTAGAAGTCTTGCCTCAAGGGTTCCCGGAAGGCAGGGACCATGTCTGATACTGCTTGACCCTAAATCTATAATATGCACAGATGTTTATTCTTCTGTCTTCTGCTTAGTTACACCATTCAAAGGGAATGTCCCTAGTGCACTCATTCTTAAAATATGGCGAAGCTCTCGGGGAATGGTTAAAACTGTTGTGGGGCTAGACAATTTGGGTTTTAATCCCTGCTTCACTACTCGTTAGCTCTGAGACCCTGAGGAAATTCATATAACCTCAGTTTTCTCATCTGTAAACTGGAGATGATAATAAAAGCCTGACCTCCTAGGGTTGTTGTGAGGTTTAAATGAGATAGTAGGGTGTACATCACTTAGTACTTTCCTGGGCAGCCACCATCTTGTAACTGAGTAAGGTGAGCATGTGAAGGTATTGCCATTTCAGGTCATCACAGGACCACCTTTATGGACAATATTTACTCCAGAGCTCCCAGCTGGGTTGGGCAATGCTGGGTTTTCAAGGCCTGCCTTATAGTCTAACTTCTCCTCTGTTTGGTCCTGCTTCTGCCCCTTCCTTTCACGGGTGCTGATGCCTAATAAACATCTTGCACCCCAGACTCCATCTCATTTCCGCTTCCCCAGAACCTGGTCTACCACACACGCGTGCATGCGTGCCCACCCACTCCTAAAGCTCCGCCCACTCCTAAAGATATAAAGGCTATATCTTTTTAATAAATAGAAAGCAGTCATGATTCCTCATAAGGAATACCAGTATCATATTGAGATTTCTAGGTTTCATAGATCAGAGGCATCTATAAATTTAGGAAAGATTATCGATTATATTTTAACATATCTATATTTATAGAGAGGGGATACCAAGAAGATAAAAATACTACACACCTCTTAAAGAAGTTTCTGGATCTCTGAGCACTTTCAGTAATATTTGTAACTTCTAAAATAATGTTGGAGCTCTGGGAAATTATTTTTAAACATACAAGAATAATAAATGATTCGTTTGTGTTAACACTCAATAATTTTCCTTCTGAAACCCCCAAAGTACTCATGTTTAAGGGTATATTAGGGGAAATAGGTACTGAAATGGAAAGATGAGCCTATGCTAAGGTGCCCAGCTTTGCCGTCATCCGATAACGGTACTATACAACCTGCCGGCATTCTGATTGGCTAAGGGGCCTCTGCAAATGTGGTACCGTATAAATACCATTGAAAAGCTCTACCAGAAAAAAATATTTCAAAGATCATTCCTTACATTCTCAGTAACAATAAAATATGTGGGGACAAATATACCATTTCAGAGACCCTGTCTTCCCCCTTTCATTCTGAGTGTTTGGCTCCAACCATCATTCTCTGCTGCCTTCCTCTTCTTCCTTGCTCAAATATCACCTGCTCTTAAATGGGATAAATTCTGTTATCACAAAACTTCTACATAGGACGATGCTCTCTCATATATGAAAGTCAGATTCATATTCCTTCATAGGAAAATCCCATTCAAGCTAACATGTATACTTGTCTGTTAAGAAATAAGATACCCCCATTGTAAAATGCATTTGAAAAAGATGAAATGATGCTATATGCAACATGAGCTGTGTCCAAAATACAATTTCATTGTGGTAAAATTATCAAAACTAATCTGAGTGGTGGCCAGCAAACTACCCTAGGTCTCCAACTCACAAATATATGCAGACATGAAAGGGAGCCAGCTGCTGGAGATTTTGTTCCTGAAGCTTTACAACAGCATGCACTTCGGGGACCATGTGGAAGGGATGACACAGAGGCACATGTTTACTAGGAAGGAACTGGTTGGTTTCCAATCCAGAGCAAAATACCTAAAACTTTTTGGTTCTTTAAAAGAAAGACTAGCATTTTTTTTTTTTCAGAAATAAAAATGGATTATTCTGAAATAATCAGATATATCGTATGAGTAGCTCAAAAGATGAGAGATGCATTAGTTCTCTAGAGAATAAAAAAAGGCTAATTCAATTTTGGACAGAGTTCAACAATATTATAAGACTACACACACACACACAGCTTACAGAAGCTAACTCGGGGTTAAGTTCCTTAAAATAAATTATACATGCATGACTGTATGTACACACAACCTTAAAGATAAGCCATGCTGGGTGGGGGTGGGAGGCATACAATTTTAATTAGGTATATGTATTTTAAATATTTTTTTGAAATTATCTGCTAGAACAAAATGCTAACAAAATTTCCTGCATGCTGGCAGCTAATTCAATAAAAATCAGAAAAGTGAAGCCTGTTTCCTGGAAGGGGAAGGTTTAAACATAAAACATTCATTATTACCATGTAAATTGCAAAGGTAAAGACATTGGATTTAACATCGAAGCAAGAGGAAAACTGTCACTTTCCATTATCAGTGGAAAATGTTTTAATTTGCAAAATTTCCTAAATAATTTTGATTTGGCAACTTTACCTCTTTATAAACATCTACCTTAATATGTAATTTGCAGCTTCGTAAGTACTTTATTGGGCTAATGGCTCTGGATTCCTGTCTTTGAGGAAATGGCATCCTATTTTTTTTTTTTTTTGGCACTGTCTCATTAAAAGGAAACTCAGACTCAGAGTAACCCTGAAAGACCTAAACACTCCAACAGAAAATGTGGTATCTCTCCTCTTAAATTGCACAGCAGAAGTGAAATCTGGTACATCACATATGGAGGAGAAGCTAAAGGCCAAACTGTCAGAGTTAATGAGCCGAAGCAGAAAGAAAACATGGCCACCACCAAGAAAGTCGTTTAAAATATCAATTAAAAATGATCCACTTCTCTGCTCAGCTCCCACACTCACCACTCGACATTCAGACACTTGGGGCGATGACTGAAGGACTCACATACATCTGAGAAAAGACACCTAAGAGGTGTAACCTTTCTGCATTCATAAATGTTGTTGTAAGACAACAAAAAGAACACCATGTAAGAGAGGTAGAGGTGGCTGTCATTGAATTTTAAGGCCCCAATTTTATGTTCTAGTCCACCTGACCCCACCAAAGCTCCTCTTTGAGAGAATGACTTGTATTATTGCTAATCGTCTTCCAGTCTCATTTGTCCACAAGGAATCGGCAGATAAAGATGAAGTTACGATATTCTGATCCAGGACCAGGTGGCTTTTCTTGGGTGGTGAGACAAGACCAACCTAGTTGAGTTCAAACTATCAGCTGATGTGTGTCTGACATGCAGACTCTAAAGCTGATAATGATGGTGGTAGTGGAAGTGGTGGTAATTCTCATAGCTTAAAAAATGATTATAGCTCATTAATTATTGGTTAACTAAAACTTTCCCGGCTCATTAGCTACTAGTTAAATGTCAGTTTAAATGTAATATTTAATTGAAACATGAAGATTAGAAGTAGCAATTTACAGAGCATTTCTTACATGTCAGTTTCTACACTAAGTATTTTACACACATTATTGTGCTTGATTCTTACAACCTCCATGCAAGGAACCTATTTTAAGTCCTACTTGATAGATATGAAAAATGGCCATGGGAGGCTAAGTAACTCGTCCAAAGTAAACCATGACTGGTAGACCTGGGTTTCAAACCAAGTCTGGCTGGCTAACTCTAAACCCATTTGATTATCACTTAAAACATATCCAACCGATGTAATGCTTAGCTTTATCTTCAGTCATCTCTACACTGTGGAGAACTTCCTTTCACCCCAAAGTCATGCATATTAAGTGCATCTATATTCCCAACAGGCAGGCAACAGTGTCTTACCCCAAACTGTATCACAATCAAAAGTTGCCAGTCCTACTAGAATTTACCTTGATGCCTAATGATGCTACATTCATTGTTAGCTTCTTCAGAAAAGTGTTATATTTAAACTACAAGTTTAAAGTTTCTACAAGCTTCTGACAACATGAAAATTAGACATTACTTTGGAGTTCTTTTTTAAACAAACCGGTAGAAATATTCCAATTAAGAGACAGAATAGTCACACATATCTATAGAACTGACTCTAATTTACACTTTAATCTTGTTTTAATACATACTGCATGAGTCTCAGCTTAGACAGAGATAAGATCCACCCAGGAGGGGGACATTATTTCTTTTGAAATATTTTAATTAAAAAACTGTTATACTGAGTAGCTTCTGCAAATCACATGTCAATGATTCAATGTGTGTAGGATGGTCCTGGTTTCTAGCATATGGCCACCCGACCAGCCACATTGCTTCTCCTTAATGGAACTAGGAGGAGGCCTTCTGTGTAATTTTTTTAAAACTCTTATATGGTGCTTTTTCTTGTGATAGAAAGTAAAGCAAGGAAATGAACTACCGAATAGTAACACTACCACCAACAGTGGTTGGCATTAAGAGCACACTTACCGTATACCAAGATATATGCTCTTCCTTTTGTACAAATACTCATTTTTTGAAGGAGCTTAATAGGATATTATGATCCTCATTTTACAGTTGAGGAACTTGAGACTCAAATAACATACATATCTCAAACTAGTCACTATAAGCTTCAGAGGAAAGATTCAAATCCAAGTTTAGTGAATTCCATAGCCCATAATTTTTATCACTGCAGTATAACATACTTGAATTACACTATAATATAACAAAGTATAATCTTTGGTTCATCAAGTATCCTCTAAATGCTTCTAAATACCAAACTCAAAGTTTAAACTAAATTGACTAAATTTTTAATATCATCATAAAGGGATGATGTTTTAAATTGGGAAGCAAAGAATTTATTTATAGTTTCCAGATGGAGAATAATTTCCACAGATATATTTTTATTTTCATCACGTTCTATTATATGGGTGTGTGAGAGAGACAGAGAGAGCAATCCCTTTCCTCTCATGCTATGTTGGAACCTTCCAAAGATAGTTAAAATCAATACCTAATCCATAAAGTGTCAAAATAATTTTATACTTATTGAGACCATAGAGCCCCTGTCATGAATATTCACTAGTTGAAAATCACAGAAGTCATGGAATCCCAGTGTTTTTTCCCTGCAATTCCACACTCCTGCCACACAATTCAAATCCCATCTATAGATAAAGTCATCAGAGCTAATTAGTCCCTGGAAAAGGAAAGACAAAGAATAGACTCCTAACCACCCCCACACACCACCACCACCAAATCATTTGAACCATTGTGTAGTTTGAGTACATGAAAACTGCGAAGTAAATTAATTAGCCTTTCATCGATCAATATCAAAAGTCATTAGCCCTGCAGTGCAACGAAATCCTGAGAAGCCTGAGATATGTGAAGGAAGAGGCTGTGAAGGAAATCAATTTCTGCCCTTCAGAGCTGATGCTTTAAAGGGTCCCTGCTGTATGACTTGCCTAGAAGCATTCCGGGGGGAAGGACCCATGGATTCATATCTGCCACATGTGTCACTGAACACAATCATCTGATAAATAACTGAAGCTCAGTAGAGGAACTCCTCCAATACGCTCACAACACATGTGCTAAGGAACAGGGAGAGCAAGGCAGAGGTCAAGTTTCCCAGGTGAATTTCTGCTTGGCATCCAACTCATCAATTAGGACATTACTCTCTCTGCCTCCTGGAAATATCAACTCACTGTCTTAGGGAATCCAGGCGTTGGCATCACATATTCCGCATAGCTGGTTTCCTTCTCTCCAATACTACAGAGCCTTTTCCATGGGTCCAAGCACAGTGCAGGGGATAATCCATAATCCTAACAACAATTCTGTGATTTTCACAGATGAAGAAACTGATGCCCGGGGGCAGAGAACTATTTTATCACAGGCCTCAAAGCTAGTAAGCGGTAGGGCTGGGATTTAAACCCAGGTCCAGGGAACTCTAGAGCCTGTATTATTGCCATGAAAGTCTCTCTCCCTAAATAACATTTATATTGTGAGCAAGGGAGGAATCTGACTGCTCCGAGGCCTTTGGTGTTAATTAATGCAAAGGAGACTAATAAGCTCATGAAGCTAGGTCTCTTATTCAATGGTACATCCCTGGATAAGGGGCAAATGGTCTCTGTTAGAATCCTTCCACTGACAGAGCTTTATACCTCATATAACTGTAGACCTGCTTACTCAAAAGACTTCAGTTTGCTTTTCTATACCTCATATCCAGTGATCCCAGTCATGGCCTCTAAAGCAGCTCGATCCATTGATCAGCACTTGATCCACTGACTGCGCTTAGTACTTGGATCTATAATAAAGACTGTAACCATAAAAAGTATCTTCACTTGCAGGGGCCCTTGTGAGTTCTCAGTGAGTGTTAAAATGGGGACTGGCACAGAATTAGGATTTGTCCAATGCTAGTTATAAAAATTTTCCTGGTTTTATTTAGTAAGTTATTTTTAAGAAGGAAACTTATTCTTTAAAATATGTGACACTCATGAATGCCACATATAAAATAAAAGCTGTGACCCAGACAATAAACTTTATCTATCCATCTAGACATTCCCTATTTCATCTCCTTGCCTCACCCAAAGTAATCATAATCTTGAATCATGGGTTCATCCTTCCTGTGTCTTATTTTTATATGGTTCCATTGCATTGTCTTAGTCTGCTTGGGCTACTGTAACAAAATACCATGTAATGGATGGCTTAACCAACAGACATTTATTTCAGTTCTGGAGGCTGAAAGTCCAAGATCAATGTTCTAGTATAGTTGAGGTCTGGTGAAAGCCCTCTTCATGGTTTGCAGACTGCTGCCTTCTCACTGTGTGTTCACATGGCCTTTGTGCAAGTGGACGGAGTAAGAGATCTCTCTCTCTTTTCCTCTTCTTGTAAGAGCACTAATCCCATCATGAGGTCACCGCCCTGATGACCTCATCAAAACTTAGGTCCCAAAGGCGTCACCTCCAAATATCATCATACTGGTGGTTAGGGCTTCAGCATATGAATTTTGGAACATTCATTCCATAACACACCATCTATGTAGTTGTTCCTAAAATGCTTTATCATATAAGCTGTTTTTAACTTTATAAAAAGAATGACATACTTACTCAATTCTTATGTGATCCTTGTGGGCTTATTTTTCTCCATTTAATATTTTATTAATAAGAAATTAAGATAACTACAACTGAAGAAAAATGAAACACTACATATTAAAATATGAACTTATATTAGAAAATAGTTCCAAAATTTAAAAAATGAATATCAATCTTAAGTACATTAAAATGAGCAAAATAAGTCCATATTTAGCAAAAGAAAAACCATAACAAGCATAAGAGCAGAAATGTATGAATTAGAAAATATTTGCTAGAGAAGATCAAAAAAGACGAAAGTTGGTTCTGAAAAAATTTAAAACAGATAAAACTTTGACAAGACTGATCAAAAGAATGTGAAGAAAAAACACAGTATTTTCAGGTGAAAAGGTGCACATAAATGTACCTAAAATATGATAATAAGTGACTAATATCAATAACTATATGTCATTAAAAAATAGATGAAATAAAAAAATGCCTAGAAGTGTGTAACTTAACAGAATGGGCATAAAAAATAACAGAAAAAGCTTATGTAGTCCTGTGACTACTAAACACATGGAAGTAGTTAAAAAAATTTTTGCAAAGAGAATACCATGTCAGATGGTTGTACAGGCAAGTTTTCCAAACTTTCAAGGAAGAGATCATTTCAATTTTATGCAAATTTTTCCAGATGACAGAAAAACATAATTTATTCCTCACTGACTGTATTAGGTCAGTACAACCCTGTTACTAGACCAGACAAAAACATTACAAAAGAGGAAACTCACAGCCTTATTGTACTCATCAACATACATGCAATAACATTCTTCTTGGTACTGTACTCAATTGTAATCCACAAGAAACTTTATTTCAATATACAAGTGGCAGGTTAACTTTATAGAAAGATTACATTAGCTTTAGAATGTACCATTTTCCTAGCTGTATTATGTAGGAATGTTATCTAAGCTAAAACTTAGTCTCCTTCTCTGCAAAATAGTGTTTCATAATATATATCTAATTCTGTGAGAATTAATGAAGTAAATAATATAAAGCTTTTAGCCCAGTGTCTGGAAGTAACGATAAGCAATAGTGAGTCGTAGGTACTATTTATCAAGAGCTTAGTTATTTGGCTGAGCATTTTTTAAAAACTCTCCTTTAATGCTTATAACCTCCCTGAGAGACAGAGAGAACTATCCCTACTTAAGGAATGAAGTAACTGGGTCAAGAAAAATTTCAACAACTTGCCCAAAGTCATGCAACTTGCAAAAAGCTGAGCTCGTATAACGACTATGTGCAGTCTGAACACTGGTGCACGGTAGGCACTTCCCAACTAGAGCCAATTGCAATAGGTGCCAATGGGGTTGTACTGCTTTGTTGGAGAGGCATGCTAGCTTTTTCCATGTGTTGTGGGATTCGTTCACCTTTCTTGGGAAAAGTAGTTTTCAAATTGGGGTTTGATTTGTGACATGTGAGATTAAATTGCAGTATTTCTAATGGAAAGGCTTCGGAAGGCAGGAATGAGTGATGCATTGTCATTTATCCATCCCTGTGTGGGGAACCTTGGGCACTAATGAGATCAGACATGTCATGGCAGCTTGCTCCACTTCTGCTGTGAATTCTAGGTCAGAAGAATTTTTTTCTTAAGATTCTGGCCACTTCCCTGCTTACCCAGAACTCTCTGCCAAGTTGCTGGGATATAAAATGTTTGATAATTTAACTTAGGCAGGGCTTGTGGTTTTATTCTATTAAGGTTATTTAGGATGTTGCCAATGATCCATTTCATATTTTCATAAGAAAGGATTATTTACACAAACAAAAACAAGCAATCTAGGAAAATAAATAAAAGTTCTCAAAAGGGGGAAAAGATAAATGGCAGGAAACTTATGAGGTCTGGGGACTCTGCTGGCTTGAAAAATCAGCGGGGGATTTACAGTGTTCCACTCTATCCTTTTCCAGAGAAGCTTGCCTATTGATTCGACATAAGGAACTAACAAAGATTCAAAGATCAATCTGCCCTCTGAGTGTGGAAAACACCACCATCACTGTTAAAGACTGCACATGACATCATTTATCAGTATCCTGTGCAAGGTTATTTTCTTGACTCTTGAGAGACTTTATGCTTATCTTTGTACTACTGGTATTTTGTAAAAGAAACCAACAAGACTGTTTGTTTGTTTGTTTACCATTTTTGTCCATAGCAATACTGTAAACTGTGAATGTTATCATATATATCAAGAGTTTCAATACAGAAATAAGATGGTGAAAGAAGGTATTGAACAAGCGTGGATACAGAAAGATTTTGAGCTGAATCTCCAGATACCACCTACTAGTTACCTGACACCACTGCTCATACCATCCAACTCATCTAGTTTTCTCTGTGGTTGGAGGTGCATGTCAAGTCAGCTCAACTGAATATTATTAAATGATTTCTATTTTCACCTATACTTAGACATAGCCTTAAAATGGAGTAAGTAATGTTGAGAGAGAAAAGCGAAGTGGATGGAGAAGAAATATTTGTTCATTCAACACAGATGCAAAAGCATTGTGAAAGGCATATGGGGCTTCTCAAATTCCATCCGTCGGTGAACAGGCATGAGTGATGACCTTCCTTTCCCACCCTCTCTTCCCTGGAAGAAGATAATGGCATCTGCAGAGGCAGTGGTGAGAGGGAGGAGCGTCTCTTGGAGGTGAGTGGTAATGGCAGTATGTACTATAGCTGAAGACATAGGGCAGTGTGGGGAAGGGGTGTCACAAAGTGGTGGGGACAGCGGTGTGTGCAGTGTCTGAGGAGGCAGAGCAAAGAGGAGGAGAGGTGCAGAGGTGGTGGGCAGGGAAGAAATTATAGATCGTTGAGCTCGCTTACATTGAGCAAATGAGCATACATACTGAGGATCGTGAGAGCCAAGTTTCCCACTATCTGAGAAGGTATTTATAAACATGCAAAAAGGAAAAGAGTTAAATTTGAATTGATATGAACTCACAGCATGGAGTATATGTACACACCCATACACTGATACAATAATAAATGTATGCATAGACATACACGCATCTGCCTTCTAGCTAGGAAATGTGTGTCAAGAGGATCTAGAAGCAATGGCATCCCAAGAGCAGTGAACACTCCAAGGACCCAGATCCTAGTTTCTAAAGCCATCCTCCGCTAAAAGGAATCAGGGCTACTTGGAAAAATGGTCCATGGCTGGACCGGGAAAGTATAAGATGCTCCTAAAACTTATTATTTTGTACCAGAAAATAAAGAAATACACAAAGAATGATGAGGGAACCTGGCAAATACCAATTTGATTAGGTGATCGACTGAGGGGATGGGTTCCTGCAGTGATGCAGTGACAAAAGCTCAGCATCATTTCTGCACAATTCCCGCCAGGAATGCATGTAAGAACACATGACGTGTGTCTAATCATGAAGACATTCTGAAAGATCCTGATGATTGTCATCCTAGAGGGAAATGTGAGACAGGGGAAGACTGAGAAACAGTTCCAGATCAAAGAAACTGATGAACACCAAAAACTAAATGCAACACATTTCCTGGACAAGATACTTGGGCACCAAAGAAAAGGAGTCATTTTTGAGATAGTTGGAGACCTGTGGATGGGTCTGTGGATTGGATGGTAGAGCTGTATCAGTGTTGATTTCTAGACTGGGAGGGATTTCATCGTAGTAATTCAAAGAGGGTCTGTGTTTAGGGAAGGTAAACTGAAAGAGTTGATCGCAATGTCAGAAAAAGAATATCTGTGTCAGAAAGAGAAGGAAAATAAAAGTATTCACATATTAAAAGATGAATAATCTGGATAAGAGGGATGTGATAGCTCTTATAACACTTCTATAGGTTTGAAACGACCTCACAATAAAAAAACATACTAAAAGTGTTGAGCTTTGAAAAGAGGAAACAACATAGGTTGCAGGGGAAAATTACATTATATATGGTTAGAATCCCTTCTGTGCTTTCTGAGAAGTGTAGATCCTAAAAAAGACCCTTCGTTGAGAAGAAGAAGGAGGGATGAAAATGAGAGCAGCCACATGAGAGCCAGATAACCTGACTTAAGGAAAGCAAAGGACGATTCAGTATAAGGCAGGAAAAGAGAAGCGGGTAGCAGGGTGTGTGTGTAAGAAAAAAAAAAAAATTGCAAGATATTGAGAGAGCATGCACAAGCAAATAATTGCTGTAAGAAATAAAACTTGTAAAAAGAAAAAAAAAGGTAAGAAAAAAGTTGAATAAATTTTGGTGTGCAACATTATCCTTTCATTATTCTAAGACACTGCCAATAACATCCACTGAACACAGTTTGCACAGACGCATGTCTGTTACCTTGTTTGTTGATTTGGTTTAATGAGGCTGATTGGAGGACAGGTGCTGAAAGCGTATAGGGCAGCCCAGCATGGACGGGTACATTTGGGCTTCATATGAAAAGTGAGATAAAATGTATATATAAATGCTCTAATATATGATAGAAAAGAATAAGACCGAGCCGCTAGGACCGGCAGATGCAGTGTGAGAGGCCTTCAGAGGATGGAGTGAAAGAGAACATTCAAATTCCTTGAGCCCAATCCCTGAACAAGGCCCTTTATATCTGCTGCCACATTTATTCCTCGCAGTGTTCTCAGGAGGTGGGAATTACATACAGAAAGAGTAAGGCATGGAAGTTCAATAACAGACCAAGTTTCCCCAGTTAGTAAATGGCAGAGCCAAGATTTGACTTCAGTCATAGGACCCCAAAGATCATTTTTATGCCACCATAGTAGGCTGCCTTCTGCCTTGGTTTGGAGAGAAGGGGTAAAAGGAGAAAACTCTGATGGAGAAGGCTTCTTGGAGAAGTGGCACAGAACGGATACTTGAATTAGGGTGTGCCTGGCTGGCAGGATAAGAAGAATGGACTCCTGGCAGAAGATGATGTACACACGAGCACATGGAGGTAAGGAAGCCTGGGTGGTGATATGGGTGCAGTGCGATCTATCTCCAAGATGGATAAAAGACAGGATGATCCATTCTATGGCAAACATGGATGCCAAGACCAAATACAAAGCTGACGGGGGCGAGGAAGGTCATTAGCAATGCTGACTGGGAGCTGCAGAGCACACAGCCCAGGCAACACTTCTGCGCTGTGCTGCCCTTCCATGCCCTGAAGCTTGAGGCCAGACTCACCTGTGCACAAACCACCACGGGAGAACTTTTATTTTCAGACGTCACTTAAAGGAAGTAATGCCTGAAAGCACAAACTTTCAAGGTGCTATTTTTGAAAATGTAGAAACTTCCAGTTTGGATATATTTTCTGAAAATTTCCCCCATCATCATTAGCACTTCTGCCAAATAGTCACGCCCCTAAAAATATTCGCTCCTTGATAATGCAAAAATGAGATCTTGTCACTGAGGAAGAGCAAGGAAAGGAAGGTGATGAATTGCAAATCAATCTTAATTTATGCAGATATTCTACTAAAAAGTACATTTATCACCTTTTCCAAATAGCACCACAGGAATTTCCTTGAAGTAAAAGAAGTCTATTTTCATAAATTGGGCTCTAATTTATTTCTCTAATCAATGTATTTTTATGCCAAAAGTCAAATAGTAAACAATGCTTAGGGGAGGAATTATGAACGAGAAGAACACGGAACATGGTATTCAGAAGAAAAAAACGAAACAGCCAAATACATTTGCTATGGCCTTAGTTCTGCTTTCAAGTGCTTTTTTTCCAAAGGACTTTGTGGTATAATTTGCCCTCATCATGCTGATACATACACAAAAATACCAAATTATCACAAAACATGTTTGGGGAAAAATACTGTTGGTGCTACAGTGTACCCTGCCAGCCGCAGATATGATGACTAAATGAACAGAGAGCTGTACTTTCAAAAGCTAGATCATAACAGTAATCAGCATCTAAGGACCAGTGGTCACCCAGCAGGACTCACTTGCTATTTCTCTGAGTTATCCACGTCAATTGTCACCTTTTTTCTTAGCATCCCATTTGTAGAGGAGCAGACAGAGAAAAGTTCAAAGGCCCTGATTCTGGAGATGACTGATTAGGTATTTAAATATGACTGTCTTTGGCTGAGTTTCTCCTAAGCAAATCCTTAGACAAAACTTCAAAGGCAAGTGGTTGGTTTGGAAAGTGATTCTAGAAAGCATGAGTAGGGAAGTTGGAAAGCAAGACTGGGAGAGAATACATCCTCCAAGTGTGTGCTATCAAGCAGGTTACAGCTGTGAGTGAGAGGGTCTGAGTCAGTGTAGGCATGTCTCAGTTATTCCATTAAAAGAGGAAGGGAACCTGGATACTTATCCACCAACTTCCATTAGTCATTGGTCATTGGTGATGAATGCTACCAAGGGAGCTGAGGTGGTAGAGAATTAAATTTCCAGCACTTGCAGTCTATTTTGCACTGCACACAGGAAGAGTGGACACCAGTGACTAGAGAAAGTCCTCGGCCAGCATGTTACAGTGTTTACAGATGGAAGCCGTGGGTCAGCGTGTAGTGAAATGGTCACTGTCCGAGGTAGGATGGGCAGTACTCTGACAGTATCTGTTACAGGGTCCTTTAAGGGGAAATACTGAGAAGGCTGGGTCAACATTTGATTCCAAGCCCATGTGGACACGTGCACATGAGCGTCCTCATTCTTGCACACTAACTTCCATTCCCGCTCCCTCTCCTTCTTCCTCTCCCTCTCTCTTTCATTCTCTCCAGGGTAAAGTCTTGATGAGCATCAAGCAGACAATCAGATGGCCATTTTAACACCTGCGATTTAGTGCTTACACTCTTCCAGTACTTATCAATGTCTCAAAGACAAGGTCATCTAAAATTATCTCTGCCTTGGTCTAATTATCTGCTTAAAAGACAAAAATTTTGGTTAGTCCTGATGAGGAGAGTCAAGATGCTGCATAAGAAGGAAGAACGCCTGCAGTATGTAACTTATTTACTGTCATATGATTCCTATAGCACCGTTCACATCTCCTGACATTAGCATCAATCACATTTTAATTATTTCTTCATTATCTGTCTTCCCCGAGAGGCCATAAATTCAGTGGGTGCAGATACCATGTCTGATTTTTCACAGCTCTATTTCCTATATATAACACATAGTAGGGACTCGATTCCTACTTTTAAATGCAAGAATGAATGAATGAATGAAGATTATCATCATCATCCATTAGGCAAAATGGATTACAGAGCTGAGGGCCTGGACTGCTGTTACCTATGACATTACATTTTGTAAATTAGAAAAATGTGTTTCTTTCTCAGACAGATAAAGCCCTGAGCCCGGGCTTTATCACTGCATGTCAAGAGGGGTTCAGCCCCTGCTCACCTATCAGCAGGGTGCCTGTGGTAGTCATAAGAGATGCATGTTGATATATCTGGCTTTCCTTCTTCCAATGAATGAAAGTATTGTCCTTCCCTGCTCCCATGAAATTAGGTATGGCCGTGTGCCTTGCTGTGGCCAATAAATGAAAGCAGAAGTAAGCTACTTCTAGGTGGAGGCCTTTAATAGTGCATAGTTTACCATATTCCATTCCCTTTGCTACAGTAACCAGCAATAACCCAGATGGTAGAACATTGATCAGCCCATGTCCATAAAATCAAAAGTGACATGCTGCAGAATGCCCAGGTAATCTACAAAAGACTTGTGGTATAAGGTAGAAACACACTTTTGTTGTTTAAGGAGTAGGGGTCTGTTTTGTTACTGAGGCATGCCCAGCCCATTCTGACACAGTACAGGACCTGCAACCCTATATTCAGTGGCCTTGGGTAGATTAATATGACTTGCAAATTCTCTGCTCTCATGACCTGCTGTGTGTACTACACCCTAATGCATGCATTGTCCTCTCTGCACACAACAGACTCCTCTAACAAGCATTGCTTTTCTATGTGGGGAAAAATACAGAGAATGAACTCAGGCTTAGCCACTTCTGCCCATAGAGGCCCTTCTGAAATTATGTGACAAAGAAAAATAAACATTCCGCATGCTATTCATTTAGAAGGGAGACCTAATTCTTCCAACCTCATGTAATCTCCAGAGCAATTCCTGTACCATCAAGGCTGCCACTCCCCAGGAGGGTCAGAGCTACAGACTCATAATTAGTTGTATTACTATTACTATCACTGCTAATTAATGGTCAATGTTCAGCTTAAATTGAAAGCGGCCCATTTCTGACTCCTCCACTCTAATCAAGTAGACAGTTCCCCATTTCCAAACTCTTCTCTTCATCTTAATAGAATTTCATTTAAAAAAGAAAGAAGGAAATTTTAAAAATGACATTCTTGAAACTAGTTAGTTCGGTTGTCAAAATTAAAAGCATAAAAAAATTAATTATATGAGATTGGTATTATTACAGAAATGCATTTAATCTTATATTAAAATACAATTCTTTTAAACCATGGCTATCAGTGTTAAAACGTTAATAGTATTTAAACATAAATCCTTCTCCCCATGAAGCAAGAATCATTGTGTAGGCACGTTAACTATTCTATTCACTTTAGAGATGCTGCTTGGTAGAGCGTTTTGACATAAGCCTTGTCAGTGTTAATCCTGATGTCTGATGCTGAGAAGTGTGTTACATTACTTTATGTAACTGAAAAATGGGAAGCCTTTATGTCGGATTACAGGCTGAAATAATGACTTTCTCTAGGAAGCGGGGCCTGGGATATAATGAGGTGCCAGATGGGATTCTAGGACAGAGCCTCTGCAGGACTTGAAAGAAACCAGGTCATTTGTTCAGATACATTCACTCACTAGCAGAATGCTTTTGCCCTTTGCCCTCACTTATGACTCAGCTACAAAGAATAAGCAAGAGAGATAGACTTGATTGACTAGGGGCAGGGTTGGAGGGGACTGGCCATTCAAGCTTTGGATTTAGGTAAACAATGGTAGGAATGTACCAAGCCACTCCTTCAGTGCCATAACCAAAGTCTAGTATTATGGTGTTCAAACTATATTCTTGGAGTCCAGGGCAGTATGCAAGGCCTGCGGCTCCACAGGGGCTGGGTCAGGAAAGGGGGGGCTGAGCAGATTCAGTGCCTTCTCCCCTGAGCTTACTGCATCCAGAGCGCTTCCTCTTACATCTATTTTATATATCAGTGTTCTGTGAACAATGGCATATGAGAAACATGGTTCTACTCTCAAAAGAGCTAATTAGTTCAACAAATATTTACTAGGCACAGACAATACACCCCTAAATAAATGAGAAATGTTCAGAAAGTGATTGATGGTATACAGACAAGAAAGCAAGATAATGAGATAGAGAGTACCTGGAATAACGGCCAATTTCATATATGATAGACAGAGAAAGCCTGGGTGAGGGGAATCTGAGTCGAGGCAGGATTAAGTAGAAATATTCCACCATGTGAGATATAGAGCAGAAACGTTCCAGGCAGAGGAAGCAGCCAGTACAAAGACCGTACGGCAGGAACAAACTCAGTGTTTCCAAGAACAGAAAGAAGGCACTGTTACTATAGTTTGGTAAGAAAAGACAGGCATAAAAAATGAGGGGGAGAGATCATACAGGGCCTCATAGACTCAAACGAGGGCTTCAGATGTCATTGTGAGGGGCACGGAAAGCAATGGGAGGTTGAAAAAAGAGGCGTGACAAGATCTATTTTAAAGGTTTCTATCTCATGAGAATAGACTCGGGGATAAGAATATAAGCTGGAGGAGCAACAAGAATATTATTTAAACATTTCAGACACGAGAAAATGAGGGTCTGGAAGAGAGATGGAGAAATGAAAATGGTAAAAATTATTTGGATTTGGGATACTTTGAAAGGTAAATCTGATAGGACTTGACAATGATTTGAAATCATTAACCACAGTGTGAGAAGGGGAGGGTGAAACACATCATATGTAGGGATGAAGGAGTGGGGGTAATAATGTTCAGAAAGTACAGAATAACTGCCACTTCTACAGATTGCTTCTGGCTGATTTACCAAAAAATCAGCATAGTGTCTCTGGGCTGAGACCAGAATGTTTCACCCTTGCCTCTCCTTATCTATTTCATTCTTGCATCCTGACCTGGCAGATAACTTTAGGGTTCACATTACCTGCTTCTTGGTCTCTTTTTGTGTCTAGATGACCTATTTTCTTGCTTCACTTGTAGGTGGCCAAATACAAAATAATCTTTATTTTTTGCTTCCTATGACAAATTAGAGGTTTGCGTCTTCATTAATGTGGGGACTGCATTTTTCCCCCATTCACATCCATCCTACAGAAAAGCATCTAATTACTGAAGACTTTACAAATTATACCATGAGAACAAATGTATAGTGAAATCTGATGGCTCTAATTATCTTAACGATCAGCAGAACCACTTGCAACCTAATAAGAGAATGAGTCATTAATGGCAGTTTATGAAGACTACCCACCTTCTTTGTTTGCTATGGAGTTTGTCCTTCCCATGTTAAAATTCGGACATATACTTTCTACTTGAATCTCAAAGAGGTGATTTCTAAGAAGTTACTGAAGGAATGCAAGATCAAAACATAAGCAATGACTACAATTGTTCTCAATGAACATTACTGCAAAAGGAATTTATCGCAGAACACATAATTACGTTATAAATGAAATGTCAAGACAGAAACTGGCCCCCTTTTAAGATTTATCATTGCTCATACACTCAGAAATGAGGAGAATGTCCTCATTCTGATCCTAAGTCTACCACTGCGATGGTGGTGACTTTACTCGCTTTCACGCAATTTATTTTATTTTGTGATTACCTTATCTTATATCCCCTTTTAATTCCTGTGTAATTGCTTTCATCCTTTCATCTCAAACCAGAGGAAAATCTATTAGTTTCATCTTTTTGGTATACTTTGGCTAAAGAAAATCTATTATGTAATTCAAAATTAGTCCAAATTCAGTACCAAGTATTATGTTAGAACTTCTTCGTCCTTTGAGAATTTCACTCTAAATCTAGGAACAAAATCCTCTACATACCTCCACCCTTTTCATGCCTCACCATCCCAAGTCTTTAGATAAATCTATTTGTGGTCAAAATGCAAGCTTAAAATGTGTATACTTCAATAATCTCTTGGTGTAGTGAAGAAACTGAGTCCAAGAAAAGGATCAAAGTCATACAAAGAGCTGGTGACAGTCTTGAGACTAAAACCCAACATGCTTTACTCATTTAATGTTCTTTAGGCTCAATAAATAAACTTCTGCAGAAATATTTTAAAAAATAACTTAAATCTCTTTTCATTGTGTTTTACCACTATAAAAAACTGAACATGGCCCTACCTGAAGAGCTAATTTCAATATTAAAAAAAAATAAGCTTGTCGAAGAGTTAATACATTCATCAAATATTTCCTTCTCTATCTGTACACCAAAATGCCAATCCTCTCTACAAACGTGTTTTCTGGATTTTAAAGCAGGGAAATTAATGTTCTTCCATTTCCCAGTCACAGTATAATCAGCATAAAGGAATAAGATTAGTATGGTGCTATTTTCACACACAAAATATTGTTTTCTCCATGTGACTGTCAGTGTATGTGTTTCAAAATGATAATGAGAAATGTTTAGTACAAGGTTTTGCTCCTTATTGATTTATTATGAAAAGACTGTTAGCTCACATATCCCTTACTATAGAAAGCACAAATGAAGACCTGAATTAGGTCATCCTGGTGTCAGTATTGTTTTGCTACATATTAGCTTAGGCCCCCAAGTACCACATGGTTCACAGCATGTTGCATTTTTCTTACAGCAACTTAGAACCCCAAACAAATATTACTCTTGCCTCCAAACCAATCAACATTAGATGCAAGCTCTATTCCTGAACTCCATGGCATTCAGAAACTCACAATAATGTCCCTCAGACACTTTATTTGCTTTTCTATGGATGTTGGGCTAATTTCTTGCTCATGTGGGAGGTGGCAGAGCCTGGAGAAAAAGGTAGATAGTTTTAGCCCTTTCTAGGTTTAAATTATATCAGCTCAGTGAGACCAAATTGAAGGAAAAAGAGGAGAGAGAAAGGAAAATTTCTCTTTCCTATGGTTCGTATATAAAATTCCAGGAAAAAAAGTCTGATTGGCTCTGTTTGGTTCACCTGCTCACTCCTTAGACCAATCACTGTAGCCAAGAGATGGCAAACCCTGATTATCTATTCCTGGTCACATGCCCATCCTGTGACTTGAGAAGGGGGATACTATGACTGATAGATCATCCAAAAACATATAAAATATGGGATAAATGGTTACTCATTGAATGTGGGACACTATTTACAGAAAAGGTTAATAGTTATGCCTGGCAGACGGAAATAACAGGTGCCCACTGACATTTCAAATGTGTGTGTGAAAGTGGCACCTTTAATTATGAAAGTCTGGGTCCTCTTTTATAATGATCTTTGATTCCAAAATCAAGTAAAAATTTTTTCTCAAATCGACCAGCCCAAATAGTTCAGCTCCTTCTATCAGATGACCTAAGAAGAATGAGGAGTACATAAGGGTCTCTCGGGTTACTCTTTCTATTCTGTCCAAATTCTATAATTATAACCTAAATGTATTCATCGGTTGATAAATATCCTGAGTTAGATATCACATTATAAAAAAGTACCCTTCATCAAGTCGTGCTCATTGCCGAATGCCTGAATTTTCATGTACTAGTCATTATTCTACCCTTCCTTAAAGTGCATTTTTAAAAACCATTTTATCTAAACTTACAGATGAAAGTTGCCTACTCTAATACTAGGGAGCTTTTATTGTTAGTTTTCTTCTTTCTATTCACCAGAATCTGGGTAGTTTGGGGTTGTCTTCTGGAGTAAAATGAATCATAATCATAGCTGTCATTTTTTTTTTTAGATACTACTTTTTGCATGCTGGCTATATTTAACATCGTCTATATTATCATTAATTCTTATATCAACAATTATTATCTTCTCCATCGTACATTTGGGGAAACTGAGTTCTAGAAAGCTGAAAGGCTTAATTGAGATCATGCAGCTGGAGAAGGGAACAGCCTGAAATGAAAACTCTTATTTATTTACTACCAAAGCCCTGCTCCTAACTCTACACTCGACTTCTGCTTCTTGTGCACCAAGCACTTGTCTTTTCCAGATATTGTGATAGACACAACCCATACATGACCTCATTAAAACCTTACTTTGCACTTGGAAGATAAGGATTCCAGTCACCATTTTAGAGGTGAGAAAATTAAGACCCAAAGAAATTAACCACCAGACCTATTTACCTGATAATTACTAAAGGAACTCAGTTTCTTATTTGAATCTTTTACCCTCGTTTTGCTTTGCTCAAACCTGTCTTAATGAGCACTCTGGCTGCAAGTCATCTCATAGCAAAGAAAGTAAAAAAAAAAAAGATACTTTAAACAAACAAACAACAAACAAAATCATCTCATAAGTGCAAGAAATGTTTCCGCTCCTTCTGGAGCTTATTCCTTTTGGCAGTGGGTATTGCCACCGCAGTCACATTCAAAGAAAACTGCCTTGCCTTCTCAGATGTCATTAAAATAAAAGAGTGGATTTGTGAAAGTAGAGTCATGTTAACAAGGCAGGAAGAAGCTGCAACGTGCAAATGACTAATTTCTTGCTATCTTCCTGTTAAAGATCCATGCATACATTAAAAAAATCAGAACCAAGGGACCCAGCATCAAGTATAAAAGATTCCAAATTTTAAAAGCTCTAGGTACTAATTGAAAAGCCATTAACTGACCCTGTTTTGCTAGAAACAGACATGCACAGGCATACATGACTCCTCTATATTAATGCTTCTCAATCTGTAATGAAGGAATTATGTGTGTATATGCATTTAACCTCTATTCATGGCAGGCTGATAGACAATCCTTGCATGGATAACTATAAAGAGTTGATAGTGCATGTGATTTGCTACATGAATTTGACCACATTCAAAGTGGTCTTGTCCTTGTTCAACAAGAGAAGTCACAGATCATGCACTTAGATGACATGGCGATGTCAAATTGCTATAAAGTTTCTCATCCCAGACTGATATCGCCCATTTCTTCAGGACTGGCACTGATCCTTCAATGATATTTTGAGTAGCTCTGCTACGTGACTTTAGACCCAAGGGTGGCAAACTCAATGTACATAGTGGCAAGGAAGCTACCACTGCAGCAACAAGAATGACTGTTTCTGGGGCCATTTAGGACAACACCAGAAGGCACCAACAACGCTGTAAATATTTTCTAATTTTATAGAGACCCACCTGCATTCTGCTGTGTACAGTATTAATAACTAATATTTATAGGCTATCTTGACAATTTTCAAAATGCTTTTTCATATGTTAACTAAAATTATCCCATTACAACCCTGTGAAATAGCTCCATTTAACAGAAGAGGAAACTGAGGCTTGGAGTATTTGGGTTAGAAACTCAAGGTTACATAGTAAACTTTAAATTCTGGCAGGGGTGGCACCACAGTTTCATCTTATTTGTCCAAATGATTGATAATGACTACCAGAAGGCTACTTGGAGGCCATGTATGGGCTCAGCGGGAAAGAGCAGCTGATAGATTATCAATGTCTGCCAGGTCAGACTAGATACCTTTGGATAGATGCCAATCCAAGTAGTTTGATTTCATTCTCTAGTTTCTTTACTATGTCACATGGAGCTGTTTCTTCCAAGGACCCACATGCGAAAGATGGAATATACCAGAACAGTAATTAGATGGTATTTGGTGGGGGCAAAGTCTGTTTCCTCGTGAATTGAAGACAAGAAGAGTCAGTCTGTAATATGGTAAAAGGAGACAATGCACATCTAAACTGTATTAATAAATTGGTGAAATTAGCACAGAATTATAGGCAAAGCAAAGGTGATACATGCATAGTTTCCAAAGATTAGATTTATCTCAGATTAAACCCTCCAGTTATATTAGTCAATTACAGAAATGGTGCTTAGCAGGAAGTAGTCAGTTAAGCCATCATTTACACACTTTCCCTCATCATTTCATCAAGGCAAAGCCCTTCCTGGGGCTCTCCCAAAGGCTCAGCAGGGACAGGAAAATAGCAACGGAGAAGGAGGTTAGGATCTTCAGCTTCACTTTGGAAGCCATAATACTCAAACATAACCTCCTAATTAACAGATAAAAGGTGACTTGGGCTCAAGCAATTACAGAAGAAACAAATAACTTTAAAGAAGAACCAGGCAACACATGGAGACTTATGAGTAAGGAAGCAGCTGTGGAGACTGGCTTTTCTTCCTGGTGATTCAAAGTCAGAGCCAGTGTTACTTGAAACATACCACACGGCCTTGTTTATTTGAGAATTAGAAAAAGGAGATATCAGTGAAGGAGAAAATTCACTCAAAAAAATGGATATTTGAAACTCCAGAGGAGTGGCCCTTTCTGAGAAGAATAATGTTTATTACTAACAAAAGAATTTCAGGGCTGAATGGTAAATTTTCTCCTAGGTCACATAGCAAGAGTCATATTAGATAAATTGGATAAATTAAAAGAAAGAAAAAAAAAAACTTCACAGACTTGGAGATGTTTTTCGAAAAGTTTCTCAAGAAGACAACAGATTCTGGGCTCATTTGATCATTTCTTATCCTACAGTTGTTGTGATGGTGACATGATAACCCTCAGAGACTTAGTTCAGATGCTGAAGTGAATTCTACAGGAGGCTCCCGTTCGCCTGTCCTTCCCAGGACCCAGACCCACACATTCGGCCACCTCCTGGATGGCACCAACTTAGGTACAGGGATGAACATATCAGTTTTCCTACCAAAGGAAATCTTGTTTTGACTCCATCAGTCTCTCGGTTATCCAGACACAAAATCAAGAAGTAGCCCTAGAAATCTCCATTTCCTTTACACCCTGAACTGAATCAAGTGTAAAAACCTATGGCTGGATTAGGCTTGCTTTGATAAAATCTCATCCCTCTTTTCTATCCTGTGCCCAAGTAACTTCCATAAGGCTCATCTCCATATTCAACAATCAGCATTTTGCCTGGCACACGGTGGATATTCAGCTAATATTTGATGGATGGATGAATAGACAGATGGATGATATATTTACTGATCATTTACTATGATCCTGATATTGTGTTGTGCAGTAAAGATAAAGCACGGAACCAAAGCACATTCTAATGAAACATCTCCCTGCTCATCAACCTTCAGTGGTCAATTAATAAAAACAGCTCATCCCAGCACTCAAGTCTTTCTACATTATCGCTCTATTCTAATTGTCTCACTCTGCTCACTTACTCTCCTACCCAGTCTGTAGCCAAAGGTTTCCAATTCTTGCACTATTGACATTTTGGGCCAGATAATTCTTTGTCTGTGGGCAGCTACCTTGTACATTGTAGGGTATTTAGCAGCATCCCTGGGCTCTCCCCACAAAATGCCAGTTGTACTCTAATACAAAAGTGACAACCAAAAGTGTCTCCAGACATTGTAAATGTCCCTTGAGGGGCAAAATCATCCCATTGGGAACCACTGCTTTTGTACTAATGGAATTCTTTCTCATAATCGATGCATCATTTAAGTAATTGTTCTTGTATGTTTAATTATATTTGATGTTTTCGTTTTGTTTGTTTTTTTAAAATTCTAGTTTCTTCCTCTCCCTCCCAGCTACCTTCCCCACACCACAACATACTTTCCATTCTTCAAGTTAATCTAAAAATCCACTTCAATAAATGGCCTTTTCTGAGCCACAAAGGCCATGTCATCTCTTATGGTTTTCAACTCACTTTGTACATAGTTTATGTCTATCAACTCATCTAAGTGAATTTTATTTTACTATTCATATCCTAGGCTTATTTCTTTTTAAACTGATTGTAGGCTTTGCAAGAGACCATAACCTGTGATTCAAGAATATTCAGCACAATGTTTCCCCTATCAATGGGAAATAAGAATTCATTGAAATGAAATGGAATAAGATTTTATTTTTTTCCTCATTTAGGATAGTCTGTAGGTTTCTGGACTCCAGTAAACAGAAATTTCACTAGCTTTCAGCAGCCAGGCATATCCCCAGTAATGTTGGCAAGTCTACTCACTGGGGGACGAGGGCAATAGAGAATGCTCCTCTTCTTTGTTTATAAACTATCATTCAAACTCCCACAAAACTTCAGAACATTCTCTTTTATCCTCTGCCTTCCTACCAGGAGCCACAACTCTAGAGGCAGAAACTAGTTTACATCGAGCGCACTCCTCTCTGCCAACCTCAAATCACATCTGACTTAGGTTTAAGGTTGAGAGTAGGGGAGCGAGAACCACTAGAGAGCTCAGGTCCTCCTGCCCTGCCAGGGTCAAGTTCTTGGTGATGACCCAGTGCAAGCTTGCAACTCTGGCTCTCAATCTCATGTTCAACCTAATCAATATTAATACACTTCAGTCTATTTTAGTCTTTAAAAACATTTGCAGAGGATAAAAATTAAATAGAAGACCATGAAAGGAAGGTTTCAAATCTACGGGTATTGGAATCATCCCTGTAATGATAATCATAAAACACTTTTTAAACTAAGTCGGCATTATTTTTCGACTCTACTTTGTTTCTTCAAGAAAACTTGAACTATAATGTGAACTTTCCAGCGAACAAAAGCATCTATTCCCTAATAGAACAGGTTTATTCCACCACTTCTACTTCCATCCATATTGGATGATCCTGTCGAATTTATATGGAAGGAAACCTACTAAACTTCTAAAGATATTGTGAAGCTAAACGTTTATCATGTATCTGGGCTATAACAGTTGTTCAAAATATGTTTTAAAAACCCATTTTATCCCAAGATGGAGTTAAATAGAACAAAATAGAATAGATTTTGGGGGGCGGGGGTAAAGAATGAAATAAAGAAAAGTTGCTTCTGCTCAAATTAGAAGAGATACAAATTTATGCCTTTTTTTCCACTCCCCAAAGAAGAGTTGAATCCCTTTTGTGTGGGGCAGAGTGTGATGGTGGTAAATTGGTGATAAGACAAGCCTTTGAGATAGTTGAACTAAAAATTAAAACATAGCAAGACTAACCAATTTAAACCACCAAAGAATGCCTTGGTGTTAAAGAATTGCATTTGCAATAACAACTACAGGGCTGACTCAATTCTAGGCTGGGTTGCAGATAATTCTTTGTTGCGGAGGGTTGTCCTGTTCATTGTAGGATATTGAGCTTCACTCCTAGCCTTTACTGGTCTGATGATAGTAACACCTTCCCCCACAGTTGTGGCAACCACATAGGTCTCCAGACAATGTCAAATGTCCCTGGGAGGTGGGGAGTGGAAGACGGAGGCTAAGGGAGGCGTGAGGTGGAGATGCCAACATTATCCAGCTGAGAATCACTGATCTAGGGTGAGGCCAAGTTTGTACCTGTTATCTCAGGGAAATTATTAATAGCACCCTCCTTTCACTTTCAAATACAGTTTAGAAGACAGATTACATATCTTCCTACTTCTCTCTCGGGCATTGACCTTGCTCTGTTCTCATATAGATTTGGGGGTGAAGCAACAGTTTAGTCTGAAGCCCTCAGCCTCCAAGGAGCTCATGTTTTGTGGTAAAAGGATCTCCTCTTTTAAGAATATAATTCTCTCTTCATGCATGCAGTTCTTCTTAGAGGTAAAACTAGCACAATCTTTCTGCAGGGAAATGTGACATTCATAAATTATCCCTGTTTAAGCTTTTCTCCAAAAGTTGTATACCCATCCCACAAATATCCTTCTATGCCATACTAACCCGAAATGCTTCAAAATGAAGTTCAAAACACTCAAATCCATTGATCTAACTTCTCTTCTAGCCAAGAAAGAATTTTGTTCCACACATTAATGCACAGGGCTCATTCTCTACCCACGAGATGCCAATACACCTGGTTAAAAAGTTTAAAACAAATCAGTAATTTTGACTAGCATAGTGCTTCTCAAGCTTCACTGTATATCAGAATCTCCTGAAGGGCTCGTTGAACCAGAGACTGCAGAGCCCCACTCTCAGATTTCAGTAGGTCGGAGGCAGGCAGGGTCTGATAATTTGCAGTTTTAACATGTTTCCAGGTGATGCTGATGCTGCTGGTCCAATGATCTAAAGATTCCAGCTGTTCCCAGCTTATTCCCTCACAGACTGCCACATTTGATATTGGGGCCTGTGTAGGATTGGGTTTGAGGAAGACAGGAGGGAGGTCAGGAGTCTTGATCAGACTGTTTGCTCAGGTATTTGTTTTGCAGTTAATCAGAAGAAAATTATTCCATACCTAGCTGTGTAGGGCACTGTGCTAGGCACTGGGGATGCAGAGAGAACAAGGCAGACGTGTCTTTTCACTGCACTGTCTTCTTCCCTGCTGTTTCCCTTTTAGAGATGAAAGCTCTTCTATGGGCTCCGATCCCATTCTTTCTAGCACTCCATTCCATTTATTAGCTGCTAATCAGTGCTTTCAATCACTCTCCAAGTCCTCGTAAGACAGGTCCCATTTTTCAAAATCAAAACCAAAGAAGCCAGGATAACAAATGAAATAGAAAAATAAGAGTTTGAAAAACATCTCCTTTTTTGGTAAGTGCTTCCTTTTCTCTATGACTGATCATTTCCTGGAAAATGCTTACTAACCTGGTCCATACAGTGGCATCCTTTTAGTCCCCTCTGGCAACAAGAAGGGCATTGGTTTATTTCCTCTCATTCATTTCGGATCCTGAGGAGAGCAGTGCTTCCCTCCACCACTGATAACCAAGTCGGAAGGTGCCTTGTACTTATTTCCAGGGGACAATAATTTAGACTATGATTTAGGATGTTTCCTTTTTTCTGTTACTGTCACCAAGGCCTCTGGGAAAGCATTCTACATTCTTCTTGACCTCTGAGGTAACTACCAGAGGTGTCAGCCGTTTCTCCTCAACTACTTCTCACTGTTTACTTTTTAAGAGTTTCTGTCTCCCAGGGAGGACGTTACTCCACTTATCTTTTCATCATCATTTGGGAAGGCGAGAGTAAGTGTGGGTCAAGGCATTCTCACTGGAGTCATCAAGACACTTGTCTCATGCTGGACTCTTTCTGGGTCTATTATCCTTATCCGGGGAATAGGGAAAATGTTCTGTGATGTTTAATCCCTCCTGTGTAGTGAAGGGGAAGCCTTTAAAATAACTACTTATATTTTTGTGATATTAGGAGCATCCAGATGGTTTTGCTCTTTCTCAATTTTTAAGAAAGAAAAACTGACCTTCTTCACCACCAAAAATGTGTTTTAGAGAGTTATTCCTGGATTAACTTCAAATGACCAGGGACCTAATCAAGGTTTGACAATAGACGAGGACTAGTTTTGGCAGTACTCTATGATGGAAAGATGGCTCGTGACATGGATTCACATGGCATCCCTGGGTCATTATCATATGGATTTGTGTAACATCCATATGTCCACCATGGGACACATCATTTTCTAAGATATGTCCCGAGCACATATTCCCTTAGGATCATAAACAATTTTTCTGCTTTGTGAAAAGTGCTGTTAGTTCAAGAAGTGTATAGATTCCAAACTGGAGATGTTCTCAATTACAGTGTAGAGAAACAAAAACAAAAAAGGACGGTCATTCAAGCAAACACACATAGGTCTACCAGATAGGGAATCCCTGGTGGCTATGATTATAGTTAGCTCATATACTTAACCTGTCCTCAGGTAATAAAGGAACCACTGAGTGATGTGTCTTTCTATAAAATATCAAGCACTATTCTAAAAGGCTTCCTGATTCAGAACAGCTCACATTGCAATCTCAGAATGAGTGCTGATACAGTATACCATGTGGGAATGAAGCTATGAAATTAGGGCAGGAAAAAAGATGCAAATGTTCTTTGATCATTTGTGGGTTACCTCACTGACATTTATGTGCATTAGGCCTGGAATCTCCTTCACAGCATGTATTGTTCTTTGCAGCTACTTCTTTAACCTGTGCGGGGTGTGAGCTATATGAATTGTGGTTTTGGTGTTATGAGAACAAGTTGGTACTTTAACCATTTCAGCAATTTTGTCTTGGAGATGAAGTGTGGATTGCAAAACTGGTGAGGCTGGAAAAAATGTTTGGTTTCAGAGGCAGGAGGGGTCTTATGCAGTGTCTTTGTTCTAGAAAGGAATATGGATTTGACCTTGGGGCAGATGTATCCTTGCTATAGAAAGGATTATTTCGGAAAACATTTTCTGGCCATGTAAATATAAGGCTTATGCTTCCGTAGCAAAATTGGGGAAGTCTTTAGTCAGCAAAGTATTCTAAATACGGATGCTTCAGACTATGATACTAAGAAATTTGTTTAAAAATATAAATTGGACATGAAAAGATGCTCACCATCACTGATCATTAGAGAACCGCAAATCAAAATCACAATGAGACATGACGTCACACCCATTAAGATGGCTATTATCAGTGTCCATTGACAGATGATTAGATAAACAAAATGTGATATATACATCCAATAGAATAATAGTCAGCTATAACAGGAAATTCTGATACATGGTACAACATGAATAAAACTCAAGAACATTAATTCTAAGTGAAATGAGTCAGTCACAAAAAGACAAATACTATGTGAATCCACTTGTATGAAGTGTCTATAGAGACAATGGTAGAATGGTGGTTGCCAGGACCTGAGGTGAAGGAGATATGGGAAGTTGCTGTTTAATATAGTGTTTCAGTTTTGCAAGATGAAAAGAGTTCTATGGACAGACGGTGGTGATGGTTTCACAACAATGGGAATGTGCTTAAAGCCACCGAACTGTACACTTAAAAATAGTTAAGATGGTAAAGTTTTCGTTGTATGGATTTTATCACAATTTATAAAATCATAAAAACTATAGAAGTATATAAATTGAATATCTAAACAAGAAACTGTGATCTCAAAGAGATTTTTTTCCTAGATGGCAAAGCGCATTGTATCAGGCTCGAAATCATCTAGTATGGATTTCTGAGGTCTAATAAGCAATGTTATTTAAAACCGAATAAGGGAGAATTTGAAATAAGCATTTAGTTGCACATTTTCATCACTGGGGCAGAATAGGAGTGGAGGGGCAGCGGACCCTGCCCTGCTATAAAGAATGGGACAGTGCTTCCTTCGCAGTACACAAATGTCATCCTGGGGCACAAAAACAGACTTCAAGGGTGGAGAGAAATGGAAGACATTCTTGTCTTTGGGGATAAATGGACCCCTGCAACATGGTAACAAGCTAGAGGTGAAGGAGGGACTAATTAGTAGGGAGCCCCATTAAGGGTTAGGAGCAGCACCATCTGAAATCCTGCTTTTAGCTTTACTTTTCTACATTAGTAGCAGACACAGCTGGTTGTCTTCCCACCCTCCATTCCCCATTTTTACCTTGCTAAAAGAACTTTTGTTAAGGTATATACCCTTTATCATTTGTCCACCTTCTTCATAGGAGGCTAATCACATCCCCAACTGAAAAGGTCTAAACCATTCATGGGAATAGAAAGATGATACAATTCTGGGAATTGACATGCTCATCTAGCAGGGAGATATCTGTGAAAAAGCTCCTTGTCTATCAAAAGAGACACATAGGAAGAGATGGGCATTTTTCTCCTGCTGTTAATGGGTCTAGATGGAATGTCTACACCATTGTAGGCATCTTGTGACCATGAAGGTCACTAGCCCTGAGCAAGAAGCCAACTCAAAGAGAATGCAGAGTAGAAAGAAGGGAAAGAATTATGTTCTCAATGATGATGTTTGTGTCAATGAGATAACCAACCACGGAATATGCTACGTTTGAATTTCTTGTTGGTAGAACTTTTTGAATCAATAATTCTATAATGTGCAGCCAAAAACATTTTACTTAACTGATTCAGAATTGTAATTTCTTCATGCATTCCTTGTTTCATAAACAAACACACACACACACACACACTAGAAATGACAGTCTAAAGTTGTTTTTGCCTTTGCAAAATTAAGAGATGGCTGATAGCCCCAAAGGGGTACAAAGTAACTGAAAGAGCCTCAAGAACAAGAAAACAGGAAGAAGTGATAAGCAGGGAGGCCTGGCACAGTGAGTCAATAGCATGAAGTGACAAGTAACATCAGAGATGAACTTGTGGGACATGTTAATAAGTCCCCTAGAAGTCTTCAGAAATATGGAGGGAGGAGAATTCACTTAAGACACTAACTTCATTTAGACATACAGAGTAGGGGCTTGGGCTATAATCATCAGATAGTAAAGGAAAAATAAAGACCAAAAAAATGGAAAATTTGGAAGCATTTGGATAATACTAGCCACAAGTAAATATCACAGGATCTCTTTTCAAGAAGAGATTCCTATGCAACTTCCTACATCTCTCTGTATGTTTTCTATAAGGAAACTGGTCATCAAAATGACAAATTCAGATTGGTATATCAGGCAAGTGGAAAGGAATTACCTCCCCTGCCCCATCACACACACATCAAATGAGTTTGGTAACCATGCCTGGTGAGTCAGCTGAGACTGAGAATGCAAAAAACTCTCACTCTGACCTGTACAAAGTGTTAAAACAGGATGGTCAAAAACATGGATTTCATCTTAATGGCTTACTTTCAGCTCTTTATTGGAATGTGTGTATATAGGCAAAACTAATGAGAAATAAACTATATTTTAGGTTAATAGTTGTACAATTATTGGAAAACCTGGCTCATATAAATGCAACTATGAGCATTTTCCGCCTTTTAAAAAAGATTATGACGAAAAGAATGATTGATTGTACTTGGCATATTTTCCTCTCTGTGGTTACATTCTACTGCAATTATGAAAAGAATATAATTTTCCCAAAGGCTGTGGCTATCTGACAGAAGCATTTGAAAACCAACTGTACTTTGGACTGCCAGTACACACGCATGTACGTGCTTGTGTGTGTGTGTGAATTGCTGGACGGGTCAGAGGAGAAACTCATCTTTGACATCCAGAGCCTGCCTTCCTTGCTTCAAGCGTCTACCCAGGTATACTTATGCCACTCTTACCTGACTTTCAGTAATAATATTGGGTTGTCAGAGATTCTTATGAGCTCTAACTGACAGCTGTCCATTGTACCAAGAACTGTCATTTTCACAGGAAGTTCAGAAACTCATTTCTGAAGCTCGGGCCATGTAAAGATATGCTGCTCTCCAAAGTGGAATTCTTTCTCAAACTCACTTCCCCTCTAAGCACCAGATAAGATTATAGAGCTTTCAAAGTGCTCTGAGTTTAAAGATTTCACAGCTTCAGGAATGCAACCTTGGAGAAAATAGGAGAAAAACAATACAAAGACATCGACTGTGTGATCACATACAAATGAGGCATCAAGATGAGTGACCTCATAGTTTCTGACAGGGGTCTGGAGAAGAACACACATTATTCGATATTGACTCTAACGAGAGAGAGGATTTCAGAGCAAGTTTAAAATATAGAAAGAAAAAACTCAAACCCTATCCCCCTGGCTGCTAATACGCTATACCTGAGAACTCTGCAGGCAGTTATTTTTACCCACCCTGCTCACCTTTTATGTTGTGATTAAACCGAACCATTCTGACTGTAAACACTTTTGTTCTGTCTCACTATTTCACAGAGCTTTATTGTGTTACTCAAACTATCAGCAAAAGCAAAATACACACACATACACACACATACACGGCACATTCTATCCAAATGAAGAAAAATTTGAGCTTTCTACAATAAACACATCTTTCAGTGGATGAGTTTTTCACAGAGTAATTATTTCACTTCTCCCAAAGATTACTGATTACGTCACATAGAAAAACCATGAAAGGTCTATTTTATCTTTCCCATCTATCTATGGTTCTTGGGCAAACTTATACTTGTTACCATGAAAAATGACAAATTTGCCATCTGATCAAAATGTTAACAAGGTAACTGTCAGTGAGATGGATCTCTGACTGTCACTTGAAGCCAGAACATGAGGATACATTGATATTTCTCAATACAGCCACTGCTTCCCCAATGTTCACTAACAGCATTTCCATGGTGAGAGTAATAAATCACCAGGAAATAACAAGCTATGTAGGATCTCTGGAATATGATAGATTCATTCTAACAGCACTATCTGCAAGGTAGAAAACAATTGATAATTATCTAAAGACCTAATCAACTGCCATTTGCCAAAAAGGGATAGAAGAAGCAAAGACAGGAAATCCTAACCATGTGATGTATGCTATGTCAAAATCGAACAGCTTGGAAAAACACACAATGATGAACAAAACACAAATGAGTTGTGCTTTGTAACATTCTGTGGGGTCAAATGAATGGAATATAAAGTTAATATAATCCAGATATAAGCATTATATTAGACACTGGTAGGAATAGAATAATCATGGTAATTTCTGGGTTCATAAATACCTAAAGAGTGACTATTTCCTCATATGACATTAATGAAGACTGGCTCAATTCTTGGTTTAGTGGACTTTCCACTTTCATGTTCTTTAAGACTCTTTAGGTCATATAATTTATGAGCCTTAATTCACTGGTTTAACTAATGAAATAATTTGTATTCCCCCAGCATTATGGCCAAGTAACCCATCAAAGCGACAAAGTAGAAATTAAAATCCGAGTAGAAATAAGAGAAAATGGGAAGTCCAACCAAGAAAGCAAAGTCCTACAAGATGATGATGACATCAGGTTACATAGACAAAGAAAGATGGCTTCAAACTATCAAAGGACTGCCTCGTAGCTACATTCTTTTAATTTTAAGAGTAAGACTCGCACATGGTCAGTGTTAGTTTAGTGCTTTCCTCCTTCAGTAGTCTGTGCTACTCTGGCTTCTGCTGTTTCTAGAATACTCCAAGGTCTTTCCCTCTATAGGGGCTTTGTGCTTAGTCTTCTCTCTGTTAGGAATCTCTCTCTTCCCTGGTTCCTTCACATTCTCCAGCTTAAATCTCCAAAAATTGTTCCTTGTCCACTCATTTCCAAGTATCCTCTGCTAGCAGTCTCTATGGTCTCTATCACAGCTTCTTCCATGGCAGCAAGAACCATGTCTGTCTGGATCACTGTCATTTTTAAACTTTTAGAACATTGGCTGACAATATAATAGGAATTAAGCCTAGCCCAGATCCTAGGCTCCTGAATACTGGACTTCCTGCCTTTGAATCTTGTGCCACGACTTAGTAAACGTGTAATTCTAAACAAGTACTCAATTTGTACATGTCCCAGCTTCCTCATCTGTAAAACAGGGAGAATGACAATGTCTACTAATCACAGTGTTGGGAAGACTAAATGAGATCAGCCATGTAAAGAGCTTTCCCTAGTAAGAGGCACATATAAAGCCATCCCAAATCACCAGCTATTATTGTTATAATTGCAAGAACAGAGGTAATTCTGACATAGTTTAAAAAATTAATTCGTGATAATGGATGTTAAATTAATGAGAAATCTTCATTACCAATTATTTTTATTTTTATTTATTTTTATTTATTTTTTACCATTACCCAAAACGATACTGTGTTCTTTCTATCTTTCTAGCTCCATATTCTCAGACTAAATGGAAATAATGGATACTGGTCTTAAAGTCTCTTTAAAAAAGTGTCGATAAATAAAATAAGTTACTTCCTATTTGAAAACATGTGTAATAGCAATGGCATTGTTCGTTTGGACACCTCAATAGCACTTAAAAGAAAAAAAAAAAAAAACCTGGATTCATGGGTCTGTTCCTTAAAAGCAACGAATGTGTTTGACACACAAACATTTGTCATGGGCAGTGACATTGTGCCTTTGGCTCCCACCTCTCAACAATTTCTCTCTTCATCCACTCCATAATCATGCAATTGAATGCTTCCAATGGGTCACGTAGCTAGGACAAAATGATAGTAAGACCACCTGGCTAAAGAGATACTTCCGTCTAAAGAGGCCAGATCCCAACTCATCCAAGCTATTGACCATATATATTACTTCTGCTACACTGACCTTGTTTTTTAATCTTTTAATTTTCATATATTTGGTTATTTATCCTTCCATTGACTAGAACTTGGGATAAAAAAAATATTTTTTAAGAGACATGAATGAGAGGTGGGAAGAGTGGGAAGGAAGTGGGTCCCACCATTCCTATGAGGCAGTAGTTCTTAAGCTTTTGAGTATCTTAACTCTCCTATCAGATTCTGATTAAAACTATGAATCCCTGAGGCCAATGCGCATACACATAAATGTTTACATGTAATTTGTAGGAGTTGAAGAATCTCCCCAAATCACTCTGTGAACCACCCACTCCAGGTTAAAAACATGGCTCTATAAAGACATCAGATCACCCTCACTCCTTTTGTATGTAGCCATTTCTTCTTCAAATAAAAACAAGTAAAATAAACTTACATTTTATAAAGGAGGAGTTAAAATATAAGGACATACTGTTAGTGTTTAAAAGATCTTTGCTTGGTTACATCTAAAGCTAAGGATATTTGCTTTGATTAACATATAATTTTTATAACATATAATTAACGTGCAATTTTTGTTAATTCAATGAAAATTGAAATAAGACAAACCTATCATTCTATAATTTCTGAACAGAAAATGATGTGTCAATTTTTTCCTCAACAAATTAGATGAGGCAAACTTTCAGTTACTAAATTATAGCAAAATAGAATATGAGAAAAAAATGCTAGCATCGGGTGCTTTGAAGTTATTCACCCAAAAAACTTTTATTTCCTACTTTTTCACTGAAATATTTTTCTCATTGCAACCAGTCTCAAATGTGAGGGGTTTATCTTGCCTACTATTCAAATTAAACATTGCACACTCCCAGGTACATATCTGATCAAAATAGGAGTCCTTTAAAATGACTGTTTTCAGTATTAAAAAAAATAAAATTAGGTATGGAAGATAAAACATTTAAAATACATGTAAACCTTAATGTGTTTGGAAGTATACAGTTAACATACTGTATACAGTTAACATATTTCATAAAATAATTTTTGAAAATTATACTATTGAAATATCCTCCCTCACACCTTCGATTGGGTAAAGAAAAATAAAGTATTAACGATCTTCAAGTACAGAAAACAAATTATTAGGAGGGATTATTGCAGCACATTGTTTTCACTAATAAGCAGAGCAGACAATAATTGAGATTTGAAGTCTCACAGGTGGTACTTAGTGAAGAAAGCCAAACTTGTCAATGTAATCCAGTTTTCCTATAATTATGTTATCCCAGTCAAGGAGATCACTTGCGCCTTCCTATAAATTGTTTAGGGAGAAGACAGGGAGAATGGGTGGAGATGCATAAAGGTTAGGAACTTCAAAGAACTTCGGATTATAGGAAGAACACTTAGAAAACTGAAATACACCGTGAAGGAGGAGGCAGACGCTGTCACAACAGTGCTGCTTCCTAGAAATGCATGTCATCTTGGAGCTTTGTTCCTCCTTAACTATATGTGCCCTGGTTGTTCTCCTTTTTCACTGAAGAAGCAGTCCCAGTCCTGGGCGTTGAACAACAAGCCTAAAGCTAATCTAGAGTTTCCTAAGATCATAAAAGGCAAAACTAAACTGACTTTGGCTACGACTGTGTTGCTGAGAGGAGGACGATGATAAAGTTTTTAGTGGAAATTATTTCCTTGGGATCATTCTTATTAGGTCAGCAAACTTCCATTCTTTCCAAACTTCCTGGGTTTCTTACTTATTTTGAGATCCACGTGAGTAGGACAATGGTGCTGGAGCTGGTCTGTATTGGTTTATAAGTGCTGTTTGTAACATTGTGAGAGATTTTGCAGACTGATTGTTTAAAAGCCATTACATTTTATAATTTAAAAATAAATATATAGAGCAAAGATAATATTTAAAACTTCTCACTTCCTAATTATTTTGCTACATTTCACCATTTCTATGCTCTTAGGCTACTTATGTCCATTGCACTGTATAGCTGAAATACTATAAGGTAGTATGATACTGCACATCTCTTTCCAACTCTGGGTGGTGATGTCAAGTTTGTAGTTTGAAATCAGCCATGGTGGGACTATTCATACAATGGCATTGGAAAATGCTGCAGATATAATAGTGCTTTTCTTTTCTTTCTTTCTTTTTTTTTTTTTTGGTTGTTATTTAGCCTTAAGGAAGTGATGGACAAAATATTAACAATGCAGATTAAATCTAAAAGCATGTTGTGTCTTTAGCTGTTACACTGTGACTAGCACAAAAAAAAATCGAGAAAATACTCTTCTATTACTATAAATCTATTATTTCATTCAGTAAAATGTTACTCCTGTTATTCGTTGTTTCATCTGTCTTAGGTGCTAATGTAAAGAAAATATCAACTAACATTCATATACAAAGCACACTTGTTTGTCACTGATGTTAGCAATTTTGCTGAATCAAATAGTAAGCAAGTATCATTCTCCATCTCAATTTCTCAAACCACGGCTGAAGTGCAATCACAGGTTGTCTACAATTACAGGAATTCAGCCAACATCAGCAAAAGTTGTCTGTGAGAATCAAATTGTAAACCGCACATACTTTATTTTACATCAATAAAATTTATGATAAATTTGTATGTATGTAGATATAGACATTTACATACACATTTTTTCCCCCTGAAAAGCTAGTTGTTAGCCATTTAAACCAGCACAACATTGGATATAAATATAACGATAAGTATCTTGGCAAAAGATAACTATTCAGCTTAACTAGGGACAACTTTATTATGGTTGGAAACTAGAGGAGGTTTACTGGACCTTTATTAAAGTTCAATGATGTTAGTTTACATTCAGCTATCCTAGCTCCTTCCCCACACAAGTGAGGCTGTCAAGATGGTGACAGACCTGAAGTTCCTTTCTTATTTTGAGGGTGAATAGGAGAGTTCTGCTAAGAAATGTAAGTACATTCACCTTTATTAGGGAGGAAAGAATGAGAGAAGTCAAAACTTCATCAGTTGCCAGTGGACTGCTGAGGAGTAGCTAGTGACTGGATGCAATGAAAAGTATTGAACCGAAAGGTCATTAGGACTGTACTTCATTTAATTTTAAGGACAGAAGAGACCTTAAGACAGCTATTCCCCACAGCCTTACATTTCAGGAAACAGTAAAAAAAAAAAAAAATCACCAAAAAGAAGAATAAAGCAAAACAAAAATGGGGTACCAAAATATATGTGCTAGTTTTTTTTTTTAATGTTTCCAATTAAAGATATTTTTAAACTCTTTTAAAATAATAGATAATAGATATTTTTCTATTATCACCCTCATGTCCTATAAGAAAGCTCACCAATTGTCCATTAGGGTCATGGGAAAGTACCTGAAGTAAAATTACTATCAACATTCAGAGGAAACAAGATGAGTGTTGGGCTTAGCTGCTAGGCCACAACTTCATCAGAGCTCAAGCTCAGTTTCGACTACATAAATACTGCTGAAGAAACATTAAGCGCTGATGGGCACAGAGAGACTGTCGCGTGTCCCCTCTGCTATAAAGAGCATGAAGGATACAATGAGTTCTGGAAGAAAAATGTCCCCAGGAACAGAGACCTAAAGGGCATCTAGAAAAGAATAGCAAGCATGCCACCCATTGCTGCATTTTTTTCTTTTAAATTATTGACCTCTCTGATTTGATCTGTTCTAAGTTCTTCTTAATGTTTGTAATAGCGTGAGAACACCAACGGCTATGGCCTATCGGATTTTGTTTAGTAGAGTGTATAGTGCTCTGTCCGGTCATGTACTCTCTAAGATCCAGCTTCACATCCTAACTACATCTTCCATGCAAAGCTTTGCTATCTGAATCCTGCCTTTTTTTTAAGTTCCTAAAGTACATATGCCTGAGGTGTCACCAACAGGTAGGTCTTTTCTTTGACTTTCCTCCATGCAGGCCTCATGGCATGTACATACACGAACGCTGCTTGCATTTTCCCAAAGAAATCAACTTTCTTCTAGGGATTGCAAGCACATGTCAGGTTCCCCATGGTGGCTTATAAGAACTCACACACACTCGGAATGAGTAAAACCAGCAGGGAGGTCAGGTCTCAGCCAAAAACTAGTTTACTAGTTTTCCTTGAAATTTTCAGTACTCTGACCCTAAGATAAGGCAATACCAGGCATTTACACTTGCAAGGACAGGAAGGTTGTGGGATCAAACTAAAAAGATACACGTGAGGGAAACCATACTGCTGGGCAAACGACGTGGAGGTTCTAAGGTGGCTTTTTCTACCTCCAAATGCCAGACACTGCAGTGCCTTCTTATGGCTCCTGGTTACACATAACATTTTCTACCGTAAGAAAACAGCAACAGAAGCAGGGAACTTCACATTCCTATCATATAGGAAAGCCTGGAGAGTCACCCCTCCCCAAAGTGGTCATCTAGGGGGAAAAGGGCACACCCCCGCCCTTCTCATCTCCCCTGGCTTCCACTCATTCATTTCCATAAGCTTGAAGCCACATATCGCCTGAGCACCTCAGGTCCCGGGGCTCAGAGGTAAGAAAGAACTTCACTCCCACTGAGAACCAGGTACTTTGCAAATATTACATCATTAAGTGATTCTCCTCATAGTCTTTTAGAAGCAGCATCTGAATGACTGGTTTACAGATCAAGAAAGTAAGTCTCCTTCACTAAGTAAATACACATTTATTGAGCATCGACTACTTACCAGAAAGTAGTTGAACATTGACTTTCATTGACTGAGCATCAACTACTTGCCAGAAATCATGCTGCAGTGTTTCCGGAAAAGAGCCCTTGACCTTATGGAATTTATATCCCAGTGGAACTCAGAGAAGCCAGTGTCTAGATAGTCAGTAAATAATTTCTGGGTGGCTTGCTAGGTGGAAGAGAGGTGGGGGAAAGAGGCGGGGACAGCATAGGA
>NW_006440638.1:19322292-19367963 GCF_000325575.1 Pteropus alecto | reverse complement strand
AAGAGAAAAGAAGGAAAAGAAACTGCCTGCCCAGATAATAAGTTGGAGATCGCTAATGAATCTGAATTCTAGCCTATTCAATTCCTCGTTCACCAAGTCATACAGCCTTGGGGATATCAACCCCACTCTTCTGACCTCCAAAAAAAAACAAAGAACAGACAAAGAGCTATAACTTGAGGAACCTTTTCCAGTCTTATTTCATTCACCGCAGTCTGAGCATCACCTTTGGGGCAAGAGCTTCCTTTCACAGCTGTGAGAAATATAGGACCTGAATTATAGATTTAAGTTGAGGACTAGAAAGTTTCAGAACACAGCCTGCCCTTTTAAACTCATCTTTATTAATATTCTTCAAGCACATAGCTAATGAGAAAGTGCAAAATACAGCTCCCTCTGGCTGCAACAGCCAGCCAGCAGGCCAAAAAAGGAAAACTGTGTGTCATGCCATTCTATTATAATAACAGATTAAAAGAGCACAAACGGGGTACAAATTAGCAGTCATAAAAACTCGAGACTCTAGATTGCTCTTCTTCATTTCTGGGCAGTAAAAGTGCCACGTGGGAAGATAACATGGAAGTAAAATAGCATAGAGCAATCACTGAGGGCTCAGCCAGCATGAGCCAGGGGAGGCAGCCAGATCTAGCGCACAGCTTGTTCTCTCCCGACAATCCAAAGACATTCAGGTGACTGCCCAAGAATGAAAAATCAGCCAGCCCAGCCCAGACAGAGGCAAGTGCCTCCCAAATCAGCAAGGGACAGCAGGGGACTTTGCCAACTTCTGATTGATCATCTTCAACTCCCTCTCCCCAAGATGTATTCTTGTCCATGATCTCTCCCCAGATTTTATGCAGCAGGATACTTCTGAGAAATGAGATGGCTTTATTAGCATGCAGGGGCCAAAGTTTAGCCTGAAGGAGAGAGACCTTCATCAATAAAATCTTTTTTGATTAAATTCAGTCTTTCTTCTTGGGTCTGCTCAGAGCTTGGAAAATAAGCCAGGTATGCTTTCTAACTTTTATCCTCAATTTGTTCCCTGAGGATTTCAAGGCTTCTGTTGCCATCAGGGCAATCTAAGAAGAAGGAAAGGAGTCTGTTTTCTTTAACAAGTTGCCCTCTTATTAAATTCAGATCCAATAATTCAGATTTGGAAATTCACTCTACTCAGATATCTAGCTTAGCCAAGTGGCTATGTATTCCAGGTTAACCAATTAATTTATAATTTTTAAGTACCATACACAGCACATATGGAGAGCCATCTTTTAAAAAAGCATACAAACGCTCTTTAATAAGGAGAAAAGTGTCTATATTGCCTATGAAACTGAAGTTTAGCAAATTCTTTTTAGAAATGAAAATACAATTAAAAAGGGCAAATTGAAGGCAAAGAAATTATGCAAGTGAACTACACAATAATCACTATCATACTCATTTTATTTTTATTATAACAAGGGATTTATAATAATGAATAATATATTATTTAATGGTATATACTCCAATCACTGTGCAGTGAAAAGTCTGGGTGGAAAGATCAAGACTTATCTTAAAAAAAAAAAAAAAAAAAAAAAAAAACCAAAAAACAGCTTCACATTAGAAAAGATATTGTCCATATTTATTTATTTCCTTGAGAGATCTGGGCAAATATCATTGGAATGGGATGGGACTGGACCCTAGTCATTGTACCATCCATGATTTGGCCAGTGTGACCTTTTGGGAGACTCGGTTTATCTTTGTGTTTCTCATCCTATTCCCATGACTACCTAGTGTCTTAATTTGTCCCTTCTACTTGGGATAATTAAAAAAGATTCAACAAAGCATGATCACTTGCCAATCAAAATGGGACCAGGTGCCAGGAATCAACAGCCAGTCTAACCCTCCCAGTACACACTTCCTGTATAGCCATCCAACCCCAGCTGTTTGAAAGGTTCTAATGATACTATGGGTTCCTTCCCAAGGATTTGCCTTCTTGATGCCTAAAAGAACAATTCATGAATTTCTAGTAGTGATAAATCTAGTACATGTGCCACAGGCCAGTAGAACTATTCTCAGACTGAATGAAGCCTCTCTATGCCCTCAAATTATACCATGGGAGCAAAGTCATTATCATGGTCCCTGACTCACCAAGACATGTACATTCTCTAGAAAAACCCATTCTACATAAAAAGAGACCTCAGCCTTGGCCCCATCCTCCCTCAGAGCAATGCTAAAGGTCAAGTAAGAGAAGACATAAAAAATATGCTTTGAATGCCTCCAAAGAAAAAAACTTTCTAATCCTAAGTCATAATTGCTAATAAATGGTTTCTCTTTTACATAAGGGTTAAGAGAGTTTTAATACATACATACTTTGGTGCTCATTAAGAAGACACTAATTCTTCATGGGTTCATAAGCACATATATCACTGAGAATAATTTGCAGTGATGGTACATTAATGAATGTAAAATCCTAATGAGAGAATGTATGTTAGCTGGAAACGTGTGTTGTTTTCTTCTTCCTTTCTTTTGTCAAAGCTATTGTAATGAATTTTCTTCAGAGGGTTTATTAGTGCCTATTTAATATTATCCCTGCCCTTTGTGTGAAAACTTTCATTAGACTCCTAGGCAAAGCTTTAGGCTTTCAATGAAGAGGTTATTAAAAAAATAATTAATATCTAAATGGTGCTCAAAATACCATATTACAGCTAATCAACAGCATTGTCACAGGGCACGGAGATGGGGACAATATTAAATTCCAGGGAGCCCAGCCTGATCCATCAGTAATTTCATTATTTCTTAGTACAAAATTAACTTCTTTGAGAGGGTAAAGACTGTAGAGCTTCTGGAAGCTTCAGTTGGTCTGAACAGATGATTTCCTTGTGGGAACTCCACTGAAGGAATTAGATCTCAGTTTTTACTGGTCTCCATAGCTCGTTCTCCAATTTTCACATTCCTCATTCTGGGATAGCCATAAATACAATCCTGGGCATAACTCTGAGACTCTTTTTCAGATTGTCTAAAGAGTCAACCATTAGAATAGAAAGGGCTGCCTGCGAACCATCTAGTTCCTACTTCACTGGAGGGATTCAAAGAGAGGCTATCCTTGGGGTTCCCTGAATAACCAATGCTGCCTCAGTTCATTTCCTATTGGGGAAGTTCTAAAGTTCATTAGTTAGCTTCCCAAGACAAAATGGTTACTTTAATTCATATACAAATGGAAATCGTATTGAATCATTTTCTTTTATTACTCTGAAATCAGCCCAACTAGTTAATGAATCTTAGCAATCTAAATCAGAATTTCCCAAGTATGATCTTTGAAACATTATCATCGTAGAACTGCTCTGCAAAAAGTTAAAAAAAAAAAAAAGAGCAAAGAAAAACAAAGAAAAGGAAAAAAATAATAAATATAAATATTATAGTTCAAAATACTTTTGGAAATGTTGCTTATTACATCTTTCCTTCAGAGTTTCATGAAGAGTGTTAAGGACTGAGAATTTCTGCAATTATGATTAATTTTGTTTAGCTGAATGTTTTCTAAGGTTATTTACCACAGGACTTAATTTTTTTTCTCCTCTGTTTCAACCCGTTACCGTTCCAGAGAATATATTTTGGGAAGTGATGGTCTAAGATAATCCACACCTGCACCCTGAATTAGGTGGCTGCCATCAATTTTGATGTAATTACACAAACATGTACTCGGCATTTCTGCTACATAAGGTCAGAATAAAAGTAATGCTCTTTTCAAGGGTAGGTTCCCAAATTGGTGGGACACATGCCAGTCCCTCCAAGGACATATATACTTTCCAGAGGCCTCAAAATCTGTGGGCTAAAGACTATTAACCCATCCTTTTAGCTGTCCAGCTGAGGTCAAGGGCCAACTCCTCAGCAGTTGAAATGTCAAGAACAAAGGAGACAAATGTGAGTGAGGCATGGCCTCCATCCTTAGGGAGGCCACCATGAGAGAGTCATAGACAATTAACAATAAGCCGTGAGATGTATAATATGGAAAAATAGGAGGTTCATTCTGTATGAGGGGCAAAGGAAATTTGGTAATAAAGACAGTGGCTCTTGAACAAGGCTCCCAACAGGATATTGTCAGGTAGAAGACAGACGAGTAAACAACATGAGAAGTACTGAGGCTGCAGATGTGAGGTGGCTGGCCTTTCTAAGTTGTTCATTTCCCCCAACATCACAGAGGAGCCAAATGGTCTTAGAAAATCTGGATCTTAAGAATTCTATGATGGGGCAGACAAATGTTAGCTGGTTCTTTCTGACCAGGAAACTACTGTGCGTACATTCCACACTTCGCCTGATGCAGGTCTGGAACAAACCTCTGTGTTCCCCTTACCTTGGCCAACCAGGCCTCTTCGTGTCTCCCAGCAGCAGGCTTTCCATACTAGTCATCTCCCTGATGGGCACCAGCATAGGGATATGCATACGTGCCCTTGTCTTATGAAACAAAAAGGTCCTTAAAAATTAGATACTCATGGTGCCATTTAAGTGACATCACTTTACATTACCACAAATAATGATCAATTAGAAGGATTTTTGAAGCGAATTCTTTGGGGAGCAAGGAGTACACATGCACTCTGTAGATGTTCTTGAACAGAACAGCTACTTTTAGAGGGCTACTGAATTTAGAGAAATGATGAAAATCAGGTATATGAGAACTCCACTGTTCCTGAACTAAAGAGAAAAAGGTGAAAATGAACTTATAAGCTAAAGATGTCACTTGACAATGATTTGATGTGAAATCATAGTTCTATCCATAAATCAATTTAGCCAAGTCCATATCTTCTCAGACCCCTGAGTTGTCTAGAGGCTCTGTATACCCTAAATAATGACCCTATAATTTGCAAGTTGAAAAATAGTTAGAGAGAGGATGAACAAATTTTTACATCATCAGGAGAGACAGCCAAATAGGCGGTGGCATTTGAGCACAATAAAGTAAAATTTGAACCTCCTAAGCAAACTGACAAATTGCCCTCTGGAGTCCATTCCCAGCATCAGCACTTCACCACAAGAGCTTGTTCCTGTGTCCACTGCTCGATGGCTCTCCACGCCAAGAAGGGCAGTCAGTGTGATGACAATAACAGTCAACAAAACAGTCCAATAATCAGCCATCTTCCTTGTTAATATAACTCTGGTCAGCAAGATTGATAGGTTCTTTGATCACTGACACTCTATATAACAACTATAAATTTAAAGGTATCACTTTTCTGAGCCCTAGTGTTAAAGAGGTTAGGGTTCAGATTATACTCAGGCAGAGTCAAGAGCTGGAAAATTAAACCAGACGTGAAAAGCAAACTTACACAGAGTATTCCTCAGAGAGTGTTGTGGAATTATACAGAAATAGGGTATTATTAATAGTAGGAAATCTACTCAATCACTTTTTTAAAGGGAAAAAAACTTAATCGATGCCCTGTGCCATAGCAATATAACTTAGGTGGGGGTTGGAAACCCTTAAAGATCGAACCCAGCCCAAATCAAGATTTTTTAAAAAAATCTATCCATGATTTATAAAAATCTTGTCTAACATTGAAAAAGCAAAACAAAAACATGTTCTCAGTCATGCAGTCATATTTTGGCATCTTGAAAACACTGATCCTTGAAAAGTGTTTCCATTTTTCATGTGAAAATAGATATAGAAACTTTTAAACTAGTCTTAAAACCATATTTAAAAAGCTGGATCAGGCACAGTCATTATAACACATTACCTTTTAAAACTATATCTATAAAATTCATAATTATATAGTCAGTTGTGTTGGTTAGTGAGAGTATTATCTTTATACTACTGCAGTTTGATCCAACATTTTACCTAACCAAAGTTTGTTGTTGGTGCTTTTGTTTTATTTGATGTTCATGGGTCATTTACAGGGAAAGATAGCTAACTCTTCCACTGGTGCGTTTATTAGTAGTACCAGAGATCTCAAGCCTCAAGGTGCCAACTGGTGATCCAGTTCAGTCTCACTCTATCAGTGAGTGGTCTAATAAAGGGAAAAATAGCAAGAATAAGGGAGAAATACATCTTCCTACGGGTTTAGATTGTTGTACAAAGCTCTTTCCAACGCAAGAGGAAATAAGATATGAACTCAGTGCAGGAAGTACGAACTGGATTTTGTATGCTCTAATCTGAAACAAACATTACTAGAACTGATGCTCAAAGGTATCTCCCACTTGAGGATGTCTTTTAGGGTCAAAGGACATCCCCCTGGAATGGCCATTATGATAACATCTCAAGTTTTCTCAATGCCACTTTTGCTGAAAGGGTGTTCTACCTGCCTTTGTAAAATTAAAAAGAGAAATAAAAAGAGAGAACAGAAAAATACTAGTTATATTAGGTAACGTTCAGAGGACCCTGGAATTTTACTTATGAGATATTTCAACTGTTCTTTCCCTTTATTTACAGGTTTATTGGACATTAACTCAGATGTATCTGCAGCAAACCCACGTTCTGTCTCAGAAGAATTCACAGCCTAGTAGTTGAGGGGCTGTATTGATGAGCAAGTAGGTTTGATCTCAAATACCAGTTCTGCTCAACTGGCAGTAGCCTGTGTTGAAAAGATTTCTGAGGCCATATCTGTATTCAGTGGAAAAGAATAGTATGATCAATTAATAATACCCAGAAAGCCAGTTTCACATAGATTGTAAGAGCCTGGATTCTGAGGATAAAATGATGTTTGAATCCCAGCCCTATAACTTACCAGTAGGGCAACTTGCAAATTTAATCTCAATTTGCCACATGCAAAATGGTAAAAATAACAACGATGATTTTACAGGGTTATGAGCATTAAATAAACATATACATTAAGCAACTTTTAAAACGTCTAGCACAGACTTTCACTTAATAAACATTAACATCACCAGCAGGACTAGTCACCACTGTAGTAACTGGCATTGCAAAGTAAGCGTAGTAGCTTGTCTTTTGCCCAACAAGTTGTCTATATTCTAGAATTTACTCCTCAACTCAAGTGTAGAACAGACAAGTACTGCACTTTGAAGTCAAGGTGGCAGTGGAGGAGTGAAATAAGTCAAATCTCTATAGTTCTTCATATGACTGAATATATTAATTTAGTAAAACTAACCTCCAAAATGCAACATGATGTAATGTTGGTTATAATATCTTTGGACTGTAAAAAATCAAAATGTCTTTCGATGACTTGTATTTTCAGGGCATTGAAAAGTGATCAGAATTGGTGCATCTTGACTTAAACAACCACTTGGTCTTCTCTAGGGTTCCCAGACTGCTAATAACACATAGTCCCACACCACCTATGTTCAACCAAACTGAATAAAGAATCGAAAGGAGACTGGTTCTACCCCAACTGTTACAAGCTGCCTGCATGTATTGAAAAGCTTGGTTCTACTACTAACATGCAAGGCAATACTTTTGGACCTGGCAGGTGATGAGAACAGGCTTCCGAACTTGACTATATCAGGGCTTCTGTTGGCTACTGTCATCGGGCAACAGGAGTTGGAAATAGGGCATGAGTTCTCAACTGAGGGCAGCTTTGCCCCACAGAGAATATTTAACAGTGTCTGGAGATATTTTTGGTTGTCTGGAGATATTTGGGAGAGGTGCTACTGGCATGTAGTGGGTAGGAACCAGAATGCTTCTAAACAACCTATTATGCACAGCCCCCTCTTCCACAACTAAGAATTATCAGGTTGCAAAGCATCAGCAGTGCTGAGGTAAAACTCTGCACTAGTAAAGAACAGAGATCAGTGTGGACTCATTTGCTAAATATTTCCCTACCAGACTGGAAGCCCCATGTGGGCAGGGACCATTGCATCAATGGTGCTTAGTGTAATGCCTAGTACTTAATAGGGACTCTACTAATATTTCTGGAGTGAATAAAATTTTTCTGTAACAAGCAAAAGCAATGAAGGTAACCTTTTTTATTCACAGCAAGTATGCATTTTTTCCATATCAAAATCATACAGTAAAGTGAAAAGAGAAGATATAACCAAACATGATTTTGCTTATTTGGGCACCTAACACTTAAAACATCTTTAATAAATCTGTCCCTTCCTCCTATATGTCCACCTTCCCTATAGCAGTAACTGGGACAAGATCTAGAACCTAACAGTAAATAGTGTCAACTTGCCACCGAACTATTTCCAGAATCAACTCACTTCTCTTCATTACTACTGCCACCACACATGCCCAAGCCATCATCATCAATACCACTAACGGGTCGCCCTACTTTTGTTTCTGACCTCTAATTTCCATTCTCCACACAGTAATAACCTTTTAAAGGCGCTAATCAGAGCACATCATTCTTGTGTTCAAGACCTGCTAAAGTCCTAACTGGAGTTTAAAATGCCCTGTTAAGTCTGGCACTTGCCCACCTCCTCACATTCCAAGCATAATGGCCATCTTTCTACTTAATCGACATGTCAAGTTCCTTCTCCCCTCAGAGTGTCTGCAGTGGCCTGGAATGCTCTTCCTCCAGGTCCATACATGGCTGGTACTTGCACACCATTCAGGATCAGTTTAAAGTCAACTCATTGGAGAGAAATTTTCTCTCTACACAGGATAGAGAATAGTCCTTTTTCCTTATTTATTAGACACATCACTTTGTTTTATTATCTTCAGATCATGGGACACAATCTGAGAGTGTGTTTATTTGTTCAGTTATACTTGCATATTGGCCATTCCTCCCTCACCAGAGTGTCAGCTCCATGAGTGAAGGGAAACAATCTTGTTCTTGGCTGCATCTCAAGTGTAATGACTAGCGCAAGGTAAGGGGTCAATACATATTTGCTGCATGAATAGATTTCTGAAGAACGAATGGATGGATATGTAAATATAATACTAATAGAAAAATGACATTATCTGAACTGAAATGTGTAAACTGTCACTTGTAAAAGATTTTCCTAGAATTTACAAATTAAACTCCAATCTCATCCTTTAAGTGAGATCAATCCAACATAAAACTAATCATCAGAATAATAAAGAAAAGTGGTTAATGTTCATTGATCACCAAATATAACTCCGAAATAAAATTAATGATCTGTTAGTATAAATCTCCCTCACTTTTCTTATGAGCACTAAAGTTTATCCTATATTTTTAAATTTCTTACAAGAAGAGAAAATGAAATAATGAAATAAAAGTACAATAAAATAATTTTAATAATGCTCAATATACAGCCATAGCAATAATTTTGTGTTTCTAAATATGGTTCAGCAATGTCAACCAGCATGGTATAAAAAAAATTAAGTCTTTTTTTTCCTTTTATTATTTTTGTTACTGTGAAAAAATATTAAAATGTTTAATATTCACAGGCAGTCTCTGAGGCAAGAACATGAGTATGCCATCCCTTATAGAAACCTGGACCATACACAGTAAATGTTGCTTTTTTTAGGGCCAGGTGATATATTTGAATGCCTGTCAGCCATAAAGAAAAGAAGCCAGAAGATGTTTGCAGTGGTCAGGAAGATAGGTTAGACTAGTGTACTGAATCGAGCAGAGTCAAGGTTGAGAAGAACAATACTACACACACCTCCTATTGCTCTGCTTCCTGCTCACCTTTCCAATTCCAGTTATCACTCCAGCAACACCACAAAACTGTCAGTGTTCTGAACTTGTTATTATCTTTACTGACACCGCAGTTCAGTGCACTCCAACAAAACTTTCTGCAGTGATGAAATGAGCTAATTCAGCACTCTCTATGGTAGCCCCTAATCAAATGTGGTCACTGAGCACCTGAAATGTGGCTTGTGCAACTGAAAACCAACATATAATTTTATTTAATTTTAATTTAAATAGCTACACTTGGCTGGTGGCTACCATATTGCACAGCACAAGCCTAAGTATCTTAACTCCCTCCCTTATTGGTCTAGCAAACTCCTGCTCATCCTTCAAGACTCAATTCAAATATCCCCCCACCAGAATGACCTTCCTTGCTTGTTTCAGTTTCTTCTGTGGCAGGTACATGTACTTAAAAAATATTCACCTATTACACTCTATTATAATTATTTTATGACATGTTGATCCTCCAACTAGATGAGACTCTCCCGAGGGCAGAGACTCTCTCTGGCTCATCTCTAAATCTTTAGTTGAGTGCTTGGCACATGAGAATTACTTGACAAATATTTGCTGGATGCTTGAGATAGTGAAACCATATTTAGATGTGAACAAATATAAGCACGGCTTCCCGGGAAGGCTCCTCCCCAGAGAAGGTTTTATTGCCTTCACACAAGAAGTTGCAAACCAGATATGACCTTCGTATTTGGTAGTATTTTGCCATGTGTATTTTTTTTTTTTAGTGGAAATTATTTTCTAGTGTTAGAAATTAAGATTTCCAATATTTCCAGAAACAATGATTAGATCTTGCAATTTTAGTCCCACATTCTTGCTTGGCAACAATAAAACAATGAAACATGCAGCTGCATCTTTTAGATAATAAATATGCTCTGCAGATTTTGTTTTCTTACTCCTGGCCAACTTTAATCATTCATGGTCTCTGTCATGTGTGTGTGTGGGGGCGGGGGGGAAGGGAGGGTGCGGATTGGACCTTTTTAACTCCAGACACTGAATGAAGAGCCACAAAGCTCAAGTTCAGACACAGATCTCTCATTTACAAAAATAAATAATAATAAAAGCAACAATAGCAACAAAACACTAATGGCTGCTAACATTTATTTAGCATCATGTGCCAGGTGTTCTACAAGGCAATTAATACACATCGTCAGATGAAATCCTCCAAACTACCCCCCATGACCTAGAAAATATTCTTAGCCTCAGCTTACCAATGAGAGGATGGAAATTCCAAAGAATGACACTAGGAATCAGCAGAAAGTTCTGTCCCCAGGTCTGACTGTCACCAGAGTCCTTGCTGCCAACTCTCTATTACAAAGCCATATCCATTCTCACTCCTCCACACTTTTCCTTGCCTGGATTTAGACCCTGAGTGTGATTCAAAGGGGGACCTTAGGCAAGTGACATACCCTTTCTTTGTTTTGCTCCTCTACTGGCAATGAACTTTTGAAATCACATGTGGGCACATGAGATGTAGGTGAAAGACTGAACTTCTCAGACATTTTCACAAATGGAAGATGATCTCACCTGAGTAGGCAGACAATGGCTGGGAGAAGCCTGACATACCTGGTGAAGTGAGGCAGGAGAAGTTTCAACTACTTTAAGGAAACAATAGCATTGTGGCTTCTGCTAGCACCCAGCCTTAAGGAACCCTCACCTAGGGAGAAAATGTCTCCATGGAACTAATAAAAATCTGGCTTCCCAGAAGTTGCCTATGGCTTTGTGTCAGTTGGGTGGCATCAAAAGGGTGAAAGTCCTTGGAGGGTATAAGAATCAGCTGTTGTGGAACCAGTATTGTGCCAGGCCAGGAACCAGAAAACTTTTTCTATAAAGATCCAGATGGTAAATATTTTAGGCGTTGTAGGGCATATGTAAACAAATGAGTACGGGTGTGTTCCAATAAAACTTTATTTATAAAACCAGGCCATGGGTCCACGGGCCACAATTTGTCAACTCCTGAACTAGGCAGCATAGGCAGAGCAGCACAGGGGGATATTGCAATAACAGGGACAATACAAGATGGTGTCTGTTGGATTTACCTCTCTGGGTAGCCCCAATCCTCTGAGGTAGATGGCCAGACAGTGACAATAACTGAAGCAACAGGCTCTCAGTGGCTCTAGTCCCAGGACACATAGGACATGAGGACAGTGAATCTCTGCCTTTTTCCAGTGAATAGTTCCTCTCAGCAACCATGATGGCTGGGAAGCAGAACAGATGAGGCAACACAGCCTTTTAACCGAACATAGGCCTACAGTACCTAGGATATAGTCAAATAAGAATGCTTGGATTTAGACAAATCAAATGCTGCTTCTCCCCCTGTACCCTCTTTGACTCCCTCAGGTGCCATCCCTAGTGCCACTAAGCCGTCTACTTGTGCTTGAACTCTTTATATACTATGCATACACCAAGACTAGAAGTGGCTTCTGCCTTAGGGCAAATGGTTTGGAGCCTGTGTAGTCCTTCCTTGATGTGATAATCCTGAAGTCAGTTGCTTTCTTCCAAGCATGTAACCAACATGATTCAAAGAAGCAGAAATTTAGTTCCTTTTTTGTCTCTTCACCTAATCCCTCGCTGCCCTTATGCTTTTGGTTTTGTTTTGATTTTACCATTTTTGTTCGTAGTATTAAGTCTGCTCCGCTACCTTTTGAACTTTACTAACTAACATGTTTTATTGTCATCTTTACCTTTGTTTTACTTTTCAAGTGAAATGATGAAGAACATGAGAGTGGGCACAAGATAGGGAAACATGCTGAGCTCAGAGACAGAAAGCCAGAGCTTCAGCCATAATCTGCCCTCGTGAGAGCAGCGGGACCCTGGGCAAATGAGTAAACATCTTTGAACTTCAAATGCTACATGAGGTATGGACGTTGAAAATGTGATGCTAAGTGAAAGAAGCCAGTTACAAAGGACCATATAATGTACAATGCTATTTATGTGAAATGCCCACAATAGGCACTTCATAAAGATAGAAAATAGATGAGTAGTTGCCAGAGGATGGGAGAAGAAAGAAATGGGGAGTAACTGCTATTGGGCATGGGTTTCTCTTGGTGGTGATAAAATGCTCTGGAATCACATAGTTGTGATAGCTGCATACTCTATGAATACACTTAAAGCTATTGAGCTGTACACTTTAATTTGATAAACTATATGATATTTTAATTATACCTGAATAAAGCTGATATTTTAAAAATATGAAAAGTTCCCACCCTATGGCCTGACACACAGCAGGAACTAAAAGTGGTCAGCATTATTATCACTAACCTACCTGGGCATCAGTTCCTCTATTTTTAAAATGCAGTAGATTATCCTGGAGCCTTTCAACTTGCTATTCTGAGAATCTACATGCTTAAACATATGTGTGATAAGGTCTAGAGAAAAAAGGTTATTGTGGACTTGAGTAGTCAGAAAATCTCTTTAGAAGTTTGGACAGGACAAGGGTGGAGGCCAGGGTTTTTAGAATCGCTGTGAGTAGCAATTTGAAAGCACAAATGTAGGAATGATTTAGTTCTCTATTTGGCCCACAGGAAGGCAGTTTGGTTAAGCAAATAGTTCATGAATAGAACGGACAAGTTGGATGAAGAGGCAAACTTGAAAACGCAGGCCTTGAAAACATAGGCCACGAGTCTTTTCAAAGGGTCTTGAAAATGCAGGCCAAAAAAATTGGGCTTGAACCAGCACTGGAATGTCAGGGTGTGAATTTAAGAAAAACGAACTTTCCAGTTCATGTAGTATAAATGGGGCGGCTGGAATCAGAGTCCAAGAAGTACTGTAGTCCCCCCAGTTGTCTGTGGTTTTGCTTTCTGTGGTTTCAGTTACCATAGTTCAACCATGGTCCGAAAATATTAAATGGAGAATTCCAGAGAGAAAAAGAAAAAGAAAGAGGGAGGGGAGAGGGAGGAGGAGGGAGCGCCTGATGGCGTATTCATAAAATGTTCATTACAGTATATTGTTATAAATGTTCTATTTTATTATTAGTTATCATTGTTAATCTTTTACATTGTTAATGCTTAATGTATAAATTAAACTTGATCTTAAGTATGTATGTACAGGAAAAAAATAGTATATATAGGGTTCAGTACTATCCATAGTTTCGGACATCCACTGGGCTCTTGGAACCTATTTCCTGCAATTAAAGGGGGAATGCTGTATTAGTTGCTGAGAGCCTGAAGAAATAAGAATCAGAAGTGAAATGGTACAAAATTGTGGCTGCTTCATTATCATAAATATGACAGAATGAAAAAGAAATAATCTCCTTCCCTCCTTCCTAGCAATAACAACAATAATAACAAAAGTAACAACCACAAAATAACAGTGAAAACCAGGGGAATTTTGCCAATAACCTCTAAATAGGGAATCAAGTACAAACCCGTGACATAAGATTCAGGAGGCACCTAAGAAGAAGAAGAAAGGTAGCGAGGTAGAGAAACAAACAAATAGAAGATAATTTGGATAAAGTTTGAAGTTGCACCAAAATCCCGCACTCTAACCTTCAGAAGGAGTTTGGGGAAAGAATATGAGTTGATAAAATAATGAGATTTTTCTCTAATTTCACCCACAATCAAGAGAGAAGTAGACTGAGGGCATGATTTTAGTAGCCATGAGAAGTCTTAGAAAATCCTTAGCCATTGGAATCCTAGGACTTCTGCCCAGTCAAGAATAGAAATAACTATGAGAGGTGTTTGTGAGAAAAAAAAACTGATAAAACTTGGTGAATAAAAACATACAGAAGGTAAAATGAAAGAACGAGCTGGAGATGAACCAAGGTTTCTGGCCTGGACTTTTCAGAATCGGGTGCCGATAGTAAGGGTAGGTGGAAGAGTAGGGCATTTTATGAGAGATAGGGATGCATTCTATTTTCAGATGCAAGAAGCTTGAGCAACTTATCTCTTGAATTTGGATATCTTGGATCAGCCTAACCTCGAGCCTCCCGGGTAGTAAGCCTTTGATAGGTGTGTGTGGGTGATGAATGAGGTGACTGCATATAAAATATTAATTGAAGATTAAAAAATGATGGTACCTGCAAATTCAGATGTTTTTTTTTTTTAATTTGTTTTTTTGATCACTCTGGAGTCAACTAGCTCCATGATTCTTTAAAAATTTTAAATTTTGAACTGTCTTGTAGATATTACAGAGCCACAGCCTGAGTCATCTTGAACTTAAAAAGTAATCATGAAAAGCATATTAGGGAATAGAATAGTTGAATAACTTCTTTCACTGATAGAAAGGATAAAAATTTGCAATTCTTACGACTTAGACTACTCAATATTTTAAAAGACATGATAGAGAAGTTTCAAGATAATACTTTTCTGCACCTTGATGATATTATATAAGCATCAAACATCGGATATTAAACTGATTCAAAGTAAAAGTGGAATTACCATGTTTTGTGGAACTGTATGACCAGTTTTCTGGAAGCTACTGTGACCCTGGGACTAGACTTTTAATTAAAGGGAAAGTGAGAGATTCATTTATCAGACATGTTCAATTATTGGCTTCCTTACGAAGGTCACTACCCCCAGTCTACTGAATATTTCCTTCTCAAAAGACTCCATCCTCTTCCCTGTATATTCTGACATTGTGTATATCTGACATTTGCCTGATGAGAGAATAACCAGTCAAATATTCTCAAATGGAGAGAGGTAAATCTTGAGTGGATGCTGTAAGCCTAAAGGACATGAACACAATTCATTATTATGTGTGTACGTGTATATACATGTGTGTATGTGTGTATATGTGTATGAAAGTTCTTGTACAAAATCAGTCTTACTAATTTCCTAGACTTTGAGGGAATATTCTTCTCTCTGCCTCAAATTGCGTATTCTTAACCTGAGACTTAAAAAAAAAAAAATCCTAATATCCCATGTAAAACTTTAACGTATCTGGGTAAATAATTTTTTTAAAATTTAGGCAGGGAGTTTCCAATTTTCAGCATGGTTCTCATGGGGTCTGTTACCCAAAATGGATCAAGAACCGTAGCATGTGAGATCCCTGGAAATTAAAGACATTGAAACTTTATTTGGTAAATTTGCACAAGATAAAGAGCCATATTCACAATGCTTCTTGGGATTGGTTCCTGGAAGTCCCAGTCACTCAGTGAGGGTCACAGCTGTGTCTCAGCTGCCTGCATGACTTCCGCTCTCTATGATTTTCATATCCAAATAATTATTCTTTTAATATTTCCAACCACAAAATAAAATTCCAAAGGAATTAGAATCAATCTTAGAACAGTTTCTCCTCCTTTTGAAAGAGACTATTGTCACTTTGAAAACTGTAAATAGCATTCAAGATGATATTTAATTTTAAGTTTGTGCCAACATTTAGTGGAAATGTCTAAGTTTTGAAATAGTACGAAGCTCACATTCCATCTGGTGTGTTTTCATTTTATCTCCCTCTTCTTGGTGAATTTTAAAAGTCAACTGCAGCGTCAATATCCTTTCTGCTATGCTAATGTGGCCTCGGAGTAGAAATCAAAGGGAGGGAGTCCTCAGGGCAAGTGGTTCTTTCTCAACTGAACTAGTTAGTGTCCTGGAATCACAAAGTATCAGCGCTGAAAGTGTGCTTAGAGGTGACGGAGATGAGATGAATGCCTCTCAGTTTGAGGAGAGGGAAACTGAGCCCCAGACAAAGGGAACTGACCGAAGTCTCATTAGCAATGGAGCCAGGCCACGAGCCTCTACAGGAGGGAAAGAAGGTGGTCATTTCCTTCCTTGAACCTGACAGCCCTTTATCAGAGCACACTGTTCATGGTACTTAGTGGTTTCTATTTTCTCCACTGTTAGTGTTGCTCAGTTCTTATCCATATGAGGCGAGTTAATATTTCAAAGTTATCACTGGTATGCCATCTCCCTCTTGACCCTCTCCTGACTAAATGGAAGTGTATTTACTGCTTAGTTGTTATCCCCTGGCCTCACCAACTTAGCTTCTAAGTGCAAAAGGCACTGGTCAGGTGAGAGAAATGATTCATGCAGGGATCAGAAGACTGAGTAGCTCTATCTGTCCATTACCAGACTTGAAAAAAGGAGTTTTGAACTGGAGAAGTGACAGAGCTGAGGGGAGTGTGAGGAGAGTGGTGGGGGAGAGAAGCAGGAAGGAGATAAGGAGAGAAAAGAGGAGAGAGAGAGACAGCATGCAAATGCCCATAGGGCAATGTGCTCTACCCTCAATGTCCTTCCCCCAAACTCCTGGGTGAATCCTGAGATCTAGAGATACATTAGCTTTATATTTGCTGCTCTAACAAAACCACAAATTCAGTGGCTTAAAGCAACATAAATTTATTATCTTACAGTTCTAGAGATCAGAAACCTAAAAGGGTCTCAACCAGCTAAACTCAAGGTGTCGGCAGGTCTACATCTCTTCTGAAGGTTCTCGGGAAAAATCTGTTCTCTTGCCTTTTCCAGCTTCTAGAGGCTGCTTATATTCCTTGGCTCACAGCCCACCTCCATCATCAAGGTCAGCAAGGACCAGTTGAGTCCTTCTCATGCTGCGTTACTCTGACACTGATTCTTCTGCCTTCTTCCACATGTAAGGACCCTTTTGATTATATTGGGTCTATTCATGTAATCCAGAATAATTGCCCTGTATTAAAGTTAGCTGATTAGCAAACTTAATTCTATCTGTTTCTTTAATTCTTCTTTGCCATGTAACATATTCACAGGTTTTAAAGATTAGGATGTAGATGCTGTTGGGAGGCAATTATTCTGCTTTCTACAAGTGACTTGCTGGAAACCTCTTTGGATTTGGGAATCCAAGAGTAGAGTAGACTTGTCTGCTTTCCCCATCTAGAACTCAGGTAGCATGCATTTCTGCAAAGAGAATGATGAAGGGTTGTAGTGACAATGAGAGTATCTTCCAGGGAGACCTAAATCTTCTGCAGGCCTCAGAAAAGAATAGAAAGACATGTCTGTGTCTTAACAAATACTGAAAATCTGGCAAATGGCACGGAGTAAGTGCCTTTCATGTGCTGTGACCAGAGGCCATATCAGGACCACAGACACCCCAGGAATGTAGGAGACTAGTCAATAATCACCACCCCCTAAAGGATGATTTTTCTTGTTATACTGTCAGCATGAGCCACGGATACACCAAGGACTATGTAAGGCAGAGTACCCGGACACCAGATGCTAAAGAAACAATAGCCAAGGACCATATAATACCTGCCCATCCCACGTGACATGCTCCTGGGAGCAGAATGCTGAATGCAGAGGTTGTAAACCAGAATGGGGCTTAATTATAAACCTGAACTGACCAAGATAGCACTTAACTCGCTGACAAAAAGTGGCCTTGGGCTGATGAAGTTATTTTGTATCATAGCCAAGATATTAAACCAAATTAGGGGAGTAAAAAGTATTTCATTTTTGTATAGTCAAGCTGGTGACTGTGAAATTAACTGTCGTACAGGCTACTCAGATGAACCTCAGACATAGTCAGAAATGACTTGGTGACTGAGAAGAAACCTGAGGCAAGAAGAATAAGTGGGGAACATGAGATTCCAGAGTATCACATCAACATGAATGCCTATTTTAATGTATCCTTCTCTCTGCCTCTCAGAGTGGGAACTCGGGGAAAATGTTATCCTGAAGAGTACTTTTTCCTAACAAGCCAGAGAGTGGAAACCCCAAAAGGCCATTCCTCTGGGTATTACAACTTAAGCTGATAGGTCACATACGAGTATTTCCCATGAAGTCTTTACTAAACTCTAAAGTCAATTTCTTCCACTACATTTACCAACCAACTACCAGTAAATACTGGTCTCTGCCAATGAGTAAAAAAGAATATAGAATGTCTGCTTTTGAAAGATGATCCTTAATGCTTTCTTTAAATTACAAAATCACTGCACATTCATTATATAAAGTTTGGGAAATGCCAAAGTATGAAGAAAGAAACAGAAGTGATCTATGACTCCATTATCCTGCCACAATCCCTTTTAAATACCAGGTGCATATGCTTCCATTCTATTCTTGGTTTATATGCCACTCTTTTCATTCAATATTATATAATATTTTATTCAATATATTGTAATACTATATTATGTCATTAAAATTATTTTAAAACATTTATATATATAAATACATACATTCAAACTATATTCCTCTATTATTTAGCATTTAAATTGTTTCTCAGGTGGAGATTTTTCAAATTAAATACATAAGTAATACATATTTTATTGATACACGCTCTGAGGTAATTTTGAAATTACGATACAGACAAGAGCATTTTTGAAACTGAAGGAGGATAAAATAGAAATATTATTTTCTTGGCAGAGTATTAACACAATTCCAAAATATGAAGGTGCATGAGGATTGTTCTGGCTTGGATTGGTCTATTTTAGCGAATGATGGTGGGGGTACTCAGGGACCATTATCAAACTGATTTCAGGGAGATTCCAGAAATGGGTACAGAGTCCATTGCTGGCCTTTATCATTTGATTCTGGAGTTACTAGCAAAGTCCCACTGTACCTTTAGACTAAGGCCAGATAGTCCAGCTTTAAATTTTCATTCTTTCTCCATCAGACTTGGCTAGTTTAAAAAATACTTTGTCATCTCAGGAAGGTGAACAATGTGAACTACTGCTGTTACATTTACAGTACAGTATCTTTTTTGAGAGGTAGTTTTGACAAGGAAAGAAGGTAGTACCCAGAAAGGGGGGGGGCGGATTACAGCTGAAAAGGAAGGCCATTGAGGTGAGGAATGGGAGAATGAGGCTCTGAATTCAGAGTGTCAAGGATTCAGCTCAACAAACATATCTGGAAAACATACCCACGAGGTAGTGGGACTTATTGGGTGTGAGGCAGCAAGAAGGACAAAGTTGATTAAGACACTTGTGGGGGTTCAGAGGCAGCAGAGTGAAAGAGAACGCAGACTCTGGAACCAGACAGTCTGAGTATGAATCCCAGGTCTATCTTCCTCCCTCTGTGACCTCAGAAAAGTTACTGTGTCCTTCTGGGCATCAGTTTTCTTATCTGTTCGAGGTATACGTAACTCACCACTCCACATTGCATTTCTTTGTATACATTAACTCATCAGCATGCCGGTGTCATAATCACTCTATATTCTCCTTCTCTATTTGAAACGGAATCACCAATTAAGAAAAACCCTGTCCTTAAACTCTCTCAATAAGTCTTATTCAGCTCTATACCAGGTCACCAATAAATGAAATCCCCTCGAGCTCCACATGCTCTTGAGTTTGAGATGAGACCGAAAAGAAAACGAACTATCCCAGTGCCCCAGGGAAGGAAGGTAAATGGTAGGCACATCATGTGGATGGAAACTGATTTAAGAAAACAAGTCAAATCGCTCATTTCAGGTTATTTCCGATTGCTGGAAAAATAAAAATTTAGTTTCAGTCTCTGGATCAACTAAGACCAAGATTACTGGGAAGCCAGCTGGAAGTTCATAAATGGATTTGACCGAAATGTCCAAATTCCTCTTCAATAACTCTGAAGAGTTTTCAAAGTAGAACCCAACTTTTTTTTTTTTTTAAAGGAAGAAGAAGATGCTGGAGCAAGGCTTCATTTCGGTGCAAAGGGAATATTCTATAAGTTCCTTAGTTACTGCTAATATAAGGATTTCCAACAGATATGGGTACAGCTGCCCTAGAAGATATTTATGGTCCATTGAGAGTTGTAAGCAAAGACTGTTTCCTTTTTGAGGGAAAAAGGGCAGCAATTTCCTTTTAAATATTTTAGTGTGTTATCATGACATGAATATACTATAAGGCATGCAAAAGCATTTAAGAGGTTCAGTGCACAAAACCAGCTCAGAAAAAAATGACCTTGGGAATTGTAGAAGCTTTGCTGGACTGTGTATAAGACTTCCTTGTGTTTGGAGAAGAAGAAAAAAAAAAAAAAAAACGCTACAAAAAAGAGTTATAAAGTACCTAGCTGAGAACTAGTGAGTTGTATCCCAAAAGCAGTGTGTGTGTGTGTGTGTGTGTGTGTGTAAATATCTCTAAGGCTGAACAGAGATCTGGAAGCTGTTTGGGATTTAGTACTGGAGGTCACAGTCTTTAAGAAAATCATTTATCTCACTATTTTTGCATTTTCTATAAAAAGGAAGCATAATATTTTCCTCAGACCAAAGGCTTTCTAGTCAACCAGACTCTGATCTAAAGAAGCTGTTTATCATGAGCTGATTCTAAGGTCCTGATACACACACTTACCCTCTGTGGGGTTTAGCTTCAATTAAATGGTATTAATGATACCTATCTGGCAAGGTTTATGAAGATTAAAGTAACATATGTATAGCACCTAGTATAGAGTCCAGCCCAGTGTAGCCTCTCATTAAATGAAAATAATAATTTTATTTTATTATTATTTTTCTTTAGCCTTCTCCCTAGGAACAAAGATTAAGAGTTAAAAGTTTTTATTATTGTTTGTCCAATGCTTATATATTTTTCCTCCCCATTTCAAATATGGGAAACATGAAAGACACCGAAATTTAAATAGTAAATTCAACATTAAATAACTTATAACAAATCACTGTATTGACCTGATATGTAGAATTTAGAGCTATGTGGGTATAGAAGCCTTCTCTAGATTTTCTTAATTAGAAAGAAAATCAGGTCTCTTTCAACTTGCTCTTCTAAATCTGGGGGTGGGGAGGTGGGCATAAAAACCTCCATAAAAAGCTGATTGCCAGTAAGCTAAAGCAATCTGAAAGAAAATCATAAGTCAGAATTTCTTCTTTCCAGATGAGATTTCCTCATTATATTTAAATGTCTAGATAGTGTGGACTAAAGTTTAATTTCCTCACAAATTATTGAGCTGTTATGTCTCTGAAGGCTTCAACAGTCTTTGATCAGGGATGATACAACCTACTTTGGCTGTTAGATGACACATCTCCTGTGTTATCTTACACTTTTGAGAACCAGGGAAAATAAATTACTGCCTTTGGAATTTGAAGGTCCACGGTGAAAAGACTGAAAGCTTTCGCATCAAAATTACATTTAATTAAAATTAATAAAGCTGTTTGGATTTAATAAACTCTAGAATTGCCCTGCCCAATTTGGTAGCCGCTAACCACATGTAGCCAGTCTTGAGTCGAGATGTGCTGGAAATGTAAAAGCCATATGAGATTTCAAGGACTTACACAAAAAGAGGATGTAAATATTTCATGAAAATGTTGTATATTAGCTACATGTTCAAATGGTAATATTTTGGTTATACTGGGTTAAAATTGTATCAGTTAAGTTAATTTCGCCTATTTCTTTTCACTTGTTTTAAACATTTTTAATTACATATGAAACTCACATTACATTTCCACCGAACGGTGCCGCTCTAGAACACAATGTGCAAAAAGTACAGACTGAGGACACACTGATAACAGACATCACCTGAAGGTGAAACATTACAACTGCATTTTAGTGACTCAAACTGGGATTCCAAACACCAGACTTTGTTCCCAGGGCTATATGTGCCTTCTCTGAAGCAGGAAGCTTGGAAGCTTTATTGTTCTTCTCTGCTGGTTGATAGTTTCAAAGCATGAGCCCTGTTTCTAAGCTAAGGGGTAATGAGATTTATTTATAAATGCTACTTAAAATAAATGCATCATTCTTTTGTCTAATGAATGACAGATAATTGAAAAGCAAAAGCATTTTCAAATGCTTTATGGCTTTAAAATTGTAATAGTTTTTATCTTCCTTTCTCCCCTAATTCTTGCTTATTTTGCTTTCCTTCTTTAAAGAGAGCAAGTCAATGTTTGAGGGCTTTTCTCTTTGAGGTTATTATAATTTATACTGATAGAAAAGTAATGCTTATTTTATATTTCTTCTTGCTGGGTTTATTCATTTGTGCTTATAATTTATTCCTAACTTAATAATAATTTAACTTAAAAATAATTACTTATAACTATTTTCCTATTCCTTGTCCCCAAACTCTCAGCTCTAAACAAAATAGAGTTGGAAAATTTTCTTGTGAGATCTAGTTTTCTTTAGTGGATCACAGTCTCCAAAGTTACCAAAATTTGGGGGCATTCTAAAGTGACAGTTTATTAACAGTTATGTCCGAAACCTTGAATAAAAACCTAAGTAATTTTAAATTATTTTTTTAAAATACACAAATGGTCCAATCTTTAAGTACTGATGTTAATTCAGGTTTAATTGCAATAGTTGCTGTGACTGAGTGACATGAGAAAAGAACTATGAGAGGCCGGTAGGAAGGCAGACCAGCAACAGGACTTTTTGGAGCAGGCATTTTGCATGTTAATATGCACCTGATAGATTTCTGCTGGAATATGTCTGTTTGGAGAGAGAATTCACTGTGCAGAACACATATAACTCCTTAGACAAAGCCTTACTCAGAAAACAATAAGTGAGAACTACATGGAGTGGTTTTACTTTGGTACTATGGATGGACCAATGTGTGGTTAACTTTTTCTTGTTTCTCACTAATACGCAATTGAGCACACTCAAATGAAAGAGGATAGCAGTTCTGAGAAAACTGACCTGAAGTGGCAATTCTCAAAGCAGGCTAGGGAAAACCATAGAGGTGTCATCCTTTGCCTTGGGGTTCATTCTCTAGGTACTTATCTTCTCATCATCACCCTTCTGCCCTCCTTCAATTTTTTTCCTCATATTTAATCATTTCACGAGTTTTTCCTGTAAGCCACCAGTCCACCGTTATAGTCCTCCATGCTTCTCAAAATTCCACATATGGTAGACTCTACCAAATATTACTAATCTAAATTGTATAGTCATTGAATTCTTGTTTCTACTAGGAAAAAATGGTGGAAATAATTTTAACCAGATAAATGCTTCTCTGCTAATTTTGTTTCTCTCTGCAAAGGGACATAAAGATTTAATTCAATGATAACCTGACATAGGAAAGAGTAAACCAGATGTCTATCCATTTCTCTTATTAAAATAGGTAGCCAAGGAGCATTTAGAGATTTACTCAGAGAATTCAATGTCACAAATCATTAAATTACCACTACTATGTATTTTTTTTTGTTGGTTATAGCACATTCAGATTTTTTGAGTTACAAGTTCTCACAAATTTAGAAGAACCCACAGAGTTTTTATTTTATTCTGAACAAGGGGTAACAAAGTTTACATTAAAAAATTCTCAAACACTCAAAAACTCATCCCTCAGAATGAGGACATCATTGAACCCAGTGGAGGGGGGAAGATAATTAACTGTCTCCTTGAAACATTCCTTCATTTTTGGAGACTCAACTGGGGACCCATTGACTTTGAGTCCATTGTCAAATGGTGTGTGAAAGAGATCCAAGTTCAAATATTATTTGCAATATAATAGTTCTCTCTGGCACTCAAGGCCAAATGACCTGCATTTTAGCAAATTGATTTTGTTCATGCATTGTGTTAAGCCACGCAATTGTTTCCATGACATGCTTGAACCTACAGTTGCTCTATGAAATTCATGGTTGAATTTGTCCAACTGCTGATTGCTATTCCCATTTGCTTTAATAATAGTCACTTTCTTCATCAGTAATGGGTTTCATACACAGTGCACAATCACAACCATTTAATGTCACCCATAAACATTTCATGAATTGTCCAACACAATTATGAGAGTTGCTTATTTGGGACACAGCTAGGGTAAGCCTTATAGAATTAATGAGATGATGTACCATGGCATTAGGCAATAGGTTTTTCCCTCTTCCACATTAGCTGTACATGCTCTTTTATCCAAGTACCCATTTATGTCATTAGCATAATCTTCATCAACTTGTCAAGATAACGGAGGGCCCACTGAGTTTAGAGAAGGCCTCACATAATTCATGGAAATTTAAAAAACATAAATGTAGAATGAGTTTGGGAGCAACTAATAAATAAGATCTGCATAGAGAACCATAGAGAAAGAGCTTTATAAGAAATTCTGCCTTGGGAAGGGTGTAGTTTAAACTTAGTTTTGAGGGGAAGTAGAGAGACTCATCCTCTGAAATGGAGAAGATAAAGCAGAAAACAAAATATGCAAAGACAAATCCAGGACAGAGAGCTGGAGGAAGAGCAGGTGAAGATAAAGTCAGATATGAAAGTCAAGGTTGGAATAAAAGGAAGAGAAGCTCTTGAACCTGATTTCAGCAAATCCCACATCTGTAATTGTTACAGACACACAAGTCTAACCTTTAGAGGAGGCAAGTTACTTATCAACTTTGACATGTGCCTACCAGGCTTGCTCAGTAATCAGAAAAGATTTATAATTACTTCACCCAGCCTTTCTGAGGAGCCACAATTTGCAGCCATCTGCACACAATTTCTGACAAACATCTTGTCATTCCATCAATGCTCCATTAAATTAACCTCAGATGGCTGATATTACCACGTTAGAATCTCACTCAATGTAGCTATGAGTTAATAAATTGATGTTCTCTCTTTTAAATTATGTTAGCACTAGTAGGGAACTTCAAGTTCTTCTATTTCAACACCTTGTTCTTTCATGTATTCATTAATTTAACAAATAATGTGTTGAATAACCGCTTTATGACAGATTAGGTCCCTATTCTCAAGGCTTTACAGTGAAGCGAGGGATATAGACATTGACTAATAAACTAATAAGTTATCTCAAGTGTGGTAAATAATAAAAAGGAAATAAACATGGTAATATGATAGAGTTACTGTGGAGGAGATAAGGGATTATCTATCTTAGATGGAGTGGGGAAATCAATGAAAAAAACTTTGAGTAGATGATACTTGAGCTGAGATTTGGATGAAGACATGAAGTCACATGACAGGAAAGAGAAAATGAAAGACATTATAGGCAAAGAAAACTACATGTGCAAAGGTGGGAACAAAAATAATATATTTAACAAAGCCAAGCAATGAGAGAGAATGAGAATAACAAGAACTAGGAAGGTGGACAGAATGCACTACTGAAGGTAAAGAACTCACCAGGGCCATAGCATTGTAAATGAGTAAGCAAAGACGTAAAATGAATGCTACAGGTAAGTGGCATACACAGCGGACTAGACAGAGAATCCTGGGAGTTGTAACATTTGAGTGATAAGGAGAAGAGTATCCTATGATACAGTCACGGATCTCAAATTCAAATGCCTTCAGGGGTCAGCCAGGTATAAAGCAGTGAGGCAAACCTTGGTAAGAGACAGGAAATGGTGGGAACTATAGTGACCTAGAGAATGAGTGACATGCTCAATAACATTTAGACTCATTAAAAAATAGTTTACAGGCAAAAAAGAAGCACATCATTAAATAATATTTTTTAAGCAAAATAATACTCGATGAAGCAAACAATTCCCATAGACTATCGATGTGCAACAACGAGCTGGAATAAAAGTGGAAAGTAGGATGGGAATGAGAAAAATCAACAGAGCATAGTTTTATGTAAGTCAAAGAAGAGTTATACTTTATATGTCCATGAACTAAACAAAAAAGAATGTTTTCTTAGGCAGCTATCCAAATGCTGGAATACTAACAACAACGACAACAACAAAAAGCACTATTGGTTACAGAACTTGCATAACCTAAATATGGAGGTAATGATCAAATGGGCCAGCTTTATAAAATCATGGAACCATGTGGTCTATCCAAGGACTGAATGTAGAAGTCCTCCTGAAGAATCATGGCCATCTACTCTGTGCTAGCATGGATCCAGGAGGGGGAAGGTACTACCACATCCCCCCAAGTCACTGTAAGTGTTCAGAAGTTTCTATCAATTTGACCTGTTGGAGCTGATATCTGCCTCCTTGGAATCTAAAAGTCCCAAATCTTCCCCCTGGAGCCACATAGACTATTTAATACCTTTCCTACCTGCCAGCCCTTTAGATATTTAGAAACAGTGGCCCTATCACTATCTTCCCTCTACGAGTTTTCCCTTCTCCAGACAAAACATCTCTATCTTCAGCTGTTCCCCAAATCACTATTTCCACCACCCCATCACCTTTCTGTGAACCTTCTCTAGTTTGTCATTATCTTTCTTAAACGGCGCCCGTGGAGAACACAACATTCCAAGCTAATTTACAATCCAGGGCTTCTTTAGACATCATTTTCTATTTCTGCAGCAGTAGGATTACAATTACATTTCACAGAGCTCAGTTTCCTGCTGTCCCTATTCCCTACTACCCACCCTCCAAGGCAGTCTGTTTGCTGTATTTCATGGACAGATGCATAATTTAGAGCGAGTGCTCCGTTTAGTTAAAGGAATGCTGTCCCTCATCACTCCATCATCTCCGATTAAGGTCACTCAGTCTAATGTACATTACATCTTATACAAATAATGCCTGTGCAGTGCTTCATGCTTCTCATGCCACTTTCTAGACAGTATCTTATTAAGTACTCAAACTGGATAAATATTTTTATGTAAAGAAGAAAATGAATCTGAAAATTAGTGGTTTAAAGTGGAGGGAAAATTGGAAATCTGATCCTTGGAAAGTGCTGAATGAGAGCATCCAATAATCTGGTTTCAAACATGGCTTCTCCATTTACCTACCATTGCTAGTTTTTTTAGTATTTTGTTGCGTTTTTTTTTTTTTTTAAGATGAGTAAGAAGAACAGAAGCAGCTACCTATTAATAAAGACTTAGTATGTACCAAGTCCTATAATAAGCTTTTAATATATAGTATGTCATATATGACACATAACAACCTTTAAAGTGTATTATTTCCAATTTAAAGATGAGAGAATTAAAACAGAAGTTAAGTAACTTGCCCAATGTCACACAACCACTAGGTGGTTCTGGGATTTGAACCTAATTCTGTCTTCAAAGTGCATTCGCTTTATAGTCTTATACCACAATCTCCCTCAGTGGACACAATCTATACTACATATGACTTACCAGTTGATTAAAAAAACCTCTCATAGTAATTACTTCTTGTAAGATGCTTCTCCACATATGTAGGAGGTAGGGACATGGGTTGTCTCATCTGTGGGGCCACAGATGCTGTGAGAGCATGCACACAAGAGCAAAGAGTAGGCGAGGAGAGAAAGGTCACATACCTACCTCAGTGTCAGACACTGTATCTCAAATTGGGCTGAAATGTAGCCCTGCAGCTTCTATCACAAGCACACTTGGAATATAAACAAGATTTCAAGGTGACAGTCAGCCGACGAAAACAGTGTTTTCAGGTTTTTAAATACCACTTTAGATGTATTCACTTGTATATAAATCATGTGCTAATTTATTCATTAAAATAGCCTGTACTTGGCAACATTTTATTAACCTTAGTTTATGTTAATGAGATCAGTAATTGTATTTTGAAAAAATGCATCCCTTTATAATTACTCCATAATTCTGACTTTCTTTCAAATGATCTAACCCTTTATCAACCTCAAGCCACATTCCATATCCAATGAAAATAAATTTGAATTACAATATTATAAGATATGACTTCAAGAAAGCCCAAATTCTGGAAAGACTATTTCCCTATCTAGCCATACATCAGAATCTCCTGGGGACTTCCTTAGGCACACATGATTACTGCTTCCTCAGAGCCTCGGCAATCACTAGGGTTGGGACCTCCTAGGAATTGGGATATGCAGCAATTGGTCTACCAACTAGCACTGAGGGACCAATGACTAGAGCATTTCCACCCTACACAGGTCCATTTCAGCTCTCGGAAAACACAGGAAGCACAGATAGTGAGGGACGTCCCAAAAGCATAATAACCAATCACCTCAAAAGAACCAGTGAGTCCCAGAAAAAATTAATTGTAAGTCTCAAAACTAACTGCTGAGCTCTGGTTCTTTATTTTCAGGGCCCAGGTAGCCATTTTAATGTTCAGTTACTGTAAAGAAGCCTTAAAAATATACACACACACACACACACACACAATGTTGCATAGGTTCTAGCTGACCCACGGAAATCAGGTGGAGATTATTAGGTGGAGTTTACCTGGTAGAGCCACATGATAAACAACTAAAATAAAAAGTTACTTTAGAAACCATTCTCAAAGGGTTAGAACAGGAGTGTCAAATGGCACTCTGATAGTTGATACCCGGGGCAGACATTGCTAAGCAATCACAGCACATTTCCTTATTGCATCTAGAAATAGCCTGGAAGCCCTTTTCAACCAAGCACTCCAGGGTGCCCTTGCCATCTTATCCACTAATACACATGGGGATCATATTTACCTTTCATTGGCTAAATAGTTAAATCAAAATCATCTTACGCCAGCCTGATCTATCATAGTCTATGTGCTCCACATAGTACAGACAGACACTTGAAGGTTCTCATGCAGACTACACCCTAGAGGCAGATCACCTGGCTCTTGCCAATTGACCTCTGTAATAGTTTCACATTTATATCTTTGAATGGAAGTAACTAGAAATCAGCTAACTGCTAAAATGCAACTAATACATGGTTAAACTTATATCATTCAAATCAACCTCGTTTTGGCTGATGATAATTCACAGTTTGACTTTGAACAAATGCTAGAGAGACAAGCTGAGTTCCAAGTATTTTAAAAATTAAATGTAGCATTTGATTAAATAATCATATATCAATCCGCTTAATTTCTATTGATTGTCCTATAGATTTTCTCCTATGGAGACTTTGGGTCAGGTCTGTATGCAAACATTTAGTGTCCCGGTAAATCACAGGCACAAATCCCGAGGACAGTCAGTTTCTGCCCAGTTTGATTTGAAAAAGAAAATCATTATAAATTCATTTGTCTTCAGTTCCTGTAATGGCCGTTCTGGGTTACTTCACCTCTACTGCCACTTCCCAAGTCATATTAGGTGGAATCTCTTTTAAGACCATATCTATGTCAATACCTAGTTATTTAGATGGATTTCATTGCATAGACAGCCCCTGTGATCAAACAATAAGATCGGAGAGAGCAGACATACCTCATCATAGATGCTGTCATTCCTGTGAAAGTCTCCAGCCTTCCTGGGAAGAACGTGGATGTGAACGTGCTGAAATGTACAAGAAAGAAAAAAATAAAATGTGATTATCTCCCCATATATTTTTACACTTGACAGTGATGCTCTCATGAAACCCAATTACTCCACATTGGTTTCTGCTGGATTATTTTTCAGAGGAAGATGCCGTTCACCTTCAGTAACGATATCTTAAATCTGTGGAGAATAGAGGCACAAAGCGAGAGAACAAGTTGGTGGCACACATGAGAGTTTGAGTGAAATGCCATTGTTTTAGGGGCTCTGTGGAATTATTCATAGTTGTCAGTCTTGGTTGTATTTAGCCAGTGCTTTGAAATGACAGCACGTCTTAAAAGGTGACCACAGTGTCTCTGAAACTGACAAGAAATAAAAATTGGCTAACAGAGAACTGCATAAGAGCAAATGAGTGAGAGTATGAAGGAGTATGGGCCAAATTACAGAATCGAGGTTTCAAATAATAATCATATAATCATATAAATAATTCTCATTTTTAAACTTTCAATTATTATGATAAGGAAGCTCTGTGCTTGCATTTATCTCATTCAATGCTCTGAATAATCCCATGAGCCAAGTTCTACTACAATCTCCACTTTACTGAGGAGGAACTCTTTGCTCAGAGAAGTGAAGGCACCACAGGAAGTGGTAGTCAGCACAGGAAGCCAGGTGGTCTGGTTCCTGCCCCCACCTTTTTTATTAGCACATATACTGATTCTGTGACGTTAATCTTTTAAACAGCCCATTTCTTTAGTCTATGAAACTACCCAAGTAATATACATAGCAATGCTATTATGCAGCGGTTGTGAATCAAGGCACACAGCATATCTAATTCAATATATTCTTCAAGGCTAAACTACCATTTGAAAGTTTTACTTTCCAAATAGCCTCTATTGTACCCCGGCTGAAGTTAAACTTTATTCCTGCCCTTGAGCTATGTTCCTCCGCTTATTACAAACTATGGGGAGGAATGTGAAAATGAAAAGTCTAAATGTAAAGAGGCAGACAAAGAATCAAACCTCATCCCTGATCACACCCACCCCTTTTTGATTACACGATCAGACTCGAAGCCTCCGAAGGGCCTCTGGAGAATGTGAGATTAAGTGTCCCTGTGGCTCAGCTGCACAAGGAGAAGAAAATGATACGCTATTAAAACGAAGGCACGGAACAAGGCGGTCCAAGGTGAACAAAGCAGAGAGGAGCTTCCCATCAGCCCTTGAGCACACAGTCCCCAAAGAATGACATGTTTTTACCAGAATATTCTTCAGTCAGTGATGAAGCCAGTCACAGATTCCTCAGCAACCGGGATGCGTGTATACTTAAGTCACAAAGACTATGTAAGCATGCGGGTGGGGGAGACAGGAGAAAAAAAATGACAAACTACCTATGGAACCAAATTCTTAAGAGAAAGCAGCTCAGGATGGGCCCAAGGTGAAATTTATTGAAGTCCATGGGCGAGTTGACTTAAAAGCAACCCCAGAAAAATGGCACAATACAAGGCAATAGCCGCCCTTAGTAAGAACTGTCACTCGATCCTTAATTCCAAACCTGCTGCTGTTTTTCCTTCCTTTCTTTCTTTTTTCTTCCCTTCTCCCTGAGTCTCATCTGTCCATTCTTCCCTGCTTTCTTCCTTCCATCCATTCATTTAGCTGTACTTTCTATTAATCAGGTACTCCAGACCAGGGTTCTGCAGTCAAACTGCCTAATGCAAATCCTGGACGTACCACTTACTAGCTGTGTGGCCTTGCCTCATAAGGCCTGTATCTAAGTATTCCCATCTATAACATTTTTTATCTCACAAAGTTGTTAAGAGGATCAAATCTGCTAAGCATGTACTTATTAAGCTGCTTAGTACACAATCAGTACTCAACATATACCTACAGTAGTATTAGGCTTATATTTTACTTTTGTTATCATTTTTTTCTAATTTGCCCACTAAGTAGAGATCACATTCAGGGATTGGTTCCCACACTAGCAGGAAGGATATTTAAGAAGCTCCCTGAATGGGGTACAGTTAAATTTTCTCTGTTGCTCCAGCTTATTTCTATTGCTTTGACTAGTGGGTCTCAAATTTGAACAGGCACCAGGGGCTTGGTGAAACACAGATCACTAGGCCCCCAAATTAGCATTTCTAACAAGTTCTGAAGTGATGCCAGTGTTGCTGCTCCAGGGCCATACTGAGAACCACCGGCTTAGACTATCCATCTGGTTTCTGAACCCTTCTCCTGCCAAATGTGCTAATGTGGGCACCAAGGTCACTAACGGTTTGGCTTTTCCCTATTGCATTATGGGAGACTTATTACTGAATGCTCCCCTGGCTTCTTGCACTCTGGCCACCTTCTGTACCTTGTCCTTAAGGGTATGCTTGTTGTTGCCTACTAACAACATAGAGCTGGCTATGAACTTACGTTAGGAGAACCTCCCGGGACCAGGCCCAACCCATGCCTCCGTATCCTCACCTTGCTCTGCTGGTTTAGTGTTCAGGGCTACTTCTATAGGCTCTGTTACAACCCAGTCCTAGAAATGCCACTCTTGATCATTGGTAACCCCTTGAAATTCACTGTGGTTCACTGTGACACTGATGACAGCAAATAGCTCACTGAATACGTGATTTCCCGCAGGGGATAGATCTCAACCTAGCCTGATATCTTGACATAAATTATTAAGTAACAGACTGATCACAAGATCCTGACAACCCATTTAACTTTTGAGAAAAATCATGATAAAGCCAGCTCAAAACCTCACTGTTGTGAAAGAATACCATTGCCATAGTCTTCCGATGGAATGTCATCCTGATAAAAATGCTATGAACAGCACAGATGGAGATAATTTGACAAAACCTGTTCTTAGTTATTTTGTATTGAGCCTTGGTGATCACAGCTTACTTTTCTAAGTGCTAACGAAAATTCCAATTAATAAAGCACTACAAAATGTTGCTAGATTTTTTGCTAGAGTTTCAAGCAGTTTAGCTGCTCGAGTTGAAAGAGTTCAAAAAATACACATTACCTTCCATATCAAAAATGTTTTCATTGGATAAATTTTGAAATGCTCATTAGCATATTAAAGTATCTGAAAGGACCAGATGAAAGAGATTTGGTTAAGTTTGTTCAATTAGCAATCTAGAAACTTACTTATGGAGCCTCTAGTTCTTTATTCATATAAAATCCACTTATGTTTTTTTCTAATACATACATTTATTTATAAAAAAAATATTTATTACCAGGTGCTATTCTAGGAACCAGAGATACAGTGATGAACAAGACAAAGTCCCTGCCCCTGTAGAGTTACAATCCAGTGGGCAATGCAGACAATAAGCAAGTAAATAAATAAATAATTATACAATTTAATTTTAGGTGGCGATAAGTGTCATGGAGAAAAATATCACGGGCAGAGCTAAAAATTCAGAATTGGAACAATTTACCATTTGTAATTTAAGAAGAAAGGCAATAGGATTCAGCCTAAGGACACAGAAGGTAGGAGGTTAAAAAAGAGAGGGTAAGTTCAAAGGCTAAGAAAGAATTTCAAGAAGGAGGGTATAATCCACAGTGTCAACGCCATTGAAAGCTCGAGTTGGTTTCACTGAAATTTGGGGGTATAAAAACTTAACTGAAAAGGACATGAATATATGCTCAACATCGTTAATCATTAATAAAATGCAAATCAAAACCATACTGAGATAGCATTTCGCACTCACTGGATGGAAAACAAAAAAAAAAAAAACACAAAACAATAACAGTGTTGGTGAGGAAATGGAGAATTAGAACACTCATACATTACTGGTGGAGATATAAAACGGTGCAGCTGCTTTGGAAAATGGTTTGGCAGTTCCTCCAAAAGTTAAACGTAATTCCACCCTAAGCATGTATCCAAGAGATATAAAATATATGTCCACACCAAAAATTGTACATGAATATGTATAGCAGTATTACTCATAGCAGCCAAAGGAAACAATCCAATTGTCCATCAAGAATGAACAGAAAAATAAAATGTTGCATGGCCAATGGAACACGATTTGGCCATAAAAAGGAACAAAGTACTGCTAACTAAAAGAATTATGCTATGTGAATTATACTAAGTGAGAAAAGCCAGACACAAAAGGCCAAATATCGTAAGATTCCATGTATTTGAAATGTCCAGAATAGGCAAGTTCATGGAGACAGGAAGGAAATTAACAGGAGTGACCGCTAATGGGCACAAGATTTCTTTTGGAGATGATGAATATATTCTAGAATCAAAGAGTTGTGATAATTATACAAGTTTGTGAATATACTAAAAAAACATGGAATTGTACATTTAAGAAGAGCAAATTTATGGTACGTGAATTATATATCAATAGAACTGTTAAAAACAAACAAACAAATGAATTTAACTGAGAGTGGAAGATGAAGAAAGGGAGGTAAATTAGCTCAGACAACTTTTCCAAGGAGTTTTGCAAAGAAATCATGGGGAGTAGCTCCAAATGAGGGAGAAAAGCACTTTGGGAAATGCTGGTTTAAGGTTCCTGAACATATTAGTTTCTAAAATTATCATCATTAGTAGTGGTAATTGTTGTTAACATTTATTGAAAGCTCACAACATGCTAATCCTTGGGCTGATTTAATTTACTTCCTTATTTCAATTAATCTTTACCATACTCCTAAGAGGTAGTTAATAAATGCATCACCATTTCCAGGTGACAATACAGACCAAAGAGGTTAAGTAACTGCCCAAATTCCCGCAGGGAGTGATCAAGAGCTGAAATCTAAACCCAAGTCTGTCATAGATACCGGGTGTCTGATCTTCACCACCAAATGACACCATCTCCCAAGAGGCCGCCTGCTTCTCCACGGTCTACATATAAAGACACCTCCTCTCTGTGGCCTCTTGATGCCTTTCCCAAGCTTCATGGTTTCTCAGTAATGTCTTTGGTCACATCTGCAAGTCCCTTCAGGATCAAAGGATGGGGTTTGCCCTTGCCAGGAGGTCTGAATTCACTTAGAGCAAGCGTGTTATCACCTGAGTTCCATTTCCTAATTGAAAGCCACGCCCGATATAGTGTATAGATTAACAGTTATTCAATATCAAGTGTTTTTCCCCTTCATTTATTAATTTTATGAAATTTGCACCAAGTAGACAATCCACACTTTCTTGGCTCACCTGCTCGAGCAAAATTTCAACTTTAAAAGACCTTTCTATTATCGTTAGGTTTTTCTGCAAAGGTAGGATCTCTCTGAGCTTTAATCCCCTGACAACATTTTTATAGGAACTACTTCTTTTGTGCTACCTGTGCTTCTCCTTCCATCCTTTTGAATATATCTACTTTACCCCTGTACTGACCTGAGACTGGTCAGTGTAGTCACACCTATGTCTTTGTCCTTGTTAGAATATATTGCAATTCAATTGTAGGGAATAAAATCCTGGCAGGGGAAAGGGCAGGGAAAGCTAGAGAGCTACACTGCTCCATAACTAGTGTCCTGTAGCCTTCATCAGCTTACCCAAGATGAACCCCTCTCCCTCATATCTGCAAGCGAGCAACAGCAGAAGGCAAATCTGATTCTAAAAAATAACAAAAATGCTGCTGTGGTAAGCAGACAATGACCCCCTCCAATATGTCCATATCCTAATCCTTGGACTCATGACTATGTTAGGTTCCATGGCAAAGAAGAATTAAGGTGGCAAATGGATTACAGTTGATAATCTGCCTTTAGAATTGAGAGAGTATGGGTGTTCTTAGACTATCCAGCTGGGCCCAGTGTAACCACAATGGGTCCTTAAAAGTGGAAGAGGGTGAATATCGTCAAAATGTAAAACTTTGTGCTTCAAAGGATACCATTGAGAAAATGAAAAGGCAACCCACATGATGGGAGAAAAATTTTGCAAATCATACATATGATAAGGTACTTGTATCTAGGACACATAAGGAACTATTTCAACTCAATTGAAAAAAAAAGGAAAATCTCAACAACAAAAAAAAACAGGCAAAGGAGGAACAAGAATTTGTCCAAAGAAGATGCGTAAATGGCCAAGAAGCAGATGATAGAGTTGGCAGGCCATTTTTCACAAGAACTTCACAATAACTTGCCTCCCTGCCTTCTTCTCCTCTCTGCCCCGCCCCCGTCTTCCCTCCTCCCCCCGCCACACCCCGGAGGCAGATGAGAACACTTAGAATCAGCAGACATGAGATTTCACAGCATGAAACATATGATTAGAGGACAATATAATTTATTGTACAAAGTGGAACTTCTAGGAGTGAAAGGAGACACTGTTCACAAACTACAATGGCCCATTTGTAACTATAGGCCTAAATCTGGACTATTCCAAATAAACCAAGACATATGGTCACCTGAATTATTAGTTATTTAATTGGGAAATATGATAGCATAACAATGATGGGATTTGACATCCTCTCAACCTGGCTTAGAATCTCAGCTCTGCCACTTTGACAAGTCTGATGACCTTGGGCAATTTATTCAATCTCATTAAGGCTCTTTCCTCATCTAGAAAATGGAGACAGTAACTGTTCCTATTCTTTATGTTTTGGTGAGAATATGATAGTACAGGTATAGTGCTATGCAGTTACTAGCATATAACATTCTTAAGAAAATGGTAGCTAATGTTTTTAATTGAGAAAAACCTAAAAATTGGTACTATAAATGTGTAAGTAAAGCTTTCCACCCTATGAGAAAGAAATAATCAAATGATATACCAATGTTCTCTCAAGAAGTGGACTAAATATGGGGCTATCTTCTAATAACCAATGAAATAGCACAGATCTCTCTAGATATCAGACCTGTCTCATTCATATAATTCAACTGATAGCCTTGAAGCATTGGGTGATTCATTTATTTCTATGTCTTTGTTACCCAGATTACGTAGTTAAGCTGATATTATAAGACTTCTTTTCTGAGAAAGTAAATGGTTCTTTTTGGTGGAAACACGATGCTCTGCCCTTTGCAAGTCAGAGAGGAGTGGGAAGTGGACATCAAAATCTACAGTAGCTTGAGAGTTAGAGTCCACTGGAGGAAGCCAAAGAAGTAAAAATCTGTAAGCAAGATAATGGGAGGGGAGACTGTGTTGATTCCTCATACCCAGATGTTTCGCTCCACATGGCAGTAACTCCACCACCATTCTTCCCTTTACTTCACTTAGTTAAGGAAAATGGAAGAAGCTACTTGAAATGTAATTGTCTCTCACTGTTCCTGTTGGGGTCTATTACACAAACAGTAGGGAGATTTCTCATTTTGTTGTTTATTGCAGTAGAATTAAAAAATGGAGGAGGAAAAGTTCTCTCAGCACCTGCTTTCTTAATTGATAGTGATTTCTTTGCCCCCAAAAGCGAGTGGTTTTTAAACAAAATGGGTACATTTTCATAAGCAACATTACCATCATATAAACACATCATTAAAACAGGAAAGGTGACAGAACTATGACAACAGCTCCCATTTCCTGCTCAGGGTGAGTATCCCATATGCCATCTACCTTTCATTTTTCTTATTTGCAATTATTGCTTCCTTTACAAAGACAAATGATAGAAAAGGCAAGTTTTCTTCCTATATCCTTGGCTTTGAATATGTAAACAATGGGCAAAGAAGTTGATCTACTTTTTATCTGTTCTTTTGTTCTGAATTTCACTGGAAGAGCTCCTTAAAACAAAGAAAACAAAACTAGTGTCTCCCAGGTTTACCCAAAGCCTCTTACAGCATCTCAAGTGATCTACTGCTTTGGGACTAAGATGAGCCACCCTCATGCCTGCATGTGGAAGATGGGGAAAACTGATTGGCACAACAGATGCGTCAACACTTGTTCATGTTTGTTCAGTTCTCTAGGCTTCTGCTCTCATAGAGGAGAAACTATAGAAGAGCTTGCCAATTATTTCCACCTTGTGAGTTGAAAGCCAAAAGGGAAAGTCATGTACCCAGGTTCTCCAAGTTCAGTGACACTTTTCACAGCATCAGATTCCATCGTCTTGCTTTTATTTGACTTGAAAACACCTTAATTTTTAGAAAATTTGAAATTTAAAGCTATCTAGTTGCTAAAATCTCCTTTAAACTCTCATTGTAGTTTGGAGCCATATATCATCAAACCTGTGATGCTTAGCTGATGTACTGTGCCCATATATCATAAGAGCAACATCCTTCTCATGATATATTATTATAACTCAGAACTGGAGCACCACTAGTGATATATGGATTAAAAACACAATTGTAAGCCACAAAACTCTACTGGTCTCCACAAATTCTGGAAGGGTTTTGGGGGGGGGCGGTGTTTTTTTGTCTGTTTCTTTGTTTTTTAAACTGGATTGGTTCTTTATCTTTTTTGATCCACCTTAAAGTTCCCAAACTTGACTGGGAAATCTGGGCACATGGAAAGCACTGTGTTTCTTCTGTTTTGTGAAAGGCATACTAGCTGCTTCTGCAATGCCGATATCCTAAGGGACTCACTGACAAAAGGGCTAGAAATAGTTACTCTGTGCCTTTTGATGGACCACTAATTTTGTCCTGAGCTGTTTATATCAAGGTATCTTCAAGGCCCTGTAAGCAAGAGTACTTCCAGTGACACTTAGTTTGAAACTAAATAGCTGGCAGTGTTCTTGCACTAACCTCGGTAGCAGAAGCTGAGGCCTTCCCAAAGAATCCAGTCACAAAGAAAACACAAGTTTGGGGGTTGGTAATGGTCCAGATCAGAATGTGTTTAGCAAGGCTCACTGCAGAGCCAAGCCTTCCAGTTCAGAGAGGCAGGTTTTCAGAAATACATTTAGTCTTGTACCATAACAACTGCTAGAAATACTATTTAGAATACACTAGCATTGGTCTAAACACTTTACTTACATATTTCATATAATCTGCACAATAATCTTATGCATTAGGATACTGGTATTATCTCCACTTGAAAGATGAGGGAAGATGAGAGAAGTTACAGATGAAGAAATATAAGTATATAGGAGAAATTTAGGATTGCTCAATCTTAAAGTGTAAGTATGACACTAACAGCCTAGCAAGAGTTATAAGCCTAGTTCCCCACATACGACTCATGCTTAGGATATTAAGCACTTCTGCAAGACAGGCCCACTAGAGAACAGATGTTTTATAAATTTGAGAATCAATCTTGTACAAATATTCTATATTACTTTTTGGCTAAAGATTGACTTTCAGTGACATAACAGCTTCAAATTTTAAAACTGTTCAGCAAGAAAGTAGAATTTATAATAATTTCCCTTTAAAGAGTTGACAAACTCAAGCAAGATCTATTAAACCATGATAAACCTCATTTATAGTCATTTCTGCTGTGTTAGGTTATGCTCATGCAACAAAACAGGTGGAACCCCAGGTAGATCATTCCAGGATAAAGAAGCTTTCTATTCAGCCTCACAAACAGGAGGTCAGAGGTTCTTTGTGAAACTAGTTCTGTTTGCTTCTGTGCAGCACCTTAGGAAAATTTCCAGTAAAACAAAACAAAAACAGAAACAAAAAAAAACAAAAAAACTTTCAAGAGATACAAAGAATATTTCAGAATTTGTCAACCCCATATTTTATCAGATACTGTTACAGCTGCTGTGTTTACGGTATATATTCTTGGTAAGAAAAATTTAGAAAGTGTTCTTCCCTTCTTGTGGAGTTCCTTTCCCTTTGCTTCTTACTTCCCCTCAGTTTTTCAGAGCCAGTTCAAATGCCACCTCCTCTGTGTAGTCTTCAAAATCTCCAGGGCTCCTCTGATTCTTTGCATGTATCTCAATGACTGCTTTTCCCCGTAAAGTATAATTGTAGGGTTTTCTCTTCCATTGGTCTGGAACTCTGGGATAGTCCTTACTGTATTTGTCTCCTAATTATTTCCTTCCCTCGCTTCAGTTTTCTAGCTTAGAGGACACATTGTGTAAATGATCAATGGATGATAGATGGATAGATAGATGGCTGGGTGGAGGGATGGACAACTCAAGTATTCTTAATTTGTTAGCTTGCTTTAAAAAAAGACAAAAAAAAATGTGTTTGTACAGATTCCCTTGGCCACTCTTGTCTTCTGCCTTTCCTTGAGAGTTCCTGCACAAACATGAATGTGGCCTATGCAGAGTCAAGATGATTGCTTTGCACATACCTTTCTTCCCCATTGAAAATTAGCTTTTTACCAAAATGTAAGTTTGAAGGTCTTATCTCTCCAGTTTCATCTAAGCCCTCTTTAAAAACTACTCAAATATGCTTGAGTGTCTGGAGCAAATAGCTCATCTTGAAAACAATCAGTATCGTGCAGATTGCTAAAGGGACTTATTCTTTGCTCAGCGTTAACTTTAATAAGAGTCACTGCAGTTCTCTCTCAGGAGAGAAGAAATCCACTCCCTTTTTGGACAGCTTCTGACCTTCGCAAATTAATTCCTGGATGCCCTCTTTGCTAAAAAGACTATCTAGAATATGTATTTTTTTCTTTATGCACCATATCAGAACATTAATCTGCAGAGGTATTCCCTCTAGGAGTCTTTCTGTTAGGTATACAATAAAGGATTTAGATGTAAATGAAGCAATGATGGCATTTTTCCTTGTCTTACTCATTTTTGTGACAAATGCACATTACTGTTTGCCATACACATAATTACAGTTCTTTAATTTATGTTTCAATAAATATATAATAATAAACGTTTACTGCTCCATGAATAAACATTCAAATGAAGCCTCTAATGGAGGTTACATGTTTCGAAGCAGCTCTGTGGCTTTCTAGAAATCTCTCCCTCTACTTAATGAGCATCATTTCCATAATCTGTGCATTATTGCTCAAGCCTCCCTTTTAAGAACATTTTACAAAACAAAAAAATTGTGAAATATTATCAGTTCAAAGGGAAAAAAAATGTTAAGGGGATCAGCAACTTGTCCTGTTAAAGAGATAAGACAAGCTTTCATGTCCCTCCGGAAACAGTGACATAGTAATTATGAAGATGGCACTTCCTAATTATCTCACCAGCTGAGTGCATCACTACTATAGTTTTCTCCTTTAATATCTGACTTAAATAAAAGTGATGAGAAACTTAGAATGGTCAGCCATGAAGGGCAAGCTTATGCTAGTTCCCTTTCAAGTGCTAACACAGAGACCAGACAGAAGATCTATAAATTTGGGGGAGATGGGGCTACTATAAAATGGACATTTCTGAATGTGGAAACAGACACATGACTTGAGTACCAAACAGTCACTCTGAAGTAACCGAATCCAGTCAAGATCGTAAGCTGGGCTTCAAGTTGAAGGTTAGTTATTTTATGTCATTATCATTTCAAAAGGTTAATCTATTTCAAATAAGCTTTGCAAACTGTCTTCCAAAAAGCAGGTGCTTATTGAAAAACAAAAACAAAAAAACAAACTGAAACATGATATTTCTTTCCTGTTTGTCCAATAGCTAAGATTGGGTTGTTCAACCAGAAAGGGGGGAAAAAAAAGATACCAAGAGAAATCATAGAACAAAGATTCTTTGCAGTGTGATAAGGTACAGATTCTCAGCCTCTGCCGCGTGCTGATGAAATGTGTTAAAGTGACAGCTGTCACTTCGCGACATGTCAGTCTGCTTTATTGGCGGGTTGGAACAATTTATTTAAACTTTGTCAGGAGGGAGTCATTTTACATGGATGGAAGTTGTGTTTCTTTAGTATGTATAAATATCTCTGGGCCTGCACAGAACATTTAAAGAGTGTGCGGTTATTTACTGTAGGTACTGCAGCAGACAGCTAAGAGTGGAGCTCTCTCTCTCCCATCATTTTATGATGTGCTATGAGTAATTCACTCCTTGCTTTGACTGTTACTGCAAAATCTTTCAAATGAACATCATCTTTCCTTAACACGAGCTGAATGTAAGATTTTCACCATTTCAATATGGCTATTTTCACAAATGACTTCAACAAAATAAAATATTCAGCATAAATAGAATTTAGTGTGATCCAAATTTTATCATATTTCTCAGCTGGAATTTTTTTTTTTTGCATTCCAATTTCTTTTGGTACATATGCCTTTTTCTTTTCTAATGTTCCTGAATTAGAATTAGCAGAACCATGTTTTACAGGGTTACATTTTCCTTCTAACGCAAATAAGCAGGTATTTATTTTGGAGTCGAGCCTTTAGAAATGACACCCTTTTTTAGGATGGGCCAAATCTCAACCTGCAGAACTGCTAAGAAGAACTGTTGCTTCTTGCGAGGGTTCTACTCAGATATGCTACAAAGAGCATTAATTTCATAAATGAGATTCTTTTCAAAGTAATCATTGTAAAATATGCCAGAACCAACACCCCCACCCAACTCCCTGCAACCCACGAGCACTGATTTGATAGCTCAAGACAGGATAAATGGCTCTGATTAGGCCAATGATCCCAGTTTTATGGGAACCTTCTAAATCATATCTCAGTTTGGGTCTAGAATGATGATGCTGGGAGCATCCAGAGGACTACATATCATCTCAGCCTGGCTCCCACACAGGGAGCCAGGGAGATTTGTGGGACCCTGTCTGTGGCTTGGAAGCACAAACAATGAATACTGCAAAGGCAATAGAAATAAAAAAGAAAACAGGCAGTGGGGAAAGCCCTAGAACCATCCCTCATTTTTCTCATAATAGACTTTATTGTTCAATGAGACAGAGTGATTCCATAGGCAGTGCCCAGAAATGAGATAATATGAGAATTGATAATGTTTCTTCTTCTGGGTGACCTCAGTGACTGAGGCCCTGAGATTTAGGTTGACTAAATATTTTTAGTCCAGAATGGAACCCTTGCTGACATCATTCTCCATGGTTCACCATGAACCAGCCATCAACAGAGACAAACTGCATCATGTCATTTAGTCGAAACCCTTCTTTACAGAGGGAACTATAGTAGAGTCTTAACAACTCCAATCTGACGAAGACCTGAGATTTACCATGGCAGAGACCTTTTAGAAAAGTTTAGCACAAATGCTCCCTCATGGAGTGAGTCAGGGTTGGCTTTATAGGGGGTGAGGTTAAGTGACCAGTTTATGATAACTTTCCTATGCCTTTTAACCTTTAGAATTGAATTTTGGTCAAGTGACCATCCAATGGATGGCTGTGTATTGTTGCATGTAAAGAAACACATGTCTTGTTGGTACTGGCTTAGGATACAGCTGGGCCCTGGCTACTGCAAGTGTTGGCTTAACTCATTAATGTGATTAATCAATAATCCATCTTTTGAAATTAGTTATACATCAAGCCATGCAGGTCTGTGAATATAAAAGTTGAAAAATTCTGTTTCTGAGAAATGTCACATGTAGACCAGCAAAAGTCTGGACAGTCTGTCTTTTGTGTCACAAGTAACACTGAATGAATTAGAAGTCCTATAACCAGTCCTATAACCTGTATACATTGTACATGGACATGCAGCCTCCAAGTCTAGATTTCAGAGCAAGCATAGCTTTCACTTTAAGCCCAGTGACACAGAAGGTTCAAGTCCTTAACCCTATGTTATGGGGTAAACAGATTCTGTAGCTAGACCACCTGGGCTCAATTCCTGGTCCTGCTACTTACTAGTTGTGAAGTCTAGGATAGGCACTCATCTCTGAGCTTCAGACTCATTTGTAAAATAACCCAAAATCATGGGGTTGCTGTGAGAATTGAATAGTCTAAGCAAAGTGCTTAGACTAGTACTTGGAACTTAGCATTGGAAGAAGTGGCTGCATCTATCATTGCTGTTGCGACTGCCCCTACCACTACTTCTACTTGTCCACAAAAACAACAACAAACTTTAAATTACATTTTAAAATAGTCATTAAATGAGTCATCTTCTGACTCTTTTTTAAGGAGTTCAACCTATTATTTAAAAAAATTATTCTGTTGAAGCCTAATCTATAAATCATACAGAGGTAGAGCCATTCTCCCGGAAACCAATGTGAGACCCCACGCACATATCCTGGGCTCAAAGAAGGCCTGGGGCTTCTGTTGAACATAGTGTGAAAACCTTTGGTTTCAATTGCCTGAGAAGGGAGACTGACCTGGGGGCTTCTCCCCTAGAAATATAAAACCTTAAGCAGTAGAACTAGGTGGTTAAAAATGCCAAGTTCTACAGTCATATGATGAAAATCACATTCCAACTCTCATTTTCTTAGTGACGCTGGGAAAGCAGTTTTACTTCTGAAGGCCTTGGGTTCTACATTTATAAAATGCAGATAATGAAGTACCTTCTTCAAAGGGCTGCTGAGAGAGTTAAATGAGATACTGCATAACACAGCTCCTGTCAGAATAAGAAAATGCACAATAATTGTGAGCAGCTCTTCTAGTTATTACTTAGGTCTCTGCTCAAGTGTTACCTCATGCTATAGGCTGAATGTTTGTGTGACCCTAAAAATCATACGCTCAAATCCTAACTCCTAATGTGACGGTATTAGGAGGTAGGGCCTTTGGGAGGTAAAGAGGTCCTGAGGCTGGATTTGTGCCTTTATAAAAAGACAGGGGCCTCTGCTTCCTTTCTCTGCTCTCTCCATGTGAGGATACAAGAAGACAGCCATCTGCAAACCAGGAAGCTGGCCCTCCCCAAACATCAGCTGTGAGTGACTTTATCTTGGACCACCCAGCCTCCAGAATTGTGAGAAATAAATTCTGTTTAAGCCACCCAGTCTATGGTGTCCTGTGATAGCAGCCCTCACTGACCTCCCTAGAGAGACCTTCCCCAACTCCTTTATATAAGAGGCCCCACCACAACACAGTTCCCTAACTCAATTCCCTCTTCTACCTGAAATTACAATCTGTATTTGTTTACTTTTTTCATTTTTTGACATATTCATAGCTGTGATTCTCACACTTGGAATTATGCCTAGCACATAGTAGACACTCAATAGCTATGGTTACAATAGATCAATTAAGAGAAATGGGGGCAGGAAGAGAGAGGAAGCATTTGTACTCATCGTTTAAGAGATCACAGGAACTCTTACTAGACTTAAAACTAGAAGGTGTAATTCTTTAAAGGAATAGCAGAAATACATTCGATGGCTTGTACTTTTGTGTGCATAGTAATGTAGAATTATTGTGCTCAAAATGTCAACTACTCTTAACAGTACTCTCTGAAGTGAAGGCACAAAAAAAGAGGTGGGTAAACCGAACCAACTTGAGGTTAACCACAATGCAAGCCCAGCCAAAGTAGCAAAGATGCAGCTGGGACACGCATGTCCTCATCAGCCTCTCACCCTTTTCTTCTCCTAAAAATTGCTGCACATTATGAAATATCTCTCTCTCTCCCTTTATCCCTCCCTCCCTCCCTCTCCCCATCTCTCCCCTCTGTCTCTCTCATATTTGGCTTTATTTCATCCGTGCAAAAGGCCTCCTATGATGCCATAATTCTCTTTTATCCTAAGACGTTCTGTAGCCTCCTGCTATGGGGACTGTGTGGTTACACAATCAGACTTGTGATTCTTCACAGGCTTTATGTTTACTTTGAGGACCTGTGTAATAATTAGCATTTAAAATGCGACATTAGACACTGGAGAAAGCAAAGCACATGAATCTCAGAGCTGCACTCCGAGAACCATGATATCATGAGATGCCTTGAGAAAGATGGAGACTTTTGCAAGGGCTGTGATACCAAGGAGAGGAAGCCACAAACAACTATAGGAGACCGTGAGGCCAAATGCTTTCCTGGTAACAATCCCAAACGCGTGGGTGTGATGTGGTTTGTTGAGGTGAGAAGTTCTATGGGATGCTATGAGATGCAATGGGGTGGCTCAGTTGGAAAGGGTTGGGCACTGGAAGTATGTTAATGTGAAGAGAGGCCAAAGGTATTCTAAAAATACTTTTTGCGATGATTATAGAATCGAAGTTTCCAAAAATAGTACAGAGAGATCCTATGTACCATACTATTCACCTAATTTCTCCAACCACTATACAAGGAAGTATGTATGGTATCACATAACTATAGCACAATATCAAACCCAGGAAACTGACATTGGTACAATGTGTGTATAGTTCGAAGTCATTTTATCATATGTTGAAATGTGTAACCGTGACCAAAATTAAGATACAGGACAAATCCATTACTACAAAGACCTCCTTTGTGTTCCTTTATGGTCATACTCACAACCTTCCTCCTACTGTCTCTAAGCCCTGGCAACCACCGTTCTGTCCTCTAGTTCTAGTATTTTGTCATTTGAGAACACTGTATAAATGAAATCATGTTATTTGACCTTTTGAAATTGACTGTTTTAATTTGGCTTTATACCCTTGAGATCCATCCATGCTGTTGTGTGTTCATGCTTTTCTGTTGCTGAGTAGTATTCTGTGGTAGAGATGTACCGCAAATTGTTTCACCATTTACCTAGTGAAGTTTCTTCTGGTTACGTCTAGTTTTGAGCTACTACAAATGAAGCTACTGTGAACATTCGTGTACAAGTTTTCGTGTGCACACCACTTTGTTCTGCG
>NW_006440638.1:19321870-19322279 GCF_000325575.1 Pteropus alecto | reverse complement strand
CAGCTTGATTCTATGGTTAGTCTACTCTAGTTTTTAAGAAACTGCAAGCTATTTTCCAGAATGGTTGCTGCATTTTATATGCCCAACAGAGAGATTCAGTTTCTATAAAACCTTGCCAGCATTTAGTGTTGTGACTTTATTTTATCTGTTCCGTGTGTAGTGATATCTCATTATGACCTTCATTTGCATTTCCCTAAGGACTAGCGATTTTCTTGTTGTTGTTAAGGGCTAGTGATGTTGAATATTTTTTCATGTGCTCATTTGTCATCATATGTCCTCTTCAGTTAAATGTCTCTTTATGTCTTTTGTCCATTTTATAATTTGATTGTTCACTTTTTTCTACTATTGAGTTTTGAGATTTCTTTCAATATTCTAGGTACATGCCCTTTAGTCACATCTTTTTAATTTT
>NW_006440638.1:19281178-19321817 GCF_000325575.1 Pteropus alecto | reverse complement strand
TACAGAAAGTTTACTTAGGACCTTTGCTCCTCTCTACCTTGACCCATCTATAGACAGCACTCCTAATCCCCTTTCTAATCTACAAGCAGAATCCATGTCTGCCTTCCCTGGTGCCTTGCCAAGAGTTGGGCACCTATCTGGCATTCCATTAATATCTACTGAATAACTGAATCAATAATACTTGGATTTTCATTCAGTTACTATGAGCCTTTGGCCCAAAGCAAAAACCACGGTTACCATGGATACACAGGCTTGGGATAGATGTACATCATTTAATACCTCGGAAAAGATAATTCATTACAAGAAGAAATACACACTCTCAGATGTGTTAGTGATTAATTTCTTCTTGACTACCACACTTCTAGTTAACACTGTGACACACTGCCGTTTACTGAGGAGTATCTATTTATGTCAACCTGTGGCTCACATTTGGCTAATTAAGCACTCATGCATTTCAGAACTTGTGATCTGTGGGCTGTGTTTACATATGAACATCATATTCAATATACAGGCAGTTGTTTAGCACCTCTAACCTATTTCAAGCCTTATATTTAATTAATGAGAGTTGCTGAGGGGAATGCAGGGTATGCCTTTGAATTAAACAGCTACCCTCCTTTCAAATCACAACAACGCATAATTAAATAATGAGATACCTGTGCTTTCATAGAGTCTTTCTTACAAAGGAATTAAAGCTCCAAGGAAGACCAGGTCGTAGGGGGAGCTGAGGAAGGAGTGTAGGTAAGAAGACATGGGGGCGATTGTAGTGACTCGGTATCATCACTGGCTATATAATGAAGGCTGGAATAGGACATTTCCTCCCCTTTCTCTCCCCCTGCCCCTGCTACAGAGGTTCTAAGGATCACACACAGTAGTAGAGACACATTTCTTCGTTAAAGGAAAGGCGCAGTATAAAATACAAGAATTATCACTGCAATTAATTAAGTGGATTTTATTATTTGGGTTTTATGCGGCAGAAGAAAAGCAGATGAATTCAAGGAAGCTATCCATGATCCAACTTTCATCTCCCCCCGCCGACACCATTTCCTGTTCTTCCTCTCCCTGTTCATATATGCCAGCCACCTTGACCTTTGCCTCATCTCCATAAAATCAGACACGTTCTGGCCTTGGGAATTCCGCTCTTGCAAATGCCTCCTCCACAGCAAAGTCTTCCCCTGATCTGCCCTCCAATAAAACTTTTCATCCACCTTCCTTTTATACCACCCCTTTCAGTTTCTTCCCAGTACTTACCATAGTTTAGAAGTACTATTTATTTTTTTACTTGCATTTTTTCCACTCCCCCCACTAAACTCCACCAGAATAAGAGACAGCACACTCAATAGCTCTGTCTTATTTCGAACTATGACCACAGATGAGTTCACTGTAGTCCCCAGGAGGGGACCACACATTATTTTCTCCTGGACAGACCTCTCAGGTCCTGTGCACAAATCTTCATTTTTATTTTACATAACTTTGGAAAACACCTTTGGTTCTAACATTGATAGCCACTGTACTCATGCCGAGTTCTCAAGAGTTCCCAGGATTCTGCAGCTCATAAGTGAGATAACTTCATATGAATATATAATAGTAGTAGTATTAGTAATAGGTTGAACCATATGAAATGGCCACGATTTGCTGCTTTGATGCAACCACTTTCATATGGCTCAACACAGTAACGAAAACAGCAGTGGGGGAGCCCTTGATATGCATCGGGCTTTGTATTAAGAGTTTGATACCATGTTAGCTTGTTCATATCTCGCTGTAATCTTCTAACCTCAGTATTCTAATTCTCCATATGTTACAAATGAGCACACCAAGGTTTAGGGAGGGTAAATGATCTATCTGACCATGGAAGAAGTGGTAGGATTAAGATACGTGTTCCTTTCCCAGGGACTCAGTTGTGTGCACTCAGTTGGATTCACAGCACAGAAAGACAACTGAGTGACTTGAAGTTGCTGTTCTGTTCTCTGTTGCCTCCAGGACACCATAGTGACTGCTGCTGAGTGAGAACCTCAAAACCTCACTGACCCTCAGAGTCATCGAGTTGACAACCTTCACAGCTATAGCGACTGCTTACAAAAAAAAAAAAAAAAGGTGATAAAATGGGGTATAAAAATATATAGGTTAGCACTTCCTCCTGATTGTCTTTTTACCCAGATGAGAAACTCTGAGGACAACGCTGATATAGGCTGCAATGCCTCACAACTGAACCCCTTTGGCATCCTCTAGACTTCTGTCCCAGTAGAGAGACCATCAGACCTTATGGCCTCTCATCTTGGGGAGATGACTCTTCCTATCCCATATCACATCTAAGTTCTGACTAGAAATTTAGGGTTTTTGAGCCCCGGACAGGCCTCCCCATATCACCAGGCCCACCCATCAGCCTCCTATCTCCCTGCCTCCCCAACACCTGAGATCAACAACCACTATCCCTGGGAAGAGACACTTCACCTGGCTACCCCCAGTTATATCACAGCCTGGTTCTTCTGGATTACTTTCCCTTAGCCACAATCTTTGTACCTCAAAGCTAAGAATTGGGACTGATCTTCTGTCCCCAATATGCCTGAGAACATTAATCTAAAACCTTCACTCAACGATCCCCTCTTTTAAACTCATGCCATTGGGTATGTCAACCCCTTTCCAGGCTTGCTGACATCATCTGAGGTCTCCAGTTGCCTCCCCCAAATTCCTCTTATGGGACCAGTTTTACAGTTTTCATCTCTGCCTGGACTAGGACCTCATCCTGGGCACCCACAGTGTCACTGAAAATGACTGAACCCATCGCCTTGCCTAGAAGTTCCTGGGTTCCTTAAATATGCAGTGAATTTCACTGTCTTGCCCTTCACTTTAGCTACTACTCTTATAAAGTGTTTAAATACAGGCTTTATTATTATTTAAGTATAGTGAGGCCAACAGATCAGGAAATGACTGCTATTGCAAAGGCAGTTTGTTATACTCACAGACCTTAAGGATGGGGGGCAGGTTTATACCACATCATGGGGGCCACATAAGGGAAGAACCAAGGTTTGTTATGAGGGGGAAATGGGTTGGGGAGCCATGGCAAGTGCCCTTATGTGGTTTCTGTGGGAAGAAATGGGCAAGGCAGGGTAATCAGGTATAGGTTTGGCTAATTAGAATAACTCAGCATGCTCTAGGACACAGGGGCTTCTCCTAGCTGTCTGGTACCTGGCCCTGGGTGATTATGGAAGGTGGATAGTAGCCTGGAGTATAAGTTCAACATGAGAACCCGATAGAGAAGGCACTTAGAGAAGCCACATACCATTGCAATGTGAATTTACAGGATTGAAACAAAATCAGCATTGCCATTTGCTACTTCTCTGCATCAGTACCATTAGGAGAGCAAAATGGTGAAGAATTCAGACCTTGAGTCATCTGCTTCAGTTCTGAAATCTGAGCTGGGCCATTTACAACCTGTGTAACCATGGGCTCTGGACTGGTTGGTGTACATCTGAAAGGCTCACTCACAGGCAAGTCTTTTACTATCTCTAGGAATTGGCTAGCCCTGGATGGGCTTTCAGAACTCAACAAAGCTTTCCTCATCTGATACAAAAATCATTTGGGAAAAGCATTGTGCTGGGCTTCTAATAGAGGTAAAATGAAGGGGAAAATCATGGTCCCTTCACTTTGGCCTTGGGACAATTTAGAGGACAACACATACTCACACACACACGCACACACACACACACACCCACCCATCTACCTCTCATCTATGGAAGATGGTGAAAATGCCTAAGGGGAAGAGGGTAAGTCCATTACCCTGAGATGATCTGAGATCTGAGACTCAAGAGGACCTAGAACTAGAGGGCACGCCAGGCTGAGGAACAACCTGAGCAAATACCCTAGATGGGAGAGTTTATGGTTATTAATAAACACATCCAGTAAAAGTTTTATAAAATGAATGTATGTTTAACATGTTCAAGTTGAACATGAACTCAGGGCCAGAGTGGCATTGAGAGGAGGGGGTGTTTCAGGGCTCACTTTTGGAAGTTTCTTATACTAGAAGTTTTAGAATTCTAGGAGGGATTTTGAAGATTGTTTATTCCAATCTCTTTCTTTTAAAAATGAGGAAACCAGGGCTCCAAGGTTACATGCTAAGTCCAGAAGTGAAATAAATGAGAATTCAGGACTGTTCTCAAAGGCAATGACTGAATTTAAATGTATACCATTGCAATGTGAATATACAGAATTCAAACAAAATCAGCATTGCCATTTGCTATGTCTCTGCATCAGTACTGGTTGGTGTACATCTGTACCACTAGGAGAGCAAAATGGTGAAGAATTCAGACCTTGAGTCATCTGTTTCAGTTCTGAAATCTGAGCTGGGCCATTTACAACCTGTGTGACCATGGCTAAGTTTCTATCACTCTGAGTCTTGATCATGTTCGTGCTATAGAATTAATAATAGTAGCAGCTTTATTACAGAGTGGTTGTAAAGATTTGGCGAGATCATGTACCAAAACAATTCTTACTAAGGTCATCAGCAACCTCCAGGCTGCCAAATTCAATGGACACTTTTTGGTGCCTATCTCAGTATACCTCTGGACAGTGATGTCTGACATGGCTGACAACTTCCTGTAAATACCCCTTCCGCCCTCACCCCCCAACACACACACACCTCCTAGGATGACCTTCTAGCATTATTTTCCCATCTCTGGATATTCCTCAGTCTCCTTTGCTGACTCCTTTTCTATGTGAATTCTAAATGCTGGACAACTGCAGAGTTTGGTCCTATATCCTCTTCCTTTCTCAAACAACACACTTTTCATAGTTGATTCTGTTTAATCCCATAGGTTTAAATGTCATCTAAATACTGATGAAATACACATTTCTCACCTCAGCCCCTACTTCTTTCCTAATCTTTAGACTCAAATGTCAAACTATCTACTTGAGTTCTCTATGTAGATGTCAAAGAATCTCAAACCAACATGTTGAAAATGGATTTCTCCATTACCTCATCACCAAACTTGGTTCTTCCCCATCTACTCATCCATTCATTGCTCAGGCCAGAATCTAAGAGGCATCCATGACCCTTCTGTTTCCCCACTCCCATCATCTGTCACTAAGTCCTAAGAATTTAAAATCCAAAGTACTTGTTAACCCTGTATGCTTTCCTTCCTGTCTACTATCACCATTGTCTCTCATTTTGATGATTGCAATCACCTCCTAAGTGGCCTCCTGACTCCATCTTATACCTCCACAGTCAGTTCTTCACACAGAAGCTAGAATGACTCTTAACAATGGAATGCAGACCTCAGTGTTCTCTTGTGTTACATCCTTCACTGGTCTCTTGTTGCTCTTAGAATAAAGGACAAAACCTAAACTACATCTTTAAAGTTCTCTAGGATCTACTCACAAAACTCCAGCACCATTCTCCTCTTTGGTCATTTTGCTGAATTCCTACTTGCCTATTTTCCATTCCTGGAGTAAATCATGCTCTTTCTTAAGGGCCTTCATGTGGATTGTTCATTTCTTAACTCTTCTTCCTTAATCTCATGGTTAAGAGACCCATCTCTGGAGTCAAAGTGTCTTATTGGTTGTGTCACTAAGGACAGGCTTCTTAGTACCTCTATGCCTTAGTTTCGTCATCTGTAAAATGGGGACAATAACATTATCTACCTCATATGTTATAAAAATTAAATGAAATAAAATATGTAAAGCACTGAGAATAATACCTGGCATATTTAAGCATATATGAAACACATAATAAATGCCAGCTGTTATCTTAAAATATCATTATTATTCTTCAGCTTTTGGCTTAAATGCTACTTCTTAAAGAGCCTTTACTCTAACTCTGTTTTAAATCCATTCTGTTTTCACAGAGTTAATTTTAATTAGTCATTTAAAAATTTATTTTGCGGCTCACTGTCCACTTCTGTCTCACACTATACTTCAAGCCTTACAGAACAGAAAACTTCTCTGTGTTTCCTTCAGCCCCCAGAGTCTGGCACAGGAGTTGAGATACATGGCAGGCACTTGGTGTTGTGGCTGAACTGTGTCCCTCCTGAGTTCATATGTTTAAGCTGTAACCCCTAGGACCTCTGAATGTGACTGTATTTTGAGATAGAGCCTTTAAAGAGGCAATTAGGTTAAAATGAAGCAGTTAGGTGGGCCATAATTCAATATGACTGCTGCTCTCATAAGAAATTTGTAGCCTTTGAGCCACGCTTCTCTTGCTCAGCCCCGCTTCCACGTCTGGAAGTATACTATCCCTTCTAATAACGCTTTTCTTTTCTGCTGTAAACAAAACAAACAAACAAACAAAAAAAATTTGTATACACAAAGAGACACCAGGGATGCATGTGCACAGAGAAAAGAACACATGAGGATAGAACAAGAAGGTAGCAATTTGCAAGCCAAGGAGAGTGGCTTTAGGAGAAACCAAACCTGCTGACATCTTGATCTTAAACTTCTAGCCTCTACAACTGTGAGAAAATACATTTCTGGTACTTAAGCCACCAAGTCTGTGGTATATTGTTATGTCTGCCCTAGCAAACTAACACGCTCCATAAACACTTCCTAAACTTATGTGTGAACAGATAAACATGCCAAGCCAGGTCCCCATGCATGGTAAGTGTGGCACAAAGGTTGATTCCTGTCCTTGAAATAATGATGATGAATGATGATTCTGCTTGATGCACAGTGCCTGAGTGACAGTAGAAAGTATCAGTGACACTTCATGTTTCTCAACTGCGATGCTGATGTAGAATGTGATTAGATATTAAGATCTAAGACCTTCCTTTGTGAGTAGCCAAGTACTACCCACAGGACCTCTGTTTACTAATGTGTATATGTTGGAACTTGACCATTTTTACAACAGACATTTGGGTATATAACATTGGAGAACAGACATTTCATACTCAGTAAGCAAATAATTTTCAAATGTGAAAGCAAAACTAGAAATAAGGGGTAGAATACTGCACTTCTAAAATATTTGCCCTATTATTTTTTAAATATCATTGAACATGTTTTCATGGTTGTGTATGTGTCTGGGTATACACGTGCTAGCTATACATGTTCATATACATATAATTTTTCCACTGAAAGTGACCACACCATATACCATCATAAGATCTCAAATTAGACATTGAGCATAGGGAACCATATGATCCACGTCTACCAAAATGCCTTCAGTATAAACCCCTTCTACAGCTGAGATGTGTATAAATCACAGTCAAGTGTCGAAAAGGATGGCACATCTAAAATCATGACAAAATTTCAAGACCTGGCACAGTTTTTGATAGTAGCAGTCTCTTGTGTGGGAGTCTCTTATAAAAGAGCTTCATGCGAATGCACCTAATTCAGCAAGTTATTGGCTCATAATATGAAACGGCATGTATATTGATTCTTTTAATAGCTCTTGGAATTAAAACACATGATCCCCTTAAAAGGACTGTAAAGAATCACCAAGTTGATCATTCCACTGTGAATGAGGTCTCAGTGAAACAGCATAAGCTGTAGGATAAAAGGAAAATCTCCTCTTATAGACTGAATTTCTACTGAAGAAGCAAAAATATAATGAATATAATTCAGTATCTGATATAAATAAGAAGAGGTAAACAAAACAAGAATAGCAAAGAAGTTTTGTACTGAGTGTTGACTCCATTCAACTAGCTGCTGCTACCTAGAGGGTGGTATTGAGAAGTCTGAGCTTGACAGGAAAAATTGCCTTGGTGAAATAATGTCTGCCATGGTGTGAAATGGAGAGGAGGAGGTGCTTGCTATATATTTTCTACCCTGAAAAAGATGTCTTTAAGGTCCCTTCTAGTACTAAACTTCTTTCTCTGTTCCTCTTTTCTTTTTCTTCTCTCTTGCTCTTGTGGTTGGGATGAACAAGTTAGAATCTTCTGAGTTCCCAACTTACTCCTCTAGTGTAAAGTAAAGAAACTAGTCAGTCTCAGCTTTCAGTCCCAGGAATTAAAACAGCAACCACTACTCTCTACCTAATGTTATTTTAATTGTGTGTGGCTTTGGTATGTGCACTGAAAAGCAGTACCACAGCTCTGTCACTCGAGTAGACTAAACTGTAATAGATGAGGTAACTGCCAGAGAACTGAACTTGTGAATGGCCTCCAGCATCCTCTCCTCTGTCAGAGGATAGACAGACAAGGCTCCAGTAGTACAGCCCTCTGTGCATGTGGAATTACAACAGCCCAGGAGTTTTGTAGTGAGGATGGTCCCATGCTCTGCTCTCTGTACTGTAGAGCAGTGATGGTGATCTTCATCACCAAAGCTACCAAATTCCCTCTCAAGTTCCTTGACTCTTCTCAACTATTACTGTACCTACCATTTGATGACTTCCCACTATGAAGTCAGTGTGCCAAGACACTTAGCACAGACTATTTTATTTAATCTCTTCAACCACTGCACCTATGAGACTATTGCCTCTGCTTTACAGGAAAATGAGGTTTAGGGAGGGTAAGTAACTTGTAAATAGAAGATTCTAACAGAAGTATTCTTACTTAAAACTCACATTCTTAATAATTTGGGATACCGGCTCTTAACTCAAAAGATGAAACACATGGCAATACTGGGAGAGATGAAGATCTCACAGGATGTAATTTAGGTTATCTACCATTCATCCATCCATTCACTTACTCATACATGCATCTGTCCATCTATCCTGCTTCAACAGATATTAACCATGCACATATCACTGTGCTTGGTGCTGGGACAGAGAGGTGAGCAAAATAGAGAAAGTCCTTGGCTTCAGGGAGTTCAGTCATGGAAGAACAGATATTAATTAACAATGTAACTGAGTAATCACAACTTGAGGTCATGCTTTGAGGAAATAAATACAGTTTGATAAAAGTCCATGGCAAAGGAGCCTGACTTAGACTGGGAGTCATGTTTAAGGAAATGAGGTCTGAGATGAGAACCGAACAAACCAACATCAATTAGGTGGAAAGGAGGTGAGGAAAGGGATATAGAGCACTGCAGAGGAGAAAATACCATATGCAAAGGCCGGGGAAGGAAGGAACATGAAATGTCCAAGGAGCTGATAGCTAGAACAAGCCATTGAGGGAAAGAATGATATGAGAAAATCTTGGTGAGGTACGTAGGCGTCAGACCACATTAAGGTGCATGGAATAGCAGCGGGAACTCATGGATAGCTTTAAGAGAAGAAAGGAATAGAGAGGAGGAACAATCTTGCATTTCCATAATCAATCAGACTTCAGGGAGCATAAATGATATGGTAAGCACGGGTGAATGAGAATGGAAATATTGCAACCAGTGAAGAGATCACTTAGTACTTTAGATAAGAAAAATGAATAGCTTCAACTAGGTGGTGGTAGTGGCAATGAGAAGAAATTGATGGATTTAAGAAACACAGTGAGATAAAATCTAAAGAATTTACTGATGAATTGGATGTGGGAAAATAAGGAAGCAGGAAGAATCAAGGACAATCTATAGATTACTAACGTGACCCATTAGGTTGTGCCATTCACTGATAAGAAATTCCATAAGGTGGCCTTGTCGATTTAGTGGTACCTTTTGGGCCCCCTAGTGGAGAGGCCTAATAGGCAGTTAGGTTATATAGGTTAAGAGTGAGAAAAGAAATCTGGGGTGGAGATATTAACCTGAGAGTCTACTGTATAGATAGAGATGATTGTTGAGGACTTGGAAGATAGATAAAGAAGGGGTACTATAAAAAACAATGTTCATGGAAATCTGGGCAAAACACACTTCTCAGTCACTATATTCTTCTAATCCACCTCTCCCTATTGTTATGAGTATCTGCATCTTTCTTTTTCTCCCACTTCAATAGAACCCTCTATTTTCTTTCACATATCCCTTGGTTGTATTTTTAAAAATTGGTCAGTATATCAATTTTATACTAAATACACCTCTAGCTACTCCAGCTTTTATAAAATGAGGAGAGGATCAATCACTAGCCTTCAAACAACCAGATGAGACTCGACGTAGTCAAATTATCCAGATAGCTAACACAGCAAGCAACAGATTAAATTCACTCACTAATATTGTATTCAAAGGAACTGTCTTTGAGACTCCAAGGTGATTCTTGAGCCCTTCATATCATGAACGCCAAAATGTTTGAAAGTGGTGGGGGGAGGTCCTGACCCGGAATGTGATACCTAAAGGAGTCCCCAGTGTTCAGTTTTAGGATGATTAAATTCACCATGACTAATTGGAAGATTCAAAGATGTTAGGACTAGCTATCAGAGCCATTTTTCTCATCTTCAAGTTTTAGGATGATTAAATTCACCATGACTAATTGGAAGATTCAAAGATGTTAGGACTAGCTATCAGAGCCATTTTTCTCATCTTCAAGCTTACTGTTTGATTTATAGCACGAACTCATAGGCAGTTATGGAAATGTAAATGGCAATAACTCCTAGACACATGTAAATACATGTACAAAGTAATATGTTCAAATACTTATTAGATACTAAGCCTTCAAATTTAACCAACACCTGTTTCCACAAGGAAATCATTCCATTTCATTGTTCTCATAGCCCTCTATTATGCCTTTCATATTATCTTAAAATTCAATTTTCCATATTTTCCTAATGCTAAGCTATAAGCTTCCTGAGAGACATAATAGCGGTGTCATTTTTTAAAATTCCCCAGGTCTAGTACAGTGTCCAACACACAGCAAATGAATTAATGCAACCACTCAAGCAATCCTTCTCAATACACAACAGAATGACTTTACAAACTACTTTATTAGATTTAATTTTAAAAAGTGATAACATTAAGATGTTCTATTAAAAATCTTTGTGAACCAAAATGTTTAATTGAAGCAACTCTGACCACCTCCAGAACAAAAGGAACTATATCATTCAATCTTCTTCCTGAAAGCCAATCCCATATGGCAGAATCATTTATAAGGATACTATAGTAATGAATAGAATTGACTTTGTTTTTGAGAAAAAAATGTCATCAACTAGAGTTGGGGTTCCTGGAAGATACTTGATATTGCCTGTCCCCTTTATTTATTTATTTTTTTAAGAGCTACTTTGTTCAAGTTTAGTCGAATCCAAAGGAAAACAATCTACAGTAAACCGATTCTTTTCCTGATAACCTTAATTCAGCCAATTCTAAGTGTCAGTCCAAACTTTTGAAAATCTGAAGGCCCTAGAAAGAAAATAGGACGTGCATGTAGTTGGGGTGGTCTGTTAAGGAAAGATAAATTATTATTGTCCTAAGCAAAAGGACGGCTAACGACTTTCTAGATAAGAGGTTTAATCCTTAGGTTTACTGACTAGAAGATTATAGAGCTTTCTTCCCCTTCATTGTTAAAGAGGTTTTTAAGTTTACAAGTCTTTTTTGGCCCTAGAAGGAAACTAATAGAAAATAGCGACTATTCTCTCAGCACAATTTTACTTTCTGTGAAAGTTTTATTTCAATATTAAATTCCAACTGAGAGCAATTGTTCACATGTATGTTTCGTAGTTCAAGAGTACAAACATGGTATGTGGAATAAGATCACACTAAGGAAATAATCATAGAACAACTAACACATCCATTAAGCATGTATTTTGCATTCTGTATAGGACTCAGAACTGCGGATATTTTACTTCGAACAAGCCAACTATAGTAGGAAAAGCAGAAAAATATTGGTAGTGTTAAACGTTTTCTGGTCTTAGATTGAGTTTAAAAAAAAAAATCAACTTTCATGCAAATTCTAAGTCCCAGTCTGAATTCTACGGTTAACTACTAGTACAGTTAGTTCCTTAAGTTACCCGCGTTTTTTTTTTCCCCCACACACACAGACAGACACAGACAGAGAGAGAGAGAGAGAGAGAGAGAGAGAGAGAGAAACTAACCTTCCTTGAGTATCTACCATGTTTCAAGTGCCCAAGTACCATGTTAAGAACTTTCATACCAGTAATCTCATTTATTCATAAAAACTAAGTTACTGAGGTTCAGAAAATTAAAGTGATCCCCAAAGATTATTCAGTGACCAAGTGGTGGAATCCCAGTTCTAAAGACAGATCTGTTAACTCCATGATGAGTTCTCTTTCCATAAACCTACACTACAAATTGGGGAAATGGCTCATCTTTAAAATATCTTGTGAAGATATAAATGAATGAAGTTTTCATGGGAACATAGGCAAGCAAATTAAGAGAACACAATTTAAAATGTTGGATGTGAATTGACAATCAGATTTATGTCACTAAAATGTCACATTTTTCATCATAATAGTTTACTGCCTGTTGGCAAAGACCTCAGTAAAGCTGTTTTTATACAACAGAAGCACAGTTAGCTAAAAAGGGAAAAACCTGGTCAACCAACAAAGATTTGCAATCCATTTAATGCCAAGTATCTGTATAAAATGGTTTTTTACATAAAGCAATGCATAAGTAGGCTGACCTATAATAATTTGTTACTTTCTATTTAATAACTTTAATTTTTTGGTCAAGCTCTTTACTAATAGCAAATAAATTCATGGTAAAAGCTAATCTACTATACTAAAATTGATTTTAGACTCTGGAAAGTTTCTTTGGCACAAAGGTATGGAAAAGAAGCATTTGAAATTAGCTTGGGATTAAAGTGTGTTTCAGATATGACATGCCATTCATGTTCACATGTTCCATTCTCTATGAACAATGGGCTGTATGGGCCAATACTCATCATCCATTAACCTATTACTTTTGTATAATGGATATCAATTGATAAAGTATGTTCACATTCATTAACCTTCGTGATGGGATATTTAATGCATTTCCAGAGTGTAGCATAAAACTAAAATGGTTTATACTTCACATACAGGGCTAGTTACTTAGGACTTTTTCCTAGGGTTTGATCAGTTAAAATGAAAGTCTTCTCATGTTTACATATAAATGATTTATAAAATGCCCCAACAAAGACCACAAAATAAATTGTACCAGATAAATAGTAATGCTCAAATACTAAGCATTTTGGAAACAAAAAGTGAAAGCATACATCTCTACCCATTCCCAACTAAAAGTGTCATCAGTTTAGAATTTTGAATTTTAGTATTTATAAAATTAATCACATGATGCTGAACATAAATCTTAATTTCAGTGTTCATAAGCTGAAAAAAGTACATTGTGTATGTGTAATTATTCAGCGCTGTATTTTTTAAAACCCTATATATCATACCAAAACAAATCAATATACCGCTATCAATGTGAATACCATTAGGCTCAGCATCTTAAACTCAGCATGAAATCTACTAGACCATAAATTCAAAAGGAAGAAATTCAACATCAGTTCCATAAATCAAATTAACATTAGAATAAAATCTATTAGAGCGAAAAGTCTTATTCAGGGGCATAAGATGTTCTCAGTGGGGAGAAGAAGGTTTGTGACACTGTTCTATTAACCACAAATCTTAGAAAATACCTAATTGTAGGAGAGTTTTAAGGCAAGACGATCATAGAGTTGGCAAAACAACGCTTACATTAGGACAGAAATAAATAACATGAATTTTTATTAAACATTACTTCCTAAATTTGTAAGGCTTTAAATTGCCTAGAAGGACACAACATGAAACACAATACAGGGATGTAGGTATCTATCTATAGGAAATATAGACTCTATGAAGGAGATATATCTGACATATACACATGCATATATATGATAATATACATAATTATATACTAAATCTCACAGAGCTACAGAAATATCCCCCAGCTTGCTTTATACATTTACTGTAAGAAAATATCTAAGAGATGACAGTATTTTTTTATTTAACTTAGATTGTTTTTTCTCTTGATAAAATTGTGTCCTCTTATCGCTAGAAAATCAAATCTCTTGGAAGCATAACATGCCCAAAGATCTTGCATTAACGTATTCATGAGTGACCAAATTTCTCCACCCTCAATAAGAGAGAGGGTTAGACCTCGCAATTCTAACCTAGCACTAGGGTTTAGGTTTATGAGACAAAATCATTACCTTCAAGTGACTCTTAAAAGGAACTTTTAAATAGAATTAAGTAAGTCCAACTTCTAGCCCACACGATACCCATGACTATAACTAAATTTATATAAAAATTGATATTCAAAACTATAAATTTAAAAAATCATTTTATCTACAAATACAAGTAGACAATTAGAGAAGAAGTTGAATCACCCTCTCATTTCCTCCATTTTGCTCTGTTGAGAGGGATGATCAAGCTAGAAAGTGCAAATCAAACTGGTCACTGAGAGAATCAATAGCCAAGACAGGCTGAGAAATGAGACTGCAAGAGAATATGTCATTGTTTTAAAACCTTTCTAAACTGGATGAAGAGAAAGAGCTTGCAGATAAAACTGTTGAACTGATTTGAGAGTCTCTGAGGAAGCCATCATAGGCAAAGGTGTCCACAGAAGGATGACCCTAGAACTTGCAGAAAAAATTGCTAAATTGCTATTGGAAGCCTGTGAAGAATCATCATCATAAGCCAAGATATCCAAACAGGGATGGCTGTAGAAATCAGCCTTCTGCTGGGTAAATATGAAGATAGCACTCAAAGAAGAAAGCATCCCTTTTATGGTCCCCAGGCAGAAGGCTCACAATGGAAGCCTGGACTGCGTCATATCCTCACTTCTCTTTTGGCTGGGAATTTTTCATGAAGGACATAACCGGTGCAACCCACAAATGGCTGTTCTCGATCTAAATAATACACAACCCTTTATCAAAAGAAATAACTATAGCTTGACAAACCTGGGTAAAATTGTAAAACATTATTTTTTAAATGTTGGTGATAATTTGGCAGAGGTATTCACTAAGGGTCAATGTGGTTCCCAGATGCACTTCAGTTTCTATGTGTACAGGATAACCTTGGTAAATCCAAGGAATGCTACAAAATACATGAAGGTATTTAGAGTTACCATAATTCTATTTTAGGGAAGGGCAGGGAAGGAAGACTGAATGAAAAATAAAAAAAAAAAAGGAGAAAAGAGGAAAAGGAGAAGAAAGGAGATAAAAACTAAGAAAGGAAAGAAATGAGAATGGATTAAACGATACTTTAGAAAACAAAAAAGAATAAAGATCAAAGAAACAATCTGGATATATGACACAGTCTCTCACAACAGCTTTGGGGAGCATGTTACTTCCATCCAACAGAGCAGAACATGAGCAACAGGACAGTACTATTCCAAAGGCTCAGGGGTATGTGGGCCATTTACCAATCAGGAGGGACACTGAGGTAAGGGAAAATGCCATCTTTTTCTAGGGAGGTATTTTTAATGTATAATCCAGGACTATGGAAGGCAAACCCACCACTAATCTCAACTGTGCACTTTCCTACAAAGATCAGCAGGTGTCTAGGACTCAACTGCAGGTGATGAGATCATACAGCTTCAATCTGATTTTATAATAAAAACTGGGGATTTTGGTAAAGTGAAGACCAGCCCAGAAAGAGAGCAGGGACCTATGGGACCATTAAGCAGTTCAGGAAGCCCAGATCTTGTTAAGATATACTGTAGACTCAGGGTAGTGGGCTATTGGAAAACAACAGCAGCAGCAACAGAGCTGGACCTTCAAGACACCTCGGAGGAAGGCTATTCCACCAAGAAGCAATGCTTTATCTCCTGATTCCAATGATCAGACACCAGCACCCTTACAAATGCTTCCAGCTATAGCTCTGTGGTTTTATATCAAAGTTCTCTTTGCTCCAAGAGACTCACAAAAATGGTGTCTCGGTACTTTAGTTCATTACTCTGCATTAAGTGCATTAGCTACACAGGCCCAGAAGACACCATTATAGGTCACCATTTGCCAATATGTGTTTCCACAAGCACTCATGCTGCTAGATGTGAAAATGTTTCTGTGAACAGAAGTGTTTGCTGTCAAATAAGTCTGAGGAATGCTGGAGTTAAACAAAGCTAAAGTTGTTTATTTACTGCTAGATTTCTCAGAGCCTTTAAGATGCCCAACATGGCCTGTGAATGTCTAAGAAAGAAACCAAGAATGCAACATTTCCCAAACTTTCTTCACCAGGGTATCTTAACCTTTTAATTTTGCCGACAAGCATACTGTCAAACACATTTTGGGAAACATGTAGACAAAAATAGTTCAGTAGATAGTATGAGAAATCCACGTTTCATGTGTCGCTCACACATTAAAATATTTGTACAAGTGCATTTTATTTGGTCTAATTATTCCCCACTTGTAATAACAAAAAGTTTTCTGTATCTAAATCCTCATGGATATGACTTCTCTATGTATATGTATTGTGTTGCTTGAGAAAGTCTAATGTTGTTTTTTTAACCCAATCTTCATTTCTTTATTCAAAAATAAAAGTCAACCACATTCCAAATGATCCCTCAGTTTCCTTCATTTGTGTGTGGTGGCAGTCTTTGAAATTCCTTAGGAGCATTCCTCAGAGAGATTGTACCCATACAAAACGGTTTCCAAACCTCTTTATTTGAGGGCTGTAATATGAGTTAAGTGGAAAAGTAAAATGCTAATGTTTCATTGATCCTAATGCTTGAATTTCACCTGGACCTCTGCTGTGCTCTGCTCTCTCTGCAGTGCCTGTTTGCTTTTCAGTTCACCAAAAGCCCTGGTTAAATAAATGTTTAACTGATGGGAACAGTAACTGCGTTTTGTATAATTTGGGGCCATCACTGCTACTTTATACTTTATTTGTGTATTTATGTATATGTAGTATATTGGATGCATGTTGTTAAGTTCACCTGTGGACATTTCCCTTAGCGGAGCCCATTCGTAATGCCTTTAAGGTGACCTACATTAGTACAGCTGCATCATTTACACTAATATTTCTAGCAGCCCCCGCGAAAGCAAGATATTTTCTTAAAAATAAAATAACAAAATATACTGCAGTCCAGATACTGCAGAAACCACTTAGATGATCTGTAATAAACCCAGGGAAGGCTTCATCAAAGTTAACCAGCTTTGAGAATTTCAGATATAATACCTCCCTTTGGTAAAATTAGTTTCAGAGATGGTCATTTCAAATGCACATCTCCTCCAGCAAACTTTACCTTTCCTTTTCACACCCACCCAGACTGAACATTATTTTGCCAGGTACCTACCCGCCCTAACCTGCCCTATGTCTCATACATTTTCATTTAACCACAGTCCACCACTCACACCACTGCTCTCCCAAGTTTACCTCCGAGGGGACGAAAAGGATGGTCTCTATGAACAGATGGTTTTTTCAAGGAAAAGTAGTTACATTTAAATACAGATAAATGTACTGTAAATAATGGCCTTAAAAGAATTTAGGTCTTTAGGGGGAAAAATATGAGAGCACAAGATACTATTCTTTAATTACATGAGTTTTTTTCTTCCCTTGAAGACAAAACCAATTCCTAATGAAGCATAATGAATCGTAAAGAGGCACCAATGCTCATTCCAACAGATGTTTATTGATTAGTGTTGACTGAACACAAACACAGCCGAGTGTCGCTTGCTACTGTGGGTAAGTGGTGGGAGGCAGCACCAGCTCCCCCCGCCTCCGCCTGCTATTTTACCTTCAAAGACAAGCTGACAAATTTATTTTGTTGTGAGCAGCTGTGTTCTTATTTTTAAAGGGTTGGCTTACAACTAAGAAAGCAAGCGAAGGGAACAGCCTTTCGGTGTCCAATGTGTTATCTGGCAAGGACAGATTGTTTTAGGGTGGAATGGAAAAGATTTTTAATGAAACTACATTTCAAACGAGCAGCATATGCTTGATTTTCCCTTCTGCTACTCATCCTGCCATTTGTTAATTTTTGTTATTGTTGTTCTCCGGGACTCCTAAATTTTCATACAAGCTGTCTCGTCCGGTACTAACACAGCTTGGGGTAGATTATAGTTTGGGATGCAAAAACTTCCACCTCCCACTCCAGCCTTTATTTTTACTTCCCAGATTTTTTACATTTAACCAGGATTCACTGGTGAACCAGTCAACTGAACGACCAGGGAAGAAAAATAGATTCTCCTTCTCCCTTATGTTAGTCTGCAAAGTCCCAGAGCCTGAAAATGTGCCTTCAGGACATGTGTGGGCTTCTCAGCTGCCTCAGCTGCACGCACTCATGGGTTCACAGCCCAAAACAGAGGTCTTGAGAAATTTGAAAATTAAGAATTAAGGTGAAAATTTTTCCCTTTAACACCATAATGCCTCATATTAATTTAAATGATTCACTCAGAATGATTCTGTGGCCCAGTTAAATAAAGGTCAAAGAAATGAATTTCAGTCTTTAGCAATCTGAGTCCTATTTGAAAACAGTCAGCTTTACAAGATTAAAAAAATAGAGAAAATGAAATCTTTGAATAGCAGGTGCTTTGATAGACTCAAGAATAGTTTTCTTAAAAATGTGAACATACCTGGGAGCGGGGAACCATTATTGTCTTTGCTAGGAATACCTTATAAGAGAATTACCTTGTGTTTGGAGACTAAAGACATGAACAGCTATATCAGAAGGGTCCTGGTTCAAGGGGTAATTTCAGCAAAACATCATCAATGGAAACTCGGGTTGCATGAGTTTATAAACTCTTTGGCAGCTAACTTCCTTCTATCATCAGCTGAGGAACCTGGAGAGATTCACTTCTCTATGTGGGTTCCCTACAGGAAATAAGCTGAGGCAAAGTTGCCAAGAGACAAAGAGAATGCCCAACATTTTTCAGAATATGTGCATCCAATGACAGAAAAGGGTCTTAGAAACTGGCACAGAGTCTCTGGTTGGCTCTGAGCTCAGGCAAACTTCTCATGTCCAGGTCCTCCCCTTGACTGGTTGTATGACTCTGGACAAACTGCATAAATTCCTAAAGTTCGATTTCCTCATCTGTACTATGGGCATGTGTATGTCTAGTTCAAGGGTCACTGTGAAGATAAAATGAGTTATCACAAGGCTTAGCATATAGTAAGGAGATGTTAAATGACAACACAGTATAATCACAAATATCACCAATGTTGATTCCTCATTCTGTCTCATTTTACCCATTCAGATAGTCTCTAAGTCCTTATAAATGTTCAGCCTCTTTGTGGTAGGCCCTGGGCACACATGGCAAGCTCTGTCACTCATCAGCCTTGAATGGATGGTAATTTCCACTGTTTGGTCACTGATAAAGAGGTGCACATGTGAGATGCCCTGTTATTATTATGCAACCTATAGACAATGTAGCAAGATGGCATTAGTGTCCTTGTAAGGATGTGTTCTCAGATCCAAGATGTTAGACCCAGGTGTGTCACTTGCTAAATTCAGCTGTGAGACACATGTAGGGAGAATATTCTGGTGTTTCAGATTGACCTGATAGCGTATTTAAGAGTGTTGATAAGCCCCAAATCAGGCATTGTGAGACCTTGGATAACTTAACCCTGAACAAAAACACCACTGCCACTGCCACCAAGTCAAGCATGTCTATTATGAAGAACTGGAGAGACTTGAGAAGCTTGGTTCACCATCCATCCTCACCCTCATTTTCTGCTCTGCTGGGCTGGGCATGTATCCTTGTCACCCCCTGCAGTAACCTATAAACTTCAGCAAGTTATATGGGTCCGAGTGCTCATTGTTACCAAGCCTCCAACCTAAACTTCAGAAGGTGCCTGTCCTTCATTCCTCTGAAGTCCAACAGCTGGGCCAGTTAGCAATTCTCTGCAGGTTCCTCCTTGCCCCAGTTCTGAAACAATCAGACTCTCTAACCAGTGGGATCCAGGTCCTTGAAACCACAGCTCAAAGTTATCAGTTAAGTCAGCTCTGGGACTAGACCCACACTGTTTATGAAGCTGTTCATACCACAGCTTAGGTAACTGAGTTCCTGCCTCTTCACTTAGTCCAGGTCTTAGGTATATGTCTAATGCCCCTGGGGTTTTCTGTTTGTTCATTTGGATCAGGGTCTGCTTTGTCCCCTTGAGGTTCTCTAGAGAGAAGAAAATCAGTTTATCTGCTGGTCCTGCCTTGGTGTGTCTATCAGACTGATGCTTGTTTGCTGCTCTTTGGTTACTATCTGGGCTCTCTCACTTCTACATTTTGGCTTCTAACATCTCTCTCCCTCAACCCCATCACCATCCCCAACTCCTTTACCAATGAAATCCCACCCAGTTGAATCCAACTCTTCCATGAACCCCAGACAGACAGGTGTATCTCTCTTTTCTGACTCGTAAACTACTTGATTCCTCACTTCTGGAGCTTCTTACTGTTTCCCACGATAGTAATCCATATGTTTTATCTTTCATTCAAAGCTTTTAACCTTCTTACAAATTCCTTTTTTCATGTCTCCTCATATTTCCGCCAGTCCTTTTTCCATTCAAATGATGAAGTGACCTTATTGAAACTCAAGTCTGATTCCTTCTGCTTTTAGCCTTTAGGTGGCTTCCCACTGTACTTGCACTAAAGACCAAGTTCCTTAACACAAGCCAGAGGGCCTCAGTTGGCCCCGCTTACCTTTATAGTCTCATCTGACATTTCCAGTCCTCTCCACTCATGTGCTCCTTCCACGTCAACCTCTCCCCCTTGCCAAGGGCCTTTCCAGGTGCTCCACTACTTCATCTCTTTCTCCATCTCAGCTCTTACTTAATTAGTACCCACCCATCCTTTACTTCTCAATTCAGTCATCACTTTCTAAAGAAGATCTCTTGTGGCCTTCCCTATGGGCCAATTCTCCTTAAGATCTTCTAAGACCGATATGTCTTCCTTATAGCGCACTTCAGAGATGTGATTTTATGTGTTTTATTAATTTCTGGCTATCTACAGACTGTAAACTTCCTGAGTGTAGTGACTAGGTTAGCTTTTGTTCAACATTCCATCCCTAGAGGTCTGCATAATACATAATAGTTGCTCAATTAGTATTTTCTGTTTGAAGTTATTTGGGCCAAGGATCAGGTTTCATATTTCATCTGATATTATCAATCTCTGACACATAGGAGAGGTTCTACACTTGCCCTCCACCAACAAAAATATGGGTAAAATGTCTAAAAGCTTCTTGTTGCTCCTATTACTACTATTAAGCAAGACAACAGCAGCAACACTTCACAGGGCATCATGGAGACTTCGAGCAGAAAATTTTGGATAAAAAGAAAAAACCTAGTCTCTGCCGTATGTGAGGAAGAACACGGTCCTCTAGGCCATAATGGCATTTCTCAATAACTGATGTAGATTGCCTCATAATTGCTACAACCACAGCAATCTATACTGACCGTAAAGGCAGGCCAAAGGGAACTGTGATGACCCCTAAGTATTACCACTATCTGTTTGTACCCCAACTCTAAGATGATAGATAGTTTTCTACAAAATATCTTAGAAAAGAACAATAAATAAAAGTTCTGTTCCTACTTTGTGCATGGTTTTGCCTCAATTTGTGTAGGAAGTCTAGGAGCCTCATTCTCCAAACAAAAAAACAGTTGAAATTTGCTTTTTAAACCTTGCTCCTAAATGTGATGAGTAGATGTTTCACTTCTTCGATTAAACACCTACCTAATAGCTTCAGTGCCAGCTCCTTAAGTCATTATAGATTAGTTCTACTGACTATTCTAGTGCACATACAATGTTTTTGCCCAGCATGAGAAACAAATATAGACTGTTTTCTACCTCATTGTGGGTCCCAGATCTGGCTGTGATCCAGGCTCACGGCTAGGGACAGGACTCTGGATTTAGAATGTTACATTACTGTAGTAGGGTGCCTGCACCTAACTTATGTAAGTATGATTCAGCTTATTATGTCACACCTGTGTGGCAGAATGCCACTATTGTTCTCTGAAATATATAAAGCCCGTGTGGTCCCCTAGCACAGAAGCATGTGCTCCCTGCAATAAAGTTGGTGCCTGCCATTTCATTCTCATGTTGGCTCCTCATGCGTTCTTTCAACTGGACGTCTCACCATCAAAACCTTCCCTTCTTGATCAGCTCAGCGCTGACACTCAACTACCTTGTATTTCTTCATGCTTAATACTACCACATATTAAGTGGCACTAACACAATCACCAAACTAGTGAAGGATGTGTCTGTGTAAAGCCAAGCGTGTTTGTGTGGAGAGAACATCAACTTTACACATATCTAAATAACTGTACTGTGCACACCAGCCAAGCCCAATAAATCTTAAATCACAAAACACACTAAAAGCTGTACGTGACTTTCCGTGGGTGAATTTCAACATCCTGCTCTGAAGCAACCTGATATTCAAAGGTTGAGGGGAGAATGTGAAAATGGAGTCCAAAGTAGAGACAAAAGTAGTATACCAACTCTAGATCTTACCTTCAGTCAGTACACTAATCTAACAAGGGCAGGTTTACCTCTACCCTGACTATTCATAAATAATGATTCTCATTATAACTAATAACAACCTCCAGCATTCATTAGTCCCTGTTCTGGCTTAATTTTTCTCCATTTCACTTATCATCATCTAACATTTGCATAGTGTACTTATTTTATTTTTTGTGTGCCCACATCCTTTAAGCAGAATGTAAACTATAAGGGCAGGAACTTTTTTTTTTTTTTAATCAGTTGTTTACTGCTATATCCCCAGACTATGATTATTTATTTAAAGAATGAATAAGGTTACTACCATGTATCATGCAGTGTTCCTATTACTTTTTGTGAATTAGGAGAAGGCAGCATAAACAAAAAGCTTAGGCTGAAGAGTCACATAATCTGGGATCCAAAACTTACTAAATTCTGATCTTGGGCAAGTCATTTCACCTCTCTGTGCCTCCAAGTGGTTACTTCTAAAATAGAGATGATGATAAGGATACTACCTCAAAGGGTTAGCATAAGATGTAATGATATATAAGTATAAGGTACTTTGCACAGTTCCTGGGCACAGAGTAATTAATTACACAACAAACCTTAGCAATTATTCTTATATTCTATTATTATTTTTTATAATTATTAATAACTATTATAGTTCTCAAACAATCCTAAAAGGTAGGTATTACTATTACTTTTTTCAGTCGACAAAAGAATGCTCCTGCATAAAGTAGTGAAATAGTGAAGGAGAGGGGAAAAAAAAAAAAACTTAGAAAAAGAGGATGGGAGAGAGAAGGAGTAAGAGAAACAGATGTATTATAATGAGAAGGAATCACGAGCCATTAACCTATAGATAAGAGGATTCATCTTGGAGAATTTAATGAGTTCTGTCCTGTGAGCATGTGGGAGCCACATAGATTCATAGCTGGTCCGGAGCTGCTGATGAAATGAAGTAAGCCAAAGGGTTTTTGGTTAGGAACTGGCAGGTTAGGCTAGAATCCTAGGCTAGAAGAGTTGGAACTCTGATTACCTGGCTCCTTTCTTTATTCTCAAAGAGAGTAACAGCTCCAGCTGCTCTTCCAGCACTAAAATGTTCCAGGACAACTCAGGGTTATTAGTGAAAGTATAAACTCTATATTCAGTAGGACTCAAGTTCAAGTACAACTTAATCACTTACAAGCTGAATGACCTTGGGAAAATTAATCCCTCTGGGTATCATTTTCTTATTTCCAAAATGGAGATACTAACTGTATCTACCCTAAAGGGTTGGCACAAGGATGACATGATATGGTTTCTGAAAAGCATTTGATACAGTGTGTGGGCAAAGGAAACTTTCAATAACCATACAAGTAGAAGTCGCATTTAATTTTGCTGAGCAAATGCTTTTCATAAAATCAGTGTGTTTTCTCTTCCCTGTCCTGACTTCCCCAAAGAGAATAATATATGATATAGGCAAATACAAAATCACCCCCGAGAGAGTTTTAATAATCATCAACTAATATTTTTAATGTCTTGGCCAAGTCAGCAACAATTTTCAAATACACCCCCCTCCCCTCAAAAAAACCCTCAAACAATTAGGCACTTTACAAATACAAGTCAGAAAGTTTTTAAGAACGTTGTCTTAAGAACCAGAAAAGGGCAACCATACTATTTATGTCATACAGGTCATAAGGAAAGAGAACCAAGAAAGAGGAAAGGGTGGGGATGTTAAATCCTCGTATTCACTATCCCCATGTACAACTCTCCACCCTAAAATGAAACTCTACTACAATCAACCAAGAAATTTTATGCTCGAAATCTGCCTAAACGAAATCTAGATGTGCCTTGGCACTTTAGAAATGTCTTCATTTCTGGGCTTGCACTAGAATTATTGACAAGGGAGAGTGAATTTCAGTTTAGATTCAAAAGCCAGTTATTTCAAAATGCCAAATGAAATAGCATCACGAGTCTTCCACTCTGTTGATAAACGTAGACACAGCAAGGAAATCCTGACCCACAGAGGTCAACCATTCCAGCAAGAAAATATGTATACAAGGTATTTCCCCAGCTTGGGGAAGCTAGACATGGCTTGAAGGCACATCTTATCAGGAGCTCTTAATTGAGGCTCTGCACACCACCAGGAGATCTCTTAGTGGACCAGGGACCCGAGGGTTGAGAACCTGGTGAAACTGGGAATATGTTGCTTTTTTTTCCATAAAGCTGCAACATTGCTTTCATCAGCTGATTAAGGGGAGCCCAAGAACCAAAAAAAGTTAAGAACTTATAGTGTATTTTCAACTCTCTCATTTTGTAGACAGCACAACTGAGTCCCAGATAAAACAGGAGTGTTTTTCTTAATATCATACATCTGCCAATGGTCCTGGCTTTGCCACTGGGCAAGTACCTCCCCCCGCCCCAGACTCCAGCCTACTGTTTCTTGCATCTATCGAGGACTCTTTTCAAGCAAGTTGGAGGTCTCTCCTTGCTAAAATGAAAATTTATACTCTCTTTCCAACATTTTGATTCATTTTTAGTGAAAAAGTAGACATCCCTAAAGCACTTATTTAAAATGAAGCCAGCCTAGTAGAAACCCTAGTAGAAAAATCTACCATTGACCATGACAATAGCCAACAAAAAGTCTCATAAAAAGAAACACATTTAAGTTTCCAAGCCTCAAAAAGGTTATTACACAGGATGACAGCGTCTTTTCTTTTTGTTGACGTTGAACAGACAAACTGGATTTGACTTTACATTTTGATAACATCAGCCAAGTTGTGTTATCTAACAATTAAAAATTGAAATATGAAACTGTTCCCTTCCACAGCCCCTCTAAACTAATTTAAAGCAAAGAAAATTTCTCATGCCGGATATAAATGTAGTTATAAATATTTATCTGTAGCCCCGAGCCAAAAGCCTTACACAACACACACACACAGGCAAATAAATCAAGGACATTGACTTTTTTTAGGTCAAATTTCTAACAACTCTAGTTAGTTTTCTACCTATTAAGATATGATAACAAAGAGAGAGATGGATATTCAGAAGTCGCTGGTCAATTGGCCCTGTTGTTTTTAAGCATTACTTTTTTTTAGAAAGACAGCCATGAAATTATGAGCTAAGAATTTCATCAGGAAAGTATTAATACATTGAGTGACATTTACGGTTGGCCAGACACTATGCGCTATATGGGTTTTTCATGTACCATCTCAGTTAATCTTCACAATAATGCCGGGAGTGAGAACTACTATTAGTTCTTGTTTATAGATGAGGAAACTGAGGCCCTGAAACAGGTTCAGCAATTTGCTCCAGTCACATGACTAATAAATTACCATCTGGATTCACACTCCAAACCCTGTGTGATCTTCCTTACTATAGTATGTGGTTCTGTGGTCTTGGCCAGCAAATGTGGGGAAGTCCTGTTCTAAAGCTATCCTACATGCTAATTAGGACTTTATTTAAAATTCAAAGTATTTCATTTCTTTCTGAAAAGGGAAAACAGGAAACACCTACAACATACTATGCTGTAGTTAGAGCCTAAAGTCACTCATGTAAATGAGCTATATCCATGATCTAAATATTTATAATATCCTTAAATGTCCTACTATAAATATTAGAGACTAGAAAAGTTAGACAGCTAATTAACTAGCTGTGCTCTTCTGTTCACCTCTTAGCATTTACTTAGTTCTCTGAAACAACCCAAACCACTATCTAAGGGGAAGCTCACAACCAAGGGGTCCTTGTATGGTTTGTACCTTTCATACCCTTTGAAATTAGTGAAAAATTATCAGATAGACATGTGTATATTTTTCTCAGGAGAAAGTCCAAAGCTTCCCTTAAAAGGTCCTGGGACCTTAAAAAAACTAAACTAAACTAAACTAAAACTCATAGGTCTGGATATGTCAGACTACATTTTACGCAGTAGAGTAGGTTATGCTCCGCAGGGTCTGTTCCCCCAAAAGAAAAGTTATCAGGTTTCAAAACTAAGGGGGAGGTGGGGATAGTGAGAAGCAAGAAGCAAATATAAAGCTATTACTTGGACAACTAACTGAACAGTCACTTCAGCATTTGGATGCTTAGGAATTCAGCAGACAGATGCATCCGAGCCATTCTGTGGAGCCCTTCTCTTTTTGGCATTGTTCTGGTTTCCCACTAAACGTCTGAAGACCGTTCTGACATATGTGGCAAAAAATGTGACATCGAGGCTGAGATACCCCAGAGCCAGGACCCACCCAGATTCTTCCAAATCACCTTCCATAAGCACCAAGGAAAATCCAGACATTCATCTTGTCAATTTGAAGAACTATTGAAGTGAGGCAGCATTTCAGAATCATGGGTTGCTGTTGCAGTTAAGGCATTAACATGTAATCATCAAAGCCAGAGATACATTTTGTAAGTATCATTTCCCTCAATGCATTTTTATCACATATTTTGCACAAGTTTCTATTTCCAAGATTCAAGGAAAAGATGTTTAGTTAAAAATGTTTACTGTGAAGACCTTATAGATTACTTGAGAGAAAAGCATTTTGCAAAATACCATTTATAGGAATAAAGTATTTTAGAGAATCCTTTGCGATCATTTTGTTTTCTGTGGATACCAAAACTCTTCCTAAATAGAAATCTCTCAAGTGCCGATGAAGCCCATTTGGGATTTACATGCCCTTTATAGAACATTCCAGGTCAATGGCGTTCCTTAAAACTCTAGACCAAGATGTGACAGGGCTGCTCTGTGGTACTTGACTACATGACTGAAGAATGGCTGGGTCACTTAGACTCCCAATCTGCCCATAGGTAAGTGAACCCAGTGACAAGAGTATATATTTTCAACAAGCAAGAAACTGTGAAAATTAGCACTACTGTCCTCCCACATAAAGAACGGTGGCAAATGAGAATTGAATGCAACACTTTCTTAATGGGGGTTGTAGTTACTCAGGATGAGCAGCAGCTCTTCTCTAGTCCTTCGCAACATATTAAGGTCGGCTGACGGCCCTGTTCAACAGAGAAGACTTAATGTGGCTGACAGATGGCAAATACACCATATTGACTCTTCTTCCTAATTTAACAAATTTGAATCTTTTGTCAATTTTCTTTCCCCAGTGAAAAGATATTTTAAGACACCACTTAAGCTTACATTGCTCTTTTCCCCCACTCTCCCTCTCACACAGTAGTTTGACACTGTGTAATGAAACTGAAACTAACTTACCGAACTCGCTCATCATACCAGCTATACATGATCATCACAAATTCACACACTGGCCAGAGTGCTAATTCCCCATTTTTGCTGAAGGTGAGGAAGCTTCACTTATGGCCAGCGGTAGCTAACTGAATGGACAACAGGGGATGCTTGGACTCCTAGAAATAACACACAAAAGTACGTATTTGTGTTTTTCACTTGAAGAAATGAAAGGGGCCCTTTCCTTGCTTTATCAGAAGCATAAAGATCCAATGCCTGCGCTTTAGAGGTTATTACTAGCCATAATGCTATGGCCTCTGCTGTGCTTCAGAATTTCTAGGGGGTGGGGAGTTGGCTATGTCAGGTGGATGGAGCGAGAGCAGAGATGAGGTTCAAGTTCTGGTGAAGTTCTCCGGACCGCCAAGCTGCCTCAGGAGCATCAAGTGTGACTCAAGTTCAAGGTGGAGAAGTCATGGCCAAGGGTAGCCTGCTGCCACAAGGAAGTGAGGGGTTCCTCCCAGCACTGCTGGAGGTATTCAAATCACAACTGAGGGCCACAGTGAGGGGGTGGGAGAAGGGCTTCAAACAGGAATGGGAGCAACATGGATGGATTGGGGGATCAGGCTGGGAATCTAGATTTGGCAGATTCTTCATTTCGGCTTTCTGGAACAGGGAGAATGACATCCTATAGAGGTGCGTCTAGTTTAGATACCTCCTTCAAAGATCATCTCCTGACTGTCCCCATAGCCATGGCATTTGTCTTCACTTCCTTACTTCTGTACTTCGTTTCGCTTACACCTATCACATGCTCTTATGCTGGGAGTGGAAACAAAGTCCCTGACCTCGGACAGCTTATACTCTGGGTGAGTGTGTGGAGTGGAGGGTAAAGAGGGGAGAAACAATAAACAAAAAGGAAATGACTGATAGAAAGAGCGCCTCTGCAGGAAATTAAAATAGAGGAACGGATTAGATGGACACTCAGGTAGGGTAGAGGGAACTACTTCAGCTCAGGGACCAAGAGAAGGCTCTGAGGAAGTGACAAATGGAGAAAGATCTGATGAGGAAGAGACAGCCCCATGTGAATGTAAAAACCTGGTGCAAGAGAATTTCGGTAGAGGGGACCTGCTCCCATATTGCTAAGGAGAATGATAAACTTGTGTGTTTAAGGAGCAGAGAAGACACCAGTGTGGTTACAATGTAATAAAAGGAGAGAGTGATGTGACGAGAGAGAGGGGCAGCAATGGGCCATGATTTAGAACATGTGTCTTAATCTAATGGACATGGGAAACCACGATAGGGCTTTAAACAGAGGAACTACGTAAATTGATTTTGTTTCAAAGAGGGTAAGGATGGCAATTATCATAATTTCTAATGTGTGCTAAAATTAAGTGTAATCCTAACTATGAACCTAAATGATAATAACACTAATTTCTCCTGAAAATCTTTGTAGTAATATTACCAAAGATTATCTATAGAAAAAGCAATTGCAGAATTTTAATTGCTATTCTACGTAAACAACAAAAACAAAACGCCACCGAGAAAAAAAACATTTCCATGGTAAAATAAATGTGAAGAATGTTTAGTTAAGCCAAGTAAAATAGATTTCTTTACTGCAAAAAAATAAAAATTCTTAGAGCCTCTCATGGGAGTGAAGTTTAGGAGAACACCGTGCTTTAGATTATCCCCAAATCCATATAAATGATTTTATTTCATCTAAAAAGATTAAAATGTTCAAACGTGGAATGACTCTATATGAAAGAGACTTAATGCTGGCCTGTCTTGAACGTCCTTCTAAATTTCAGGATAATTCCTATGTTTCCAGCTGATTACCTAGTTAAGGCGACTAGAAAGTGTCATTGTTATTGGGACAAATTCAAAATTCACTCTCTCTTGTTATCCTTGAACTGGGATCTCCGATTTTCTGCCACAAATAAGTAGGCCATTGGTGGAGACCTGAAAAATCTCTTCATTATGCAAAGACTCCCACAGTGGCAGTGCCTGACTATCATGCCTAATCTATAGATAACACCCATGTGACATTCTGCATACATTGCCTCGGTTTCATAGTGAAGAACATACTAAATGCTCATACATTAAAGTGAAGTGATGCCTTCAATAATTAACTGTTCTTATAGAGTTTCTAGAATAATAAATGGTCAGATAGAGGTGTTAAACAAACATAAAACATTTGATGTGAAAAGGCCTACATATGCCAAATTAACTTAAAATGAACTCAAAAAAACCTTTCGCTCTGGAATTGACATTAATCATTTTCTGGAACTCAAAGAAAAGCCGAATGTGGTTAATTTTAAATATATTTTATGATAGAAAGCAACATAGTCTCACAGGATTCAAGGTATCTATTAGTTTACATTCTTGCCAGCTTCAGCAAAATAAAAAAACAAACAAACAATAAAAACCTACTATTGATCTGCTGTTAAAAATCAGGTGACTTCACTGATTGCTGAGCACTGGCTGGTCTTACTTCTGCCTACTGACAAATGGAGAGATTGACTATTCAAAGAGCTCTTCGCATTACATTAGCTGAATAAAAGTGATGTATGGGCTTCTTTCTTCTCAAGCACTGTCTTAGTTTGTGGTGGTGATGGTGGAGGGGAGGAGGGAGGGGGAGGAGGAAGGGGAGGTGGAGGAGGAAGCAGAGGAGGAGATGAGGCTTATAAATCCTATTAGAATATTTAAATAAACAAAATAACTTCCCTGGAGATCACTATTTAAAAGAAAAATACATGAACATTGTTTTTATAATTGCATATTTTGGGGTACCAAAAAGGCCCACCAATAAACATTTGAGATTTAAAAGTTAAGTGGAATCGCAGGAGAAAAAAAAATTAATCAACTATTTTATGAGCAATATCCAGAAGAAACAGGATGAAGGCCCTGTCGCACTTTGGTAATATACAGAATTGGCACAAACCAATTTGGCTAAAGTGAAGTATATTGTCGGTAACTCTGAGAATATTTCAGATTGAGTTTTTATCCTTTTTAATCTGTTTTGAAGGATTCTGTGCTCAATTTCCAGTGTGGATCAGTTCTCACAGAGCGGGAAGCACCATGGAGCAGGCTATCCTTAACACGCCACAATGAAACTCCTCAGTCACCGACAGCTGGGCATGCTGTCCTGAATTGTTTTCCCAGTAGTAGTGGCAGGTACCCTGAACCCATCCTTGCTCCTTATTGCTTATTGCTTTATTATTAGTGCCTTAGACAGGATTCCCCATGGCAGATCCTGAGACAATTGAATGCAAATAAATTATTTGAGAGATGCTCTCAGGAAGCTTCATTAGGGTGGCAGGGAAGTAAAACAGGGAAGGGAAGAAAGCTACTACAATGTATATTCATTTGCAGGAAACTGCTTCAAGCTCTATCCGCTGGGAGGTCTCCGGGAAGACACCATGGAACACGCCTCTGAGTCTCCCTTTGAAGGCAAGTAAGCTGGAAGACTTATCTTCCAGCTCCCACTTGTCATTGGTTGAGGGCGGCACCTGGGGAGGCCTCAACTTCCCCGCACCCTAGTCTTAACCCCCACACTAGTGATAAAAATCCCTTAAGGAAGAGAAGGCACTTGTAATAGACTGGCCTCCAAATGTACAAGGGTGTGTTCCACGGGGTATGGCCAAGGCACACAGTTTTGACTACAACCAGTAACACACATTTATGAAAACATGCAGTCAGTTTTTCAGCAATTACTTACGAAGCTCCTATTATATGCAGGTATTCATCTAGCTGCTGGGAATACAGAAGGACAGAATAAAGATTCCAGTTTTATTTAATATCCAGCATAATCGGGCTGGGCGGAGGCAGATTCTACAGGCTACTTATCATGATCTTGTTCACAACAGCAGTTTTAAATGTGGTCCCTAATTTTAAGAGTAGTCAGAACCATTGGTATTGCGCTTCCCCATCACCAATCCAGGTATGCTGAGGTCTATGGGCTAGTAATAAACTTGAATCAGGAACTACAGCAAGCGGACAGGTATTGGAAGGAAGCAGAGTTTCCATTACAGAACAGTGAAATAAATTTTGCTTTCAAGAATCCCAAAGGGGCACCTTCCCTGTGGTGGCTTGTGCCCAGAGGCACTGTAGAGTTGCCTGCTCTAACTCTGACAGCTAAGCAGGTGCACAGCTTCTGAACATGGAAGGGAGCAATGTAAATTTGACCATCTGGAGATTAAACTGGCATTGGTGACTTCAAATGGGCCCTACAGAAACTGATCTCCATTTCAAACACAAAGACCTCTGCCTTCCAAGTAGTACAGAATTCCATTTTATCTACACTGACCAGGTAAAGCAGAGTATTTGCCAAAACTCTAGACATGGGGTGCTGTTTGTAAAACCTTACAGCATCACAAGTGTTGCTTTAAATAAACCATTACACTTATATAGAAAGTAATAAACTAAGTGGTTTAAGTAAAATATGAGTTATGCCAATCCTGGGGTGGGGGAGGAGAAGCATAAACATGTAAAGCAACTTTATGTTATACAAAATTGAATAACTATGTACATAATTCAGAATATGCTAAAAGGCAATTTTACCTGTTCTGATGATCTCTACCATCTGACATTTCCCATTTCAGGGCAATAAGTCTGACCTCATGAGTATTCCTTAGCTGTGAGTACTCTAGTTGATTAAAGACTATTAAAATAAGTAGTCAGAAAATAAAGTGTCTATGGGAATTGAGATGAGGCTAATGTGGCATACAGCAGGATGAAGCAAATATATGTGGCACATACTCCTGACAGACATCATTAATTGATCACAGCTCTCTCTCCCAATGAGCGCAGACTGAACCTCAAAATCCTTCACAGCACACTCCTCCAGTCAGTCACAACTCATCTTCCAGAGCTGGTACTGAAGATGAAAGCTCTCCGACATCCATGATAAATTTATAGAGCCTGGTCCCCTTAACATCACATCAATCTCTCACAGGGAAAAAGGGAAAGGGAGGAAGAAAGGGAAAGGAGGAGGAGGGAGTTGAAAGGGGAGGGAAGGGGGGGAGGGAGGGAGAGGGAGGGGGGTAGAGGGAGAGGGGGAGAGGGGGACATGAGGAGCGCCCTTCCGCGTGAGAGGGTGTGCGCGTGCGAGAGAGCAAATTAACTTTTAAAACAAATGTTGCTTCCTTTGTTCCCTGCAAACGCTGCTGAGTAGGGGGTTCACAGTGAAGGGGATCAGAATGTGCCATGCTAAAATATGCCACTTTGGCATATTGATTACTTTGAGCTGAAAGCAGTCGAAAAATAGCAGATGCAGGAAGTGCTCTGTGATCTCCCACCTTCTACCTAAAAGCAGTGTTTCCTTGGAGAGATAGGTGCACCTCCCCACCAAGAAGAGGAGAACATTTTTATCCCCAGAGATGGGGAATTGATGCCGAATTGAATCAGTACAAACCAACCTACTAAAATAACCCGCATCTTCCAATAGTTTCCCTTATATATTTCCCGGTTACCTTCCCACAATGTATTGCCCCTAGCACAAACCCCGTTTTCCTTTGCCTTGTCACGTATCCACAATTTAACACTTTCCTTAAAATGATATATAAGCATTCAGGCCTATCTGCTTCTTTGAATCGAGGGACATGTATATACATATACATATACATATACATATGCATATATATGTAAAAATATTAATGTCAAATTAAATCTGTATACATTTCTCCTGTTTGTCTTTTGTCAGTTTCATTCTCAGGCCCCGACATAGTACTTATGTTGGGTAAAGGAAAAGTCTTTCATCTCCTCTAACAGTTTATGACTACTCACTCTGAAGTTGTATCAAGCTAGCTTTCCTGAGAAAACTCAGAACCATTCTTTCCAGAAGCAAAGAAAAAAAGGACTCAAAATGCCCACATCCTTAAGATAACTGAGTAGTTGCCAGCAGGAAGAAATTGTCCAAATAAAACTCAAGGGCACTGTACCTATAGAAGGATGGTTAAGAAAGACTAGATGTACAAAGAAAGATTAAAATTCAAAAGATCACGTTCTCCCCAACCCTCCTCATTTTTTTTCCCCTCCTCTTATTATTTTACAAAGAATCATTCCCTCTGCCTTATCACACAGACAGCTGTGAATGGATCTCCCTCCGAGCTCAAGAGATTCTAGGTAGGAGAAAGGAGTCTAATATGTACATTTTTTTCTTTTTAAACTCTGTAAAAGTTTTCATCATACTAGCTACTTCTGGTGGTGACCTAGATCATTATTCACCTAGTATAAATGAGCTTGGCTGTGAACAAGACTGAGAATTAGAGCTGAGAATAATCTATTTGTTCATCTTGCTTTTCTCCTGGGACAAAATAATGATTTCCCTGAAGAATTTTCTTGAATGGCTTTCCAAGTCTAACTTGAAATCACATTCAAAATCTTGTGATGCTCCCCTTTCACGCAGCCCACCGGTAATTGTTTTAACACTTCCACGGCAATGACACCCAATCTGAACACAACTGTAGTAACACACGGCATTGCCCAGTTTTATACCACAGGCTCATTTCCAAGCATTGTTTTCATAAATTTGGGCTAGGATGACTCTTTCCTCACTGCCTTTAATTAATAAAGAAAGCTTAATATGCATTTACCTCCACTCCCCCTCCACCTCCACCCCCCACCCCGCATCAGTCTGGCACTAAAAATGCTGAATTGCTTTTGTAGTAATTTGAAAAAAAGAGTTTGGGGGCTATTAGAAGAAATTCACATCAGGCATTTCTCTCCATGGCCTACTTACATTTTTCAAAGTGAAGAAATGTTTCAAGGAAAATAAAAAACTTGGGGTGCTAAAGAAGTCTGCTCCATCTAAAGTCCTATTTTTTGATTTTTTACACAAAGACGCCGAATGGTGCATTTTAATAATGTAACTTGAAATATATTTTGAAAGAGGGAACGAGTTGTAATCTGACCCATGACAGAACAATGCCTCATATAGATTCTTGAACGAATATCTGACTGTAGGAGTCCTGCTCTTTTTGTCTTCTGGGTAATTATTTTATACATTTGGGAGGTTTATAGGGAATGTATATGAGCTTTTCAAATAAAAAGGTGTGAGGCTCTGACTCTCCTTGGAAATCTGGAAGAAAAGGAGAATGTGAAATTAACAGGTATCTCTAGTACTAAACCAGAGATCCCGCAGGTCACCTTCAGAGCTGCATATTCTAAAGTTACCTTCCTTAAAAATGCAGAAGCAGCTTGAGAATATATCTGACTTTACCTTTTAAAAGAAGGATTAAAAATTTAAGAAGCTTCATGAATTTCTCTCCCACTTCCCTATTCTTTGGTATTTTTCTTTTATCTCTTATGCTCTGATAGAATGTATTGTTGGTTTATATAAAACACAATCAAATAAAGCAAAAATGTGATAAATGGACTCTAATCTAAACAGTCTAATCGCAACATCTCTCATTCACTTGGGTGTTAGTCCTAAGCTCCTCTATGTACCAGGTCCTCGACTAAGCATGGCCCCATTCTCCTGAGCTTAAAGTCTTCTGGAGAAGATGGATTTTAATCAAATAATCGCACATTTGCCTTAGGGTTTCAAATCGAGATAAGAACCATGAAGTAAAGTGCAAACACCTGTGAAATGAGAGCGGCCTTCCCTGAGTAGGAGGTACTTAAGCAAAGATTTTCAACATGGGCAGCGGTTGGGGAAGCAGGAGTAGGACAAGCACTTCCGTGGGGGGAGGGAGGGGAGGTGACGATGGTAGGCATTTAGGCCCTGCAGCAGGAAGGAACAGGGCCAAGGTCCCACAAGCAAAAGCCAGGTGGTGTTTGCAGGATTACTCTGAGACAGATTCTCCTACTTATGCTGGCTGCATGCACAATTGCAGGTCAGTGAATGCGAACAAATGTGCTGAGCAGTCTCTAGTTTGTCCCTATTGAGAGAGACCTTGGGTAGGGGTGATGGAGAAGGTCTCACCTCAGGCCTTTAGACTTATGCTTTAAGGAGGTTCTGGGAAAGTGAGTCCGAAGTCCCTGGGAATGTGAGAAAAAAAGATAAATGGTGATTCTTCTCTGACTTTAGTGGCTTCCAATTAGGAAAGACCAACATTATCCATAGGACCCTCTGCCCCCAGCCTGGCAGAGGATATTATCACAAGAGGGTGAACCTCGATTCCCTAGAAAGCTTTGAGAATATGGTAGACAGCCTTCTTACTAGGTCAGTTTAGCTGCAGAGGGATGAAATGGCTTGCTTTCCACACAAAGGACTTTGATTCTAAGCCTTGGCTAGTGCCTGGGAAATAGAGCAAAGTCTTAGCTTTGATTCTACTTAGAAAGAAACATTGAGAAAGAAACATTGTTCTTTCACACTCTAACTTTCACTCCATCAACAAGGAGTTTCACAGGTGACTATGAGAAACAAGACTCATTCCCAATAACCACCTCACCAAGGCTTTGTATGGGCTCTGAGGGCTGGGCCTGTTGGGATATGAAATATCAAAATACGGCATAAAGAAGCTTCTATTTTGCCATATATATGTATTCCACAATCTATAGCTAGATAAAGAGAAGAGAGTGAGCCCTTACTATGACGTTTCAACAAGTACATCTGCACTTTGGTTGGAGTCTTCATAGGAAGCCTTCTCAGAGGAGATGCAGTTCCCTACCTGCCATCCTCACCTTTCTCCCTCTCTTAATTTCACATGGCTTTACTTTTAACAAATTGTGTTACATTTCCCAGATACTATTATATCAAAATGACATGCTCCCGTCCAGAAACACCAGCGACAAAGACAGAGAGACAGACAACAGAGGGTTTCTTCTCAGTGGACAGGTTTTCCCTGGATAGAGAACTTGTTTTTCTCAAGGACAACGTAGAGGAAGATTCAGGAAGTGGATGAGTAGGACAATCTTAGCAAAGCTTTGTTTTTATGTTGTTGTTGTTGTTGTTAACCTTTAGTGGGAAATAAGCAGCAGCTCTCAAATTTTATAAAGGCTTTTGTCTGTGGTAGTTTTAAAAATGTCATCAGCCAAACTATAAATTTAACCATGGCTGGATTCAATTCCCTGCTTTCTATTTTTCTGTATTTTCCAAAACACCTACAAATGAACAAGTGTTATCTTTGCAATCAGAAAAGAAACTATCAAAATCATCCAAATGAGATCTCTGTCTGTGTGCTCTCAGGGAGCTATTTGGTATTATGAGACAGACAGGGATGATGTAAATGCTTGCGGTGCCAGGTCCCTGGGTTGCTTTAGTCAAAATGATTACTAATTCTATTTCCTGTGGATTTTCATCAGTTACTAGTTCATTTAAATCAGCTATTAAATGAATAGATGTGAAATCTTAAAATACATTTAGAGAAAGTATATTGTTCCATATTAAGCAAGCAGTCAGCGTTTCAAATTATATGCAAGCATATGAGGAGAATCAGTTCTCACCAGATCTCAATCCGCTTTAAAAACTGCTTACCCCTCCATTTTGCTCCCTAATTAGAGCGTTTTATCTTTGCGAACCTTCGCCATCACTGCACCGTGATAACTGTTGGCTAATACTCTGTGAAGAAATAATTAATAATAATCCACACCAGCCAAAACAGATAGCACAACATGGGAAAAGAATTAGTTTGGTCATATGTGGCTTGATGGCCACTTGGGGAAAACAATGAAAGGAATTTTATTGAACAAAGTGGTTTCACAAATGACATTTAAGTAATCTGTTGGCATATTGGAACAGTGGCAAGAGTGCTTGCTTATTAAGTCATTTTGAAGATAGTCATTATAGAGCTTTTTCCATAAATCAAGAACAAAAGATTCCAGAAAATTATTTTTTTATAAAAAAAATTTAGTATACGGCCATGCCACCCTGAACACACCCTATCTCATCTGATCTCGGAAGCTAAGCAGGGTCGGGCCTGGTTAGTACTTGGATGGGAGACCACGTAGAAATACCAGGTGCTGTAGGCGTTTAAAAATAAATAAATAAACATATAGTAATGTTGAGAGAAGTTTGGAGTTGAATACGGTTACTGGTTATATTTTTAGTTGTCTTTGCTAGCAATAATCCTTTTATGAATTTGAATCTTAAGCATCTAGATGGACGATATTAGGTAAATTTGGGGGTTGACAGGCTTTGCCAGACTGTCAGCTCCACGGGCTTAGGGACCGCACCTGTTTTACTTAGCAATGTATGCAAATTACCAGGCTGCATGTGACAGTCTGTGTTACTCAGCAGGTGCTTAGTAAATACTAAACGAATGGATAAATGAAATTTCGTATCATTGCCTGATTTTGCAAGGAGAAAATCATGGCCTTTCTGAATTTCAATTTATAGGGGCAAATCTCAATGTTATACAGACTTTTAATGATATTTTGGTATTTAGAAAAAGGACTAATGACTTTTTCAGGTAGAAAGATGTTTCACCTAGTTATTTGCTCTGTTTGACCTGTTTGGCCTACAATGTAAATAATCCTGATAGAAATCTAGGTTCTACTGGGTTCTACCATAATCCTTTAACTAATGAGATCTTGCATATAACTCATATTTATCATTTTCTTAAAAATTCATTTGCCTCTTCCTGGCTCTTATTGTAATCTCAAGTAGATATCTCGTTCTCACTGCTCTAGGAAATATCTTCCTTTACATCTTAGCCTCTTCCTCATTCCTTCAGTGTGTCCTGAGTGCTTTCTGAATTAAATTCAGACAACGGACCTGGCTCTTGAGTCTTTATGAAGAGACTCCAAACCTGCTCATGAGGTGCTCATCTCCCTGCTGTTCTTTTGGGGGACATACACGTCAGCCAAAATGCTCAATTCACTACTGCCATCTCCATTCCTAGGGTAATGTTTGTCCCTTTGCTTTATATCCAATGCAGAGAAAGAGGAGCACAGAGAGGGAGAGACACACACTGGGTCCTGAGGGCATTAAGTCCCTAGACAAAGCCATACCTGAGGTAAAACACTTCGCTTAGACTCTGACTTTATGATTCCGATCCTCCATTTACCCTAGCCAGTGTGGATTTTCTGTCACTTGCAACTGAAGAATTCATAACATATGCAGGGAAAAAGAAATGAGGGAAAGGGGGAAAATGGAAAGGAAGAAAGAGGGAACAGAAGAATAATGAAAGATTTTTCCAAGGTCTTAGGACTAGCCCATGTAGGATAAGAATAAAGTCCAGAGTTCACTGCTGTTTTCCCTACTATTCCCCTCCAGAAATTAGTACTATTATTCATTTCTACACATAGTTACTTTGAAGCTAAACAAATGAGATCTGCCCCACCATTAATACCCCACCATATAAGACATACATCTGCCTTGACTTATATTGTTTTCCTGATGTTGTACATTTAAGAATTGCTTTTATGATTAAGCTTCTCAAGGGGATACGGATGCCAGTTTTAATTTAAGAAATACTAATGCTAAAATCAATTTGTAGAATATTTCAATGAGATCAATAGTCTCCACTAAACAAAAATTATTTTTCTACTAGGGTGTCTTTATAAGAATGCACCAATGGCTATCAGGATTTTTTGGCTACTAAACCATTATTTACAGAGACTGGATTAAAACATAAGGCAAAAACTGGTATTCATCCTTGAACTCAGAGTACCTGAGATTTATAAAACACTAATTAGAGATTTTACACAGAATATGCTTCTTTGTGCCTCCCTAATTTTTCATCCTCCAAAGGGTTTATAATGCTTTGTGGACAGTATAGCAGAAGGCACCAGAAACTGATGTTATCTGTGCAGCAGACACTGACATGCACCTCAGTCACAGAACAGAAAGATCATGTGAAATTCACCACAACTTTGCCACAGCGCGATCACATTTCTAATTTTATTCAAGCTAATGGTATGTTTCTTTAAAGACTAGATTTGATGATTCTACCCATAAGAAGTCCAAGTTCTTAATAACATAACTTGCTAAAAACTAAAAACAAGCTTTATAATCTTACTAGTGGTTCCTGCTGCTAATATTTCAGGCAATTAATCATTCTTTCTTTTTATTGTAGAACAGCTTCACTAAGGAAAAAAGTTCTCTTACATCCAGGGAACTTTCTTAGCCTTCTGAATCCACAGTTTACTTTTCTTCTTGAACTCATTGCTTGGTCTTCATGACACACTGCCTAATGTTTTGGGTTATTTATGTATGTTTCCTATCCTTCCTACAGTTTTACAAACACGTAGAAGAGAGGTACTGAGTCTTATAAAGCTCCAGTATTTGTTAGTATCCTTAATATGCTCTTTTAGGTTGGTAATTGAGAATTTTTTAAAATATAAAACTGGTTATATGTGGACTGTATTAAAACAGTGGTATGAATATTCTAAACTATCAAAATGGGCGTGAATACATTTTTAATTTGAGATGTTTATTCAGCCTGAGAATGGGGATTTTGTGACACCTCAAACGCCAGTTTGTAAAAGGCTTCTCAACCTTTCCAGTTTAGAAAACTATGACTGAGTCTTCCCTATAAAGAAAACTTCAAGATTCCATTCTCCTTTGCCACAGACAGTGAAATGTTTTGGTTTAAAGGCTGTTGCTGGGAGCTGAGCTTATTAGCTACATTCTGATGAGGATGGGACTACAGAAACCCGGCTGTGTGAGCAGATTCAGCTGGATTCCGCCAACATTTTCTCGATGAGATGTCATTATCCGAATTTCTGTTCAGATGTGACATTGACTGGATTCTAGCTCTTGAACAAGTCACTTTTCCCCTCTGAACCTCAGTCACCTCACTATTTAAATAAGGATAAATTTCCTGGTGACATACCTATTTTACACAATGTTGAGAACATATTAATGATATTGAGTGTTAATAATTAAATGATAATACCTAACATTTGCTGAGGCATACCATATGCTAGGAACTGTAAAAAAAGTCCTATATTTCCCTTACCTCTTATGATCCTCATAACAGCTCTAAGAAATCAGGCAGTTTCATTATCTCCCTTTTACCGATGAGTAGCCGAAGCTCAGAAATGTTAAACAACTTGCCAAAGATCACAGAGCTCATGAGGAAGGAGAGCCAAAATTTTAACCCTGGCATTCTGGTCCCAAAGCCTTATCCTCTGTGCTATTCTGCCCTACACAAATGATTTAAAGCATGTAATATGAAGCACTTTAAAAACTGTAAATTAGTAAACAAATGTAAAGTATCATTACTATTAATAATACGAAGAGATGCTCATTACAGTTATTGAAAGATTAGGTAACCATCGATTCTTTTAGTAAAAGCACATGTACTTCTCTCAGTAATACAGACAACCCGTTGTCAGAGAGTCAACTAGAACTGCATTAGCACATCACAAAAGAAGTTCTACTGGCACCATTTTGAACAAAGAACTCATTCTTTCCTAGAGTTTAAAAGGTGAGGGGAATCCCATTCCTTGCCTGACAAGAGGAACAAATTATTCTAGCAGCTCTGGCAA
>NW_006440638.1:19245092-19281094 GCF_000325575.1 Pteropus alecto | reverse complement strand
CGAAAAGCACAAGTTAAAGAAGGCACTTCTGCTGCAAACTGGTAGTGTGTCCAACACGAAACTCCTGGAGGGACTCCACACCACAACGCCTGTTCCCATCTGCAAGTCAAATGACAGCCCCAGGCATCTTTCCAGAAAGCTGTCTGGTACCAAACTCGGAGCCCAAACTGGTTACAAAGGGCCAACCACTGATGAGGCTCGGCATTGCCCAAGCAGGCTCTAAGGGCCAAGGGTGAGCGAAGCTCATAACATGAAGCACTATTTGCCAATCCTCCCTTTAACTTGTCTACTCACTAAGTGACTTTGACACCATGCCTGTTTGTGTTCTAACCTGGAAGCCTCCACGGCACAGCAGATGGCGGAACGTTTGCATTAAAAAACTGTTCTCAAAGGTCAGTCGCACGAGGCAGAGGTGGGACTGCTGCAGGTGGGTCCAGAGGGAGCCGGGGTCCTCTCCTGGGGGAGCAGCACAGCCGTGAATCCCCGACTTTGATGGGGAAACTGCCCACATGTTTCCCCAGCAAAAACTCAGATCTATCTGAGCTCTGAATGATCGCAGCTCTACTATTCCTGACGATCATACCCAGGATAACAAAAATCAGCTGCTGTAACAGGGAGCTATGAGGGAAATCAAGCGGCTACATTAGCAATGAGGAAAAAAAAAAAAAAGAATAAAACCTCATCGAATTTAAAATTTAACTTCAAATTCAATTCAAGCTAAATGTCCAACTTTGCTCTCTTAAATTTAACTTGAGATTTAACTCTCTTAAGTCTAAACTTTTTAATTTTCACATTTCAACTCCTGACTCTCTACTCTTACGTTTCTTAAATTCTTCGTTTCTTGGGTGGGGGTGGAGGGGAGGAGGGAGTAAAATTTAACAGCTGATTGAAATAAATGCCTGTGAATTGTGAGCTTGGTTTAAGGCCACACCTGGTCTTCAGAGGTTAAGATAATCTTCACTCTGTTATACAAATTTAACATCAGAATAATGTTTTACCTTGGATGGGCATGGGGGAAATAGTTTTTCATTCATGCGATCATTCATTTTGTTAGAGATCCATGATTCAAGGAATATAACATAATGCCTCTTACTGGAGCAAACAATGCCCATCTTAGGGACACTGCTTTGCAGACACCTTTAATTCTAGAAGGAGTATCTACTCCTCCCCACCCACCCAGAACCACGTGGTAGAACCACGTGTTTTCTACATGAAGAATGAGCTCTGCACATTCAGTTCCATTTGATTCACTTGTTAGGACAGCTTGGAGATCAATGTGCTTAACATTAATAAGAATTCTGGGCCCATTAACAGGGTGACTCAAGGGGACTAAAAGTAAACTGAAATCCACTTTAACTCCTCTCCAGGGGTTTCCTCTCACTCTCTAATCAGACTTTCTTCATGCAGGGGTGATGGTAAAACTACTGGAGTGATGATGATGAAGCAAGCGAGAGGATGCTCTCTTTGAGGGCAGGGACTACGTCTGCCTTGTTCACTGCTGTCATCACAGCAGCTGGAACAGAAGCTGGCAGGCAGTAGGGTCTCAATAAATAATTGTTGAATAAAAATAGTCTGACAAACACTGTGTAGAAAGTTTCCCATTCATGGCCTCACGTGATACAAAATCCTATGCAAGATTTTTACTCCAATTTCACGGACAAGGAAACAAAGTCAGAGAGAGTCAAAACACTTGCCTAAAGTCTTGCTGCTAATAGTGGGTGGAGCCAAACTGAATCTTTGAGCAAACCATTCTTATGAGTGAGGGAGACATTTTACAAAATAAAATCTCTCAGATAGAGAAAACATGGTTATCTGTGACCTGCCTCAAGACTTATCCTGTCAGTATGAGCTAGTATTACTAATTGCTCTTCAATGCTGAGGTGGAAGACAACAATTCAGGAAGTTGAGTGGAGCAGTCAGTCCATGGACAGGGATCAGGGGACTAGGAGACCCTTGAAATTATATGCAACATTTACGTGTACCTGAGTTTTTCCACAGAAAAAAAATCCATAGCTTTCTGACTAGAAACATTCTCTGATCCCTCCAACTCCTAGAGTTTAATGAGTGAGCTGCTTTTCATTAAATTGTTTTTTAATGATCACCCCAGAGTCGAAAGTTTTCTAGATGTCTTTTGTAGGCCTGCCTTCTAAAAGGGAAATGATTGGCATGAAAACTTGGCAGGTATTAGACATAAGAATAGTCAGCCTCTGCAAACACCCTGAGTGTGGAAAGAACCCCCACAGATTACCACTTTAGAAGACTAGCTCAGAATTCATTCCATTGTTAGCATTTGTCCACAGTAGGATCAAAGAGTAGCTCTACTGATGACCGATTGGTTTTAAGGATAGTGACATCACAGAACTCCGTATCACTGACCAGATTTGGTGGTCTTAAAACACCACTGAGGAGCCAACAAATTCCACCATACAGCAGTGCCTGTCAATAAGATCTTCCTATGTCATTTTCTACACTCTTAATGTGTAGCAAGAACATTCAGACCTGAGGTTCTGTACTTGAGGAAACCACCCTCATGTTCGATAAACCTTTGAGAGCCTACTATGTATCAAAAACTGCAATAAAGCACTTGCTCCTATGCCAGGTGGATACCTCCATGTGATTCTAAGCAACCTGTTTAAAATAGAAGGGTCAACAAACAGAGAACGCCCAGATGCGGGGAACAAGCTTGGCAAAGGACTAGAAACAATGCTGTGCACACGTTAAAGACACTGATGATTCCTTAGGGGAAGAATAGCTCACTTCTCCCGACTTCTACAAGGTTTCTAGGAAGGAGGGAAGTACAGAATTAATCCAGACTTCCCAGGCTCCAGAGAGACTAAAGAACAAAGATTCTATCCTTGCGAATGTTGGTTCACAGGGAGGAAAAAGGCAGTGGTACGAAAAAGAAAAAAAAAAAAAAAAACTTTTCTGTGTTACCCAAAAAATGGAATAAGAGAGCTGGTAAAAAGCAGCTAGCCATCACTGGAGAGGTTTTACATGGAATCATACACTGAATGAGTCAAAGCTAAGAGTATAAACCGTGAAAGATGGGTAAATGCAAGATGATTGTACTAAAATACAAAGAAACGAAGTTAGCCAATGTGTGACCTTTTAAAGCTAGTATGTTAGTTATGCTGTTTACAGAGAAGAATGTTCACAAATCAAATTATCACAAATTACATGCTTACCATGTCTATTAATGTAATGACCTTGGGAGCTGACTCATAGTCTTCTTTAAACTAATGAGCATGCCAAATATAATCAATTAGGTTTTCAATTAAAATTATAAACTTATTGAATACGTTCTCCGCACGCTACCCCTTCCTCTTGCTCAGGAAACTGTTGAGTGATCAATATGAGCCCTTCTGCTGTGGTCTCCCTCCCTCCTTCCTTCTCTTCCTTCCTTCTTCCCTCTCTTTTCCTCTCCCCTTTCTCTTCTCTCTGAAGCATTTCTATTATGGATAATTTATTAAACTTTAAATTTCATATTTGTAAGTTTCAGCAAAATCTAGTCAGCTTTCAACACAGTGTCAAGGGATAATTAGGACAGTTAGGGGTAATTTATCATTTCTCAGCTGGGTTTTTAAGCTTTTGCTGTCTGTAGAAATCCGTTAGCCAGTTCTGCACAGATCACTATGAAATCTCCTTTATCTTTGTGCAAATTGCTTTTCTATTTTCCTGAAGTGAGCTGAAAGACGAGCCAATCCATTCCTGAAAATCTAGCCACCGGTGTGCCTGTCATCAGTGTGCAGCTGAGGCCACGCTTCAGATGAACTACTATAATGGCTAATGGATATGATGCCACGAGCAGCTTTTTCCCAACCTGCTGTGGGTTAGAAATTTAAACCAGGCAGTCTGACTTCAGGTTAAATCTTCAGAAAATATGCGCAAGTATCTATAAGCACGCCGATATACATTTTGCACAGCAAATATTATCTAGCAGTCCACCAAGAATGAAAAGCTTTGAAAAGACAACAGTCCGACACCACTTCCATGCAAGAGAAGGATTTTCTTAAGCCTGAATTGAAAAGGGAGGACCTTGTGTTCTTTAGAGAGACTCATTTACTAGATGGTGAAAAATGAATGCTCTGAGTAATTTCATTTTGAATTGATTTATTTCTAAATAGGGGAAAATTGACACTTAGTGGCAAAAGAAGAAATCAAGTCTCTGAGAAGAGCCAGCTAGTCTCAGGTATAACCCAATTATTTGAACACAGGAAATAAGAACACAAAAGGCAAGATAGAAGGTCACCCGGGAAAGTCATTTCTTGCAATGAATATCTTCCTCTCCCACTCTGGAAAGACTCTCTCAGGAAAGTATAAGCTGACCCATATTTCCAGTTTATTTCTGACATCTAAACCTAATCAAAGTTTACTTTTTAGAAATCCAATAGTTATTCTCAATTAGATTGTAAAGGAAATTAAATCATAAATTTCTCAATCCTAGCCCTGGTTGTCACATTCCTAAAATACAACTTTCCTCCCTCTGGTACTGTATTTCAACCTCTGAGGCCAGACTCCAAAGCAAGTTATAGATTTGATAATTTGCTAATGTGGCCACGGTAATTGTTTTGAGCCATATTTATGATTTTATCGGATCTTACAATAATCAATAATAATCCACTGATGTTCCTGACTCTGAGGTTTTCTCACAGTTGACAAATGGGGCAGTAGATTCATTTTTAATGTACTCACTTAACACTCCCTCCCTGAGAGAAAGAGTCTTGCATATATTAATAAAGGCCAAGAAATGAATGGCATCAGTGCACATACCTTACCCTGAAGAATTAGCTGCAGGATAAGATTTAATGCTAAAAAGAAGGAGAAGAATAGATTAACAGGGCCCATTTTGTACAGCACCACCATCATTAAAGTTAATGGAATTACCTTGTGGTCATGCACCAAAGGGAGCCTATTGGAAGTTAAGCTCTTCTGGGGCCATTGATTCACAGACATTCACACAAAGATACCTGTCGGCATGTGATGAGTATTGCAGATATACAGAAGCATTTCAGAAACTGTTTACTCAGACTGCCAGTTAAGCATATTAAGAAGTAACAATAACTTAATATTTGAGCACAGATGATTTACTTGGGGATGTTTCCCATTGGAAGTAGCAGAAAATTCAACTCCGTCTGGATGAAACAATAGGGGACTTACCAAATCATCTAACAGCCCAGAGGCAGAGCAGCCATCAGGGCTGATCCATTCAGCAACCCAGTAATGTCACCAAGAATCCAACTTGTTTCAAATATTTGCCATTCCAGCCTCAACATCTGTTTCATTCTAAGGGAGGCTGCCCTAGGAATCTTAAGATGGTTGCTAGCAGCTGTCAGGGTTACTGCTTTCTTATTCACAGGTATTATTAGAGAAAGCATCCCTTCCCACAACCAATGGATACAAGTCCTCCATGATGCTAGGAACGACCATCCCAAAAGCTGAGGGACTCCTACATGCTAAGTGGCTTGGTCAGAATTAAACAAAGTCATTACTGTGGCAGTGAAAATTGGCTTAGGCCAGGGATACATAAACTATAGCCCCTGGGCCAAATCTGGCCCACTGTCTATTTTTATAAAGTTTTATTGGAATACAGCCATGACCATTCGTGCAAATTTATTTTGTTTTCTGTGACTGCTTTCTTGATACAAATGCAATTGTATAATTTGTGACAGAGACCACCTGGCCCTCAAAGCCTAAAATGTTTACTATCTAGCCTTTTATGAAAAAGCTTGCCTATTACTGGATTAGACTAAACAAGGTTCACACCTGGAGCTGGAGAAGGATTCAAAGGCATCCTAACTTCCTGGCTGCTAAATAATGGAGGAGTGCATAAAGTATGGTGGGAGACAACCACAGTGCCCATAATACATAGGAGACAGAATCATTCAAGTTCTAGAAAGCGACTTGGAAATTTAAAAAACAAATCAGTGAAGGTGACCCATCATATTAGGCACATATGAAATATCATCTGCCCTTATAATACACTCCCAACTCTAAATACATTTAAAGTAGAATTAAAACTCCTCCTTACAGTGATGTACAAGGCCTAGTATAATTGCTTTCCTATCCAGCCCTTTAAGTTTATCTCCAGCTACCTCTTTCTCTACCCCAAATTTCTGCCACCTGGCCTTTCCTAATCTCTGAGAACGTGCCAAGCTCATCTGCACTGCTGTTTCCTCTGCTCAGAATACAAGGCTCTTTCTCTCTCAGCTCTTTATCTGGCTGAATACCTGTCACTCCTCAGGCTCAGTTTATAGGTCACCTCTTCAGCGGGCCTTTCCTAACCATCCTACCTAAAGCACCTATGTCACCCCTGTTCCACCACCCCCACCCCCATATTATCCCCTTTCACAGTCTTCCTAATAGTATTCAAAATCTGCAATTATTTTGTTCATTTGGATATAGAGAAAGACAGACAATAAGCTGAGATTGTTCCTTGTCTGCCTCCCCTTCCACTGTACCCCAGTACCCAGAAGCATGCGACACATAGTAGGTACTCAGTAAACACTTACTGATAGAAGGAATTACTATGAACTATACAACTTCGACAACCTTCTCAGTCTTTCTCTATTATAAAGCACTTATTTCAAAGATTTTCCTTAAAGATAGGGACTCACTCTTCTTGGTCTGACAGGGCCTATGACAATACCAAGTACACAGTAGGCACTGGAAGAATAAAGACTGAACGCTAGATAGTAAAACATGAGCAAGCAATATGCTTATTTCTTGGGAGGCAGAACAAGATACGTTTGGCAGTGATGAAATTATCATCAACCAGCGATCAGAGCTGTTAAGAACTAGAAGCAGATACTGTGTACTGGTTTCCAGGTATAAAGAAAGATGAAAGACCAATTTGAAGGCTACAGAGGGAGATCATTTGCACAACAGGTGATGATACTACAGACTTCCAAGGTCACTTTCCCCTCTGGGATTCTCTGAGTTTTCCCAGGGTCTGAGTGTCTTCCTCAAGAGTGAGTTTCATCTCTGGTCATCTGATAGCAGAGCTGAGCTTGGGATCACATTTATTCCTTCCATGGGTGAACAGTTTCATCAGAATTACACTGCTAGAACCTAATGACATCTGGGAATTTATACCATTTAAAACCAAGGGATGAATTGAAACATAAATAAAAGGCCCTGTTGGGTTGTTTCCCAGGGCACCAGTATAGAAAGCATGATAAAAAAAATATATTTTCTTCAGGGAACAGATAGTGATAAATAGAACCTAGGGTGGAAGATTTGAATGTGAACATTAGGATAAATGGATTTCACCACAAAGTAAGAGAACATTTGGTAAATTTACTTTGTTCATTCAATGTTGTTTGTTCTTCCAAACCACTTTAGGTAAGGTCAACACCCTAAACAACTGCAGGTTTATTTTTCATGTAACATCAGAAACAAGAAAAGCTTATTTAAAGGGGTAAATTATCAGGGAAAGAAATGGTTTTCATTACCAAATTTCAATAATATTATCTTTATGTTGAATGAGTCAGAAGGATTTCAAACCATTGTTTTTGTCCTTTCCCACTGAAGTTTGGGATTAATCCAGTTAAAGAAAGCTTCCAGCCATAGACATTTTTATTTCCCTAATCTTGGTGGACAAGAGGCTTCTCCAGAGAGGGGATCTGCTATGAACTACAGGTGTAAAATTGATGCTTCATGACACATGAAGTTAAAATTTCACAATTACCCTTTCTAGCACTAACATAATTCATATAGAAATGGGGAAGAATTTCTCACTGTGTTTGGCCTGAGGGCCATTACAGATCCTCAGCAACCTAATATTTTTCACTCAAATGTCTGTCGTTAGGAAGGTCATTATTCTAATTCTTTCATGTCTGTGGCTCTGCAGGTTGCCATATCTATTCTTCATTAAGCTGGTTTCCATCTGACCCAGACTCAGTCATCAAATCCTTACTTTCCTAGCTACTTTTGGGTCTTGAGAATTATTTTATCAACAGCTTTGACAAAAAGGGCAAAGAGGAGCCCCTGAAATGGACTGAATAATTCAAGATATTCAGAATATGGAAGAAAGAATCAAGTCCAGGTCATTTAGACCAAGAATCAAAATGTATTTAGTTCATAAACGTATGCAGTTCATAAATCTGGGAAACCATCGCAATCAACTGCGGGCTTTTCAAAAATCTATTTCATGGACATCATCGTTAGCAGTTTTAAAATAGGAGGTTTGAGAACTAGTTATATGCTAAAGATAATGAAGCAAAAAGAATTAATTATAATAGTCACTTTAATAAAAATTTTCCAGTGAAACCACTGTGAAATAAAATTATAGATATAGCTACATATTTTAAATATATTTATATCAAGATACTAACAATATAAATAACATAATAAGCAACGAGATACACATTACCCTTACATCCAATGACAGGCTCTTTCTCCTTACTACTTCCCTCGGGGCATCCCAACCCTTTTCGTGTTCATATGCCTAAGTGATATTTAGATTTGCATTTTTTTAAACTTAAATACCTAGCCTCTAAGTAACCTGATTTTATGTTTGATTATTTCTTCTGTTAATAACTCCTGAAGCAAAATTTGTAACATCATCTGGATCTGCTTTAGCTGAAATGTCCAATTACAACCAAAGTACACATAGTTTTATGGCCGTTCACTCCCCATTCTGTATTTCAGGTGTGTGGTGTGGTCAATACCAGATGGCTCATCTACTGAACCCTAATCAAGCACTTACATTTAATCAAAACTATAGAATCTTTGTCACATGATTAATTGGGCTGAGTATATTTTACCTTTTCTTTCCTTTTATTTTATTTTTTTACAGAATTGACATTTTTGACAAGCCAATTATTTAGATGTCACAGGTTTAAAACTTTCAACGTGCAGTGAGCTAGTTATGTGGAATTAGAGAATTTGGTACATTATTTCCCAGGCCTAAACATACAGAGTAAAATAGTGAGAGGGAATAATTCCTTCAGTGATTATTTACTGAGCAGCTAGTGTCCCAAAGCAAAATAACACCAGTGAGTGAGTAACTGCCCTTACTGCATCGACAGAGGTAGAAGGTGATTCTGAATAACATCCTATATTTATGTAGCATTTTAGGGTCTATAAAGCACTTTGCCTTTCACAGGGTATTTGATTTTTCTAAACTCTAAGCTCTAAGCATCATGTGTAAAAGACAGTCTACTAAAACTTGTAAAACATTGACATTAAAAATGTATCTGCACGTCCTCTATCCAAGGACAGTATATTAAATGGATTTTTGGCGCAGGGAGTTGGAATAGGAGCTTATTCCGTCCACTCCATGCATTGACCTGGTATTGTGGTACCTTGGGGAATGGCGCAACAACAACAAAAAGTATCTGCAGTATTTTCTACATTTTTTGTGTTACAGATCTCAAAATTAAGTTTACAGCCAAATATCCACTTTGCTGTATGTCAGAGCCTCTAATAACTAAAGGAATTTGTTCAGTAGCACTAATAAAAAAACTAAACATCTAAAACATATAATTCTGCTATAAATTGACATACAGCAATAAAGCAGCATTTAGGTTGGTCAACCTTCACCTGTATAATAAACAAGGAGAGTCCTGTGGGTATTTTTAGATGGAAACCAACATTATTCCAAGCAGAGCAAAATAATGCAGATTAATTTGTGTTCAGGGTGACAACATATTTACAAAACTTCTTCTTGCAGATCTTTGCCTGTGCTTGCTGGATTCAAGGTGTTTGTGGGAACAGCTGGCCACATGATATACTGCAGAGTTGGGCTTCTGAACAGGCTTGAGTTTAAATCCCACCTCTACTATCTGTCAATTGTGTACATGCATTGATAAGTCACTTTACCTCTACAAACCTTGGTTTTCCCAAGAATAAAATATTAATGCCCACTTTTGAGGGTTGTAAGGATTAAGTAAAAACTATAATAATTATAGCGAACATTTTTGAGATGTTCCTATGAGCCAAGTGCTATTTTAAAGGCATTTATGTGCATTAACCCATTTGGTCTTCACACACCCATACGAAGTAGGATACCATCGATAACCCTGGTTTTATAAATCTATAAATAAATGTTGGGGCTAGGACGGGTTGACTTTTGCTGGGTCATACAACCGGTAGGCAATGTCTCTGGGACTGAAACAGGCTATCTGCCTCCAGAGTCCTCCTTCTTCATCAGTATGTTTTAATCCTGACAACTTTTCCCCTCTACCCTCACTCGATCTCCAGCACCCCACCACTCTACCCTCCTAAGCTGCCTGTTTGAAAGAACAGGGAAATAAATAAATAGGAATAGGAGAATACCAGAAGGGCATGGTTAATTTTTCTTTCAGTGCTTTGACCCAAATGACACCATTTAAATAAAAATTAACCAATTAGAAATGGAAAAATGTGATGATTTGATCACTACTTAGAAAAGAGCTTGAGGGTTTAGTAGGAGAAAGTTTCCCATAGGGGACAGTCAGGCTCATGATCCCTTCTCCTCCCTGAAGAGCCAGAGACCAGGGATTTTGCCCCCAAATCACCAAGAAGGAGGGAGAATCAGAGACATGGACATGCCAGAGGGGAAAGGTGGGCATGGAGGCATCCACTTCCACATGTACACACAAACCAACCCCTTGAGGGCTGAAATTGTTTTTGGTTTACTGAACCCAGACAAATTGGATTCATTCTGAGAGCAGAGATGCAAATTGTAAGGCAATTCCACAAGATAAAAGCTACTTCATCCTGAAGTTACTAATTCTTCTGGCAGTAAATACATGTATTAGGTATAAACATAGGCAAAGCACTTTTCACCGTGGCTTTAATCAAAGGATAAAAGTTGTCTGGTAAATTACTGTTCTCCTGAAATTTCTCTAGATGAAATTAATAAATAACAATCAAGTAGAATCATTTTTACTCTTAAGATGTTGGTTTCTCCTTTCTATACACACATTTTAGGAATTCCTTTGGGTTGAAAGCAAGCAGCTATGTGGAGATTATTCCACATCTTCTTGTCATTTCTTTGGTAAGTGACTTTGCACTGGAGTGATGTGTACATGGGAATCACTTGTGATGTCTCTTAAAATGCAGAGTCCTGGCTCCCACAGCAGACCTACTGAATCATCATAGGAGGCAGGCAGGTTTCTGTTCTGTGAAAACCTACTTCAAGTAATTGTTAAGCACACTGTTGGCTCAGAACCATGACTTACTCATTACCACCTAAGGGTAATAGCAGAGGCTAAAAATACCAGGGTAGAGATCTCATTCCTTACCCCCAATTAATAAGGCAGATTTCTGAATGTTCAAGTGGTCACTTTTATAACAAGTTAAAGCTACATATTCAAATAGCAGAATTCATATGATCAGAAGAAAGTTTTCTCAAGAATTTAAGCTTAAAGGCAATAATCAGTAGTGAGAGAATTCATTGTATAATAATTAAGTGAACTCATCAGGGCTATAGACAATTTCAATTCCAGGTTCAGTTTCCCAAAACTCAGGCTTAGCCTATGAGAAAACTGAAGGTAAGATTAAGATGAAGAAATATGCATAAGGTCCCAGAAGCACAGTATGTGGTAGACTGGGCCATCTCTATTCATGTCAGTTTCTCCACACCATCATTCAGTACAATAGATAGGGTTTTCCCCATTTGAAAAATGTGGAAATGGATGTTCAGAGAGGTTAAGAGGCTGGCCTAAAGTCACACAGCTAGTAATTTAGTAGAGCTAATATCCCTATGGAACTTTTTGACTGATGCCAAAATATATCAATAACTGGACTTTATGAAGAGCTAAAATGTCCTCCATGTTCATGAATTAAAAAGATTAACAGATCACTGTATGGAAAATCTGTTTTAGGACCACAGAGACTCCTTAGGAAATGAGTTTGTTTGTTTTTTAAGTTTTAAATCACTCTTCTTTAAAGAATTCCTTTTCTTGTTCTTCTCTAAGTGATCTGAAAAGTAATTGCTAATATCTCAACAGTTATTAAGAAACACTTCCCACTGCATTAATACTATAAAATTAAATATCTAAGTAGAGGATTCGAGCACCATAAACACAGAAGAGTGTAAGCAATCATATTCTAAAAATAGCTCTTATGAGATTCTAGATTGCCAAAAATCTCTCTCTTTAACATACTTAAAACACCCTCCCGCCCAAAGATATACATAGTAATTGTTCTAAAAGATAGCTCAAATTAAACTTATGAAGCAGCATCTCTTTTAAAGGACCAAACATTGCCTTAATGTTTTGGCTAGATGGAATTACATTTTGGAGTTTGATTTTGGTACCCGAATAGAGAAAATTTTGGTCTTTGTCAGCGACACCTGAAATATGGGAGATTCTTGATAGAAACTCCAGGAAACCCAGACCCCTGACTGCACACTGGAATACAAGTTTATATCATCTGCTACTTCATGTCAACTGAAGTTAAAAACTCAAAAGCAGAGATTTGTTCTCTCAAATGAAGTGCCATCATCATTTCCATTCTCCTCCCCATACTTCTCAAGGGAGCCAAAGTAAACAATGACAAAATGCGGGTCTTCATGAAGTTCACATTCTGGAAGGACTAAAGAGACAACATACATAGGGGAAGAAAAACAAACACACAAACAAAGTCGATGAAGAATGTCTTGAATGAAACCAAGTAAGGCGACAGGACAGGGAGTAAGCAGTTTAGGAGGGCTACTTCAGATAGGGTGGGGTTGTCAGGGAACACTGATAACTATAGCCATCTATGATTATTCATGATATGGCGATACGTATATGCACATAGAGATACATGGCTGAGACCAGAAGAAAGAGATTGTTTCCCAATCTGGCAGGGCGTCCAAATCATTGCAGTAATCACCTAGTGGAGAACAGCGCTCTACTATTTTTAAACTCAAAAGGAGAGTTAATATTCAATTAAAAAACAAGAGGTCATTTTTTTACTTTGATATTTCTCTTTCCTGCTACAAATGACTTAGAGAGCGAGGCCACCCTTGTTTCTTTGTAAAGCAGAATTTAAAGCCCATGAAACAACAACAACAAAAAACTAAAGTGGTCCCATGTTCGTGAAATGAGCACAGTAGCGCAGAGTCACTAACAAGAACAACAGTAGCTTCAGAGGAAGATAACATTACTGGGTCTGTTGCTAATACCACCTAGCCCAAAACAAAAATGGTTTAGAACTCTGGCATCACACGGAATACCAAGAGTAAGGCACAGAGGCAAAGATGAAAACAGGCACTGTGTTTTCCATGGCAGGCTATCAAATGCTGACTTGAAATGTACAACTGTATGGATTTCAAAATATTAAGTGCTCAGTCTTGAAGTGCAGTTTTCAGAACTGAACAATTGACTGTTGGAGATACTGCTTTGCTCCCAGGAGGGGCTGGCTATAAAACTGGCTTCCACGGGTCAAGTTTATGTGGTCATTACCACCTACTATGTTATCACCATAAAACAGCAAGCCCAGTACCTATCTACACTCTGAAAAATATCTAAAGTCATGGGGTGTGCTTGTTAACAGTGAAGTCCCCCAAGCCCTAACCACAAAGGTTCTAAATCAGTAGAATAAGAACGGATAATCAACGACTTTTTTAAACTAACACCAAAATCAATTTTCACATAGGGAGTATGAGAATCATACTTGGAAAAACATAGATTAGATAATTTTAGATTTGTAGTCTTGGCCTAAAAGGACAGTTTTCATACCTTTGCCATCCATTGAGGTTTTTATATGTATTTGTATGATTGTTTTCTTTTAACCATCACAAAGAACTTGAGATGGCCCCACTAACTCATCTAGGGAATATTCTGTGATCAGGTTGGAAACAGTTGAAAGATGCCCAAAACAGTATAATCTACTGGTAAAAAAACAAAAAATAAAAAACAACAAGCTAAATAAGAATGGTGACGATGATAATAACCATATTCCAAAATTCATATAATAGTACTGTATGCTAAGAATTACTCTATTCTCACCATTGACAGTAACAAAACCATTAAAAATTTTGGCCAGATAGAGATATAATCCAAATTGAGATATAATCTAAATACCATAAAATTTACCACTTTAAGGTGTGTAATTCGGCAGCCTTCAAATATTCACAAAGTTGTACAACCATCACCTCTATCTGATTCTACAACCTTTACATCACCACTTACTCATTAGCAGTCACTCCCCGGTCCCTTCTCTCTCTAGCCCCTGGCAAATGCTCATCTACTTTCTGTCTCAATTCAAAGTCTACTTGTACAGGAAATAATTTTAATGTCCCTTTCAGAATTCTGAAATGAAATGTTGAGATCCTATAAGCTAAACATTCATATAAATATTAGCTATGTTTAGTATGTGCATATTATCAACCTGTGCATTCTACTTGATTTGGTTTGCGCATTCCCCCGATACTAACTACGCCTCTACGCATCACTTTCACGGGTTGAAGGAATTCCATCATATAGATACTGCATAATGCAGCTAACTAATCTGGTGTTGTTGGAATTTACACTTAAATGTTGAGTTTTTTAAAAAATAGTAACCAAATTTAAACGTTCGTGTTCTCTTTTTTTCAAGAAAATTTCAAAAAGAAGCTGTTCCTATTACACTTTTCTTTAGCCTTTGGCTATTTAGATGGACAGTGAGGTGGAGTAAAGCTGAGAGTTCCCTCTGCCCTATCACATCATATGTCTGGAACAATCAGAAACCTAGCTCTCCGTTTTATCGTTGAGAAATGTGGTGACAGACCCTATAGGACATTTGCTCCTCAAGAGTACTTCCTAGAGATTCTATTTTAAAAGCCTCAAAGTAGCTAAGTAAACATTAAAGCCACATGCTGCAAACTAAGATCAAAAGAGAACTATGTTTATTTGGTATTGCTTGATACCAACCATTACCTTATCCACTCACAGCCGGTGTCAGAGCCATAAACTCTTATTTCACAAAGTATAATATTAGCACCCCAAGTTTACTTGCTTCTGATTTCTAATGCCAGAGGAAAAAGCCAGTAGACTTTTCAATGATTTAGGCATAGGACCCAACTGCACAGGAATTTGCACTTGTCTGACGGGGGCTGAAACCTAGCTTCAAAATCAGCCAACATTTTAGTCTTTTTATTTTACTTCACTAGGGGAGCAAGGACTATCCTAATAAATCCTCCTTCCCTTTTCTAGCACACTTAAAAACCCATCTTTGAGCTCCACTAACTCCATTAGTTTAGAATTTGGCATTACGTACAAAGGGAGGAAAAGCAGGCGTGTGCACGGAGAGAAGGCGAACAGGAGCACGTGGTGAGGAGTGAAAGGACCGCAGCCGTGAGCCCTTCTCTCAAGAACGATGATGCAAACAGAGAATGTGTAAAGGGTGGGAAGGTGTGTCAAAGACACCTAGGCTTCAAATGGGACCCACAGACTCACACTTGGCTTAAGTGCTGTTTCCTACATACCACCTCACATGAACTCCTTTGACTTCAGATTCTGCTTTAGGACGCCTTGATTTAGTTTCTGTTTAGCATTTGCACGATAATAATTTTATCACAAATGGTAAATGTCTTGTAAACTAATGGGAAACATATTGCTTGGCAGAGTTTATAATGTCAGGATTCATGTCTCTAACACTGAGGGTCTCTCTGACCTCGAAGATAACATAATGAAACAGCAATGTGCTGCAAATGACTCAGTGTGATTTTTTATTAGTTCTCATAATTGCCCCTTATTAATTTGTATGCACATAATAAGCACTCACCTTCACAGTCTGTCCAGCTTCGGGGCCATCCTAGAAGTAGGAAAAAAAAAAAAACACAGAGGTGAGAACAGATAGCTGGTATCTCTTGCTTATTCAGAAATATCGCCTGTTAATAATTTAGATCCAATTTCATTGTGTGTTAATTTATAGTATTCTCTTGGGAACCATTCTCTTCAAATGTGTGGGACCAGACAGTTCTCCATTTTCGCCTGAGAGTGAGAAGTTATGCATAAAAATGATATAAATTATCCAGTGAGCCTACCCCCTTGCTACTTTTCATGCTCTTTGCTCTCAGCTATGGTTTTAATTGCATTAAAGGAAAGCTGAAAATGTTCAGGGAGGTGAAGTATCACACCTTTTGGTTATCTTTAAATCAGATGTGGTTTAATTAATGTCTGACTACTCTAAATCTCTACTCAGGAAATCTGCGATGAACGTAATTCATTATGCAAGAATATGAGTTATCTCATACGGGATGAGCACCTAAGAGTGTGCCCTCTCTGGCTGTGCTGACCTTGAGAGAGAAAGGTGACAGAGCTCTGTAGCTGGGCCCTTTTCCCATTCTAGCTCCTTCTCTCAGCTTTCTGAAGCCCAACAAAACTATTTGCTTATTGAAAATGAGCAAACTCACCCGGTCACCAGACAATACAAAGTCAAAGCAAGGGCTTAGCTGCTTTGGGGAAAGCAGAACAAGTAATGTCTCTACAATCAGAAATTCCAAAATTGAATTAGAACTCTAAAACTTTCAGCAAATCTTTCTGCCTCCATGACCTAGACTAATGAGGTGAGAATTTTTGCTCTGCAGTGGGGCCGGTATCAAGCAGAATTGTGTAAGCAGTGGTTTTCAAACTTGGAGACACAACCCATAAGTGGGTCAGGAAGTCAAGTTAATGGGTTGTGATCAGCACTAAAAATGAAAGAAATCAGATAACAGAACAAAAACTATTGGAGTGCACAGAATGTGTAAACATTGTTTTGTGAAACATTGGTTTCCTATATCTGCGTATGTATATGTGGGGAGTATACATGATTGTGAAATAAATATATATCTTACTGTGGGTTAAAGTTAAAAGAAGTTTCAAAACACCGCATATATGAAAGTACTCAAAGCGCAGGTCATTTCCTATATTTACACAATTAGCTTTCTAGTGAATCATGTTAGATAACCAACACTAGCCACTTTCTATAAATGTGAATTTTCTTTTAGCATTTCATTAACACTGACAGATGTCCTCACCTACTTGTCTTCATTTGGTCTCTTTGGAAATATGATTTATGGCATAAGCTTAATAGACCCACCCTGAGCTTAACTACCAGTCTGAAGGTGACTCAAATGATTTGACATATAATACACACACACACACACACACACACACACACACACACAACACACACACACACAACAAACACACAGGATTTTATAGTGAAGTCAGATACTATAACACAGAGTGGCCAAAAAAAAATTTTTGATAAGCAGATGAGCATTTTTAATCAGAGCCTTTCATAACCTGTAAACAGTGGCTTTCTTTATGTGTTATCTTTGGTAGAGAGGAAGAAGGATGTTAAATAATCAATTTAACGAAAGCCCTGAGTACAAGGTCTCATATTATGGAATGATTCATTTCTTTCCAAAGAGTTATTGCAGAGACACCAAATTTCAAGGCCACAAAGAACTGCAGTATGCACTGATACCCCCGGCTCTTTCCATGGGGCACTTGGAGAGGCTCATGGTATATTGCTGTTGATTTACTCGATTCCCACAGCTCGTGATCCACCATAGAACACCTCCTCCCACATTCACAGGTGTTGGCTCAATCTCTGTCTAAAGATCTCTGAGGGTGATTGGGGCATCTCATTTCTTTACGAGGAAGCAGGCCACACGAAATATTCAAACAATCCAGTTTCTGACCAATTCGTAATTAATTACTAGGCTTGATTTACAGATGGAGAAAAGGTCTGCTCTCTGAGGGCAAGGCCACACCTAACATGCTTATCTTTACTCCACTGCAGGAGCAGGGCTAAGCCCATGCGGTGTATAAAACATAGTTACCACGAAATGAAAATGACCCTTCCAGCCTTAGTTCTAGTAAAAGATCTGGACTGTCGTAATGCCCATTAAATTACTTATCTACTACTCCCTCCTGTTTTATAAACAATATTGTGGACATTGTTTCAGTTGACATTCCACAACCTACCTCAGGGCCAATGACAGCAGGATGGTTCTGAATTAGTAACATCTTCTTCTGCTATTATATGAGAACAACCACAGCTGGCTTCTCAGTGAAATAGCAGGTTAAAAGAGAGGAGGAAGCCCAATGTTAGGACTTGAAAAGAAAGAAAAATAATTTCTGAGCATCTGTACACTCACTTGCATGGCAAAGGTAAGGGAAGTTCCCTGGAAATGCTTCTCCACCACTGTCCCGACTCTCTGGGTTGCCTGAAACAAATCAGCCACTTCATTGGGATGCAGATCTCGGAAGCGCTCCACTGGACGAAGAGGACACACGAGGACATCTTCAGTGAGGTCTGTTAAGGGACAATCTGCTTGCTTTGAGTAGTATTTTTACCAAGAAGTTTATGCCCACAGTCTTAAATCTCCTTGGCTCAGAGCCTGAACTCTTAAAGACTAATAAATAAAAAAAAAAAAAAAAAAACAAATATTTTCCAATCACCGAACGCCAAGGAGTTCAAAGAGAACTTACAAACATGGTTAATTATACTTTGAAGGAGAAGCTGCAGTGCACTGAAGAAATTCTTTTAAGAGAAAGGGCACAGTCTTCTGAGAGACTCAAGTGCTGCCTGAGATAACTATGCCAAGAGGCAAGATCTATTCTTGACCATTCTTTTGTGACTTCTAAAGCTGTCTTCTCAAGTAGCCAGTGACACTGGGCTGGAAACGCAACTGGAATATCCACTTTGTTTCTCTATGTAGAGCATCATGATTAAAACTTTAATTTCAAAATTTCTTTAGAGAAATATGTAATGAAAATGCAATCGTAGTTTTATTTTATTTTTAAAAAGAGTAGACATTCTGAAAACATACAGAGACCTTCATCTACAATCAAAATGCATGCGATGTGGTTAAATGATTTATGACCAGGGTTCCTCAAACTAACCATTAAGAATTCAAGAAGGCAGTTGAAGGTAAATTATAAAGAAAAGGGTTGCCTATTATTGCATATGAAACTATCTTAATGCATTCTGTAAGTGTGGCAGGTCAACGTATTTACATTATTGGTCTAAACAAACAACAAGAGAGAGAAAGGATATATAAATTTGATCATTTGTTGGTAGCAAATTAATATTCAATGTTACATCATCAATAACACTTCAATTCCTTTTTCTTTCTGAACTCATTATATATGTGTGGGTAGATACATATATATATATATACACGTATGCACACACATGAGATTTATTTTTTGTTTCATTTTTAGATGCCAGCAGGAGAAAAAAGCACTCTAATGTTCTTTACTGTCTCTTTCTTTTTTCCTTTTTTCTTGTTTTAGGAGAACATGCTTCTGCCTGAAGCTAAGCAGCTAAGGGTCATAATAAAACCACCATTCTACAATTGCTAGTCTCACCAGAATATCAAGCATTTTAGCCCATCAAACTATTGGTAGGACTCAGGGCCCAAGGGGAAATGCACTGAGCTCAGCTGGGCAGACCTGATTTCCATAACAGAAAGGGAGGAAAAAGAAAGAAGGAAAACTGATTAATTTTGCTCATAATCAGGAAATTCATGTCAACGGTAAACTAGGAAAAGAAGCATTTGTTTAATCTGAGTTCATTTTTCAAGAGAGGAGAAGGGAGGCTTTCACCCACAGGGCATCTGATACTTAAAAAGATAATTATCCTTCCTTGGCAGGGCTGCTTTATTATCATGGGTCAATGAACCGTTTAAAAATGAAGAATTTCCTTTCATTTCCTTTTAGCAGATTGCCAGTCTCTACTCCCACTGAGTTGCTTTTCTTTGTTGAAAGAGACCTTTCCCCATCTTCGTTCTCCGTGCTTTAATTTACACCCTCCCTTAGGCCCTGACTTCACCAACCACAGCAAGATGACAACTTTTCAAACTTCCAACAATATTCTTAATTGCTATGGTAGGCTATGTCTACATACAATGACCAGGTGGGGAAAGAACATTTATTTAAGCAATTGATTACAGTGAACACTTGTGGAGTAAATCTGATGATCTTTGTATCTAATGTAACTTTAGTAATATCAATGACATCTGGAAGATACTTTTTAATAAAATCACCTTGCAGTATTATCTGTCTATTTTGCTTGTCTAATGCTAAGGATTGGCTTGACCCAATTTTAATGCTTCAAAATGTTTATGAAATCAAATCGAAATGTCTGAATCTGTCAGATGTTTTATACTACATATAACCTCAGGGTGATACACCCATACATTTATTACTTTAATTAAACATTAATAATAGTAATACAACGTATCACAGAACAAACGGATAAACACATTCTCATTTAGGTGACTATATTTCACCTGCCCATTTAGGCATCACTGTTCTAACAGATATTCTCTGTATATAACCCAACCCTTTGTTAAGAAGTCATTTTATCTGCATATAATGCACACACATGCACACAAACACAATTCTATGTAAATAATAAGATAAAATAGAGATCATTTTCAAGGGTGCTTACTTGGGCAGGTTTTAATGTGATTGATCATTGTCTTTGTTTTGTTGGGGCCCAGAGGATGGCCAAACAGGCATCTGAACCTGGAAGTGGCCACACAGGTAGGCTCCACACAAGTCTACGAGGAAATAGATGGGTCTGGAGTTCTGGGTGCTGTGTGAGCAAATGACCTGGCCAGCAGCAGATTCACTATCTAACACCATTCTCATGCCATTCTAGGCACCAATCGGAATCAGAAAATCGGGATCGATCATCTTCTTTCAGTTCCTTTAAAACCAGAATAGAAAAGAATCTTGCTTTAACTCCACCATGGGCTACATCCTGACTGACTCCTACTACCTCCCGAACCCCCTCTTTCTCCACCTCTCTCTTGCACATTACATATATGCTACTTTTGCTTTCTTTCTGTTCCTCAAACACACTAAGCTCCTTCTCAGATTTGGAGCCTTTTTCTTGGCTATTTGTTCTGCCTACAATTCAATTCCCCATGATCTTCACATTTGCTTCTTTCTTATTATTTAGATTCCAATGCCACTTTCTCAAAGGAACATTTAAGTGCTAGGAGGATTAAACTGCTACCTGCTTACTCACTTTTATATTATCTTATTTTAATCTTTCCATAGCCCTTGCCAATAGCTGGTAATTTTCTTGGTGGGTTACTACCTACCCAGATGAAAATGTAAACTCCTTAAGAGTGAAAACTTTGTTGTGTTTACTGCTATTTTACCACCACCTATAACACCAGAGACACTTAACAAGTATTGCTGGAATGAAAGAACAAATAATAAACCAGACCCTCATATCAGCCACCTCTGAGTACTAAGACACTAATAAAATGGAGACAACATTCATTTACTTTTCAATTATCTAATAAGATTGGGATAGTCTATAAGCCTTTTTTTTTTTTAATTCAAAGAGGTTTATCCTGAAAATCTAGCATAGTTAAAATTAATGTTGGATGAGAGCTGGAGACGTGTAAACTCATTTGTAATATAAACTAATTTTTCATATGAGCTCAAGGAAACATAATTATGAAGGTAAGTCATTTTTAAAAACTTTTATAACAAGAAAGAAGTGGTTTCTAAAACATTCAGAGTCTCAGGTAAAGTAAATATAGAAAAATGCTGCTTTATATACTGTGACTAGGAAATGTAATTTGTCCATTCAATGAATAGTGAGTGCCAGTTAACTATAGACACTATGCTGGGTGCTCAAAACGGCAAAGGAGAATCAGAAGTTCTCCTGTTGCCCCATTCCAGGAGAAAGGATTTGAAACAGATAGCTACCAAACTGTGGGAGACACAGATTAAGCACAGAGGGCTACAGAAGCAGAAAGGAGCACCAGATGCAGTGGAAACCTGGGGTGCCTTAGCAAGGTAGGGGCTCCAGGGAAACCATGAGTGACCCCTGAGTGCTATGGATCATCCCACGGCTACCAGAAAATATACATGAGTTAATAAAGGATTTCAAGCAAGCCAGCAGGCTCTTTCTGCAAAGGGCCAGTTGTAAATATGTTAGGTTTGGTGGCCATATGCCCAAGCAGCCATACACAATACAAACACTATTAGGTGTGGTTATATCCCAGTAAACCTTTATTTAAAAAAGAGGAGGCCGGCTAGATTTGGTCCACGGGCCTTACAGTGTCAACTCCTGATTTAGAGGAATCACATTAAAAGGAAGTACCTGAAGGAAACTAGAAGTATTTGGGGGAGGGTCTATTGCTCTTTTCCTAAATTGAGGACTATAATGCTATCTTAACAGCAGACTGGATAAAGCTTATGGTATCTTACAAATCTTAACTTTCTGAAAAAAATATCTGAGCATTCTAGAACATGTTCATGACCCTGTACAACACTGCTGATGCTTTGAAAGACTAATCACAACCAGAAAATATGTTATTGACACCATTAAATAAGTCATATTACTCTCCAATGCGACTAGAGGAGTTTTTGCCATTTCTAATTGGAAAAATGAATCATATCATCTGCAAACACACGAGAGCACCAAAATTGTGTTATTCACAACTTCATCTGAGAATAAAAGTATTTTCTCAAAATAAGTGCATAAGCCTTAAGAAAACACCATATTGCCTGAGGTGGAAGGTATCATGTGCTACATGTTTCTCCTAGGCAAACAACTAGGAGAAAGCAAATTAATTTCGAAGAACAGCAGACAGTTCTACTGCCACTGTTTATGTGCCAATTGTTTTAAGGTACTATCACAGATGCAGTATAATTTAATTTGGAGACTCTTAGGCTTTGTTAATGGGCAAATCCCATATTATACGTAGGCTACAAGAACACACTTCCTCCTGGGTCCTCTTTGCTTGAAATGAATACTTTTGAAGAGACTTTTTAGCCAATATGCGTAATAACTCTCAAAAAAGTTAATCTACTCAATTGAATTTAATATATGTTTATCCAGTACTCATCAAGTGAGAAAACCTGCGAAAGAGATTATCGGATGGAAACTGGTCTCTCCCTTCAATCTAAAGTAAAGACCTCCATCTAGTAATAACATTTTTTAAACACCTTTTTCCATTCCTTTACTTTCAGTCTGTGTGTGTCTTTCGATCTGAAGTGAGTTTCTTGTAGGCAGCATATGTAAGGGTCTTGTTTTCTTTTTTTAATGTATTTTTTTTAATTCTTCAATGTCACCACATATTTAACGCCTTTTACCCATAACATTTTTTTAAAGAGAAAAGTAGGGCAATCATTACAAATTAGTTCCAATAGTTAACGAAGAGATTCCTCATAGTAGAGGAAAATCAAAGAAGACTTCTGAGTGCAGATGAGATTTAAAGTGGACTTTACAAATGGGGGAGTAATTGAACCAGTGGGTTAGCTGGCAACCCACTCATCCATCCATTCCACAACAAGAGCCTTCTCTCAGTCCAGGGTTTGTATTATACTTTAGGATGCCAAGATAAATTCAACAGAGTAACTGACCTTGAAGAATTCATACTCTACCGTCCCAAACTGTCACGCAGTATAAACAGATCATTACAACACAGAGAGATGAGCATTATTGATAGAAATCAGTACAGAATGTTGCGGGAGCACAGAGGAGGAAGAATCTAATTCTGCCTAGGGGTTAGATAAACTTTTTGGTATGAGCTTGCATTTAAATTTTCTAAATTCAGCAACTATTTCTCTAAATCTGAACCAAATCTGTTCTTGAATATGGCCTAGCAACTTATGTTTAGCTTTAAGGAAAGTTGTCAAGCATTCCTCCTTTGGCTAAAATCACTGTTTCATTTATATATGTACTCTAATTTACTTAATCTTTCAAACCAAACTATAAAATACTATTATAATTCCTGTTTTGCAGATAAGGAAATTGCAGCTTATAAAAAATAAGAAACTTGTGCAAGACAGTACAACTCCAATGTGAGACTAGAGCTAGAATTCACCCCAAGTCTGTCTTATTCCCAAGTCCATGTTATTAACCATAATGTTGTGATGTCGTGCTTTTTGTAGCTTTCATTAGTCTCTGTCTACCTTCTTAGTAAAAGGGTGCCCTGTATTCCCAGAGTCCATCTGTTCATGGGAGAGAATAACGGGTTTCATAAAATAAAAGATACTGTGCGCAACTGGTAAAGTCCTGAGAAACACCTACCCTTGAGTAAAGAAAGCAGAGGAGACATCTAATCCCATGAAGAAAGGGGGCCTCAGTGCTGGGCAAAGGAGATAGTGAGTATGATCTCATCCTGACAGAAAACTGTAAGATCAAAAATCAGAGAATCATCTTCCACCAGGGATTCAACAGGAGGAACTAAGGAGAGAGGCAGAGCCTGCATTTTGGCCCTTTTCCATCTTTGAACTTGGGTTGCTTCATGGTAACTTTGGTTCCCCTGGGCTGGCAGACTCTGGAGGAAGATTAGATTACAGTCAATGCCAGTGGGTCATGCTGTTAGACACACTGAAAAATCCCTTTGATTTTGGAAATCTAATTATTGGGAGTCACTGACTTTCTCATAGCATCATTTATATCACCAAGGACTACCGGAAACTTGGTAATGCTTTTGTATTCTCTCTCCCTCTCCACTTTTACCACCAGTCCAGAAGTGACTACCTCTGTTTTTTTGGATGTAACCAGGGTGTTTTTGCGACAGTATCCTGGTGTGACAATATACCAGGGCCTGTGTTGAACTCTTACTGACACAGCTGACCCAGAATACACAATTAAAGAAAGAAATCAAATGAAATCTTTGCACTAGTCAAGTACCTAAAGTTGTTATGGTGTCTATTTACAAATATTACAAGAATCCCTCCCATCCTACATGCCCCTTTGCAAAGTGACTTTGCTTCTCTTCTCATTAAAAATTAGAGTCTATTATCCCTCCCCTTGAATTCGGGCTGGCCTTGTAGCGTGCTTTGATCTGTAGAATGTGATAGAAGTATCATTATGTGACTTTCCTACATTAGCCATTAACAGAATTTGCAACTTCTGTGTTTTGTCCTCTTGGAACCCTGAGACAAGCATGCTGTGAGAAAACCCAGCTGGCCTGCTGAAGAACAAGAGCCACATGGAAACAAAGGTCCCTCAGCTGATAGCCAGCACCTACTGTCAGACCTTCCAGACCCTGGAGAGCCACTGACTGACTTCCAAACTTCTATATCAGTTATCTATTGCTGTATAATAATAAATTACCCTGAAAACACAAGAGCTTAATGCAACATTGATTTGTTTTCTTATCACAATTATGCAGAGAGTTTTTGCTGCTGGTCTTACCTGAGCTCATTCATGCAACTGCTTTCAGTTGACAGGTAGGCTTAGGGCTAGGCTCAGCTGGGTCCTCTGGGACCCCACTCTTTATGCTCTCTCATCCCAATCCAGAGGCTGAATCTCTAATGCCTTTAAAGACTTAAGTTCCCCTAGATTCTTTTGATCAAAGAAAATCACAAACTAGCCCAGGTTCAAGGTAGAGAAATAAATTCCATCTCCTGATAGGAGGAGTGGAAAGACCACATTGAAAAGAGGTGTGAGCACTGGAAGTCTTGTAGCATTAAGGGTCATTATTATAAGAATCTACCACAGCTGGTGACTCTGAAAAGAAGTTCTAGGGATTTTGCAAAAATGAACAGATGCCCAAGGTATCTTGTATGTCCTAGTGAGTGTGTATAACAATGGTATTGCAGAGCTGGGATGGATCTTAAACATTATCTACTCCAATACCTTCCTTGTTGAATGAAAAAAATGGGGGCTAAAAAAAGTCAATCGATTTGTTCAAAGTCACACAGGGACACCATTGGAATCGAAACTCAACTGTTCGGCTTCCCAAACCAAAATTCTTTTCATTACACGTGAGATGGCAAAAGGTTGCACTTCAACTACTATATTCCAATGCTAAACCTATGGCAGACATCAATAATCGATTACACAATTCTCTCTTTGAACGAGAGAGACTTAAAATCCTTGTCAATCCTGACCTCTTAGCAGTCACCACCAATAAGAGAAGGCACGTAAAACAAGACTGATGTGTCATTTCTGTGGCCTCCCACACTATCTTATGAAACTACAAAAACAACTGCAAAGACCTGGTAGAGTCAAGATCAAAATGAGATTCTGTAAAAGTGAGAATCTGCCAGACTATATCAAACGTTCATTATGTTGCTACATTTTTATTCGAAATAAATTTGATAAGTTCAAAATTTGCTCATCAAAGATAATAATTGATGATTAAAAAATAATTTATGAGCGTTTCCATGACAAATATGAGATATTTAAATATAGAGTCATGACAGAGAAATGGAAATGTACTAATTTAGCTGATTAATTAAAGAAGACAGCAGAATATTATTCTCAGACTTGCTCCCATTTATTTTTCTATATCTGATCTATTTTAGGGATTCGGAATATAAAAGTCACTAAAATAAATCAAACTATCAAAATATCATTGATTCTGATGAGGCTGATTAGCATGTGTTATATGAATATGGAGTAAGTTGTATCAAATAATATGACAAAGAATTAGTCATTCTTCTAAACTAATAAAAAAAGAGAAGATTCTATATTCATCTCTACTGCAGATCGGTATGCAGCTCAATGACAAAGAACTTTTCAGCTTGCACTGTAGACTTCTGTAGACCTCAAGTAATGAATTATTTGCTCTAACGAATAATCCTAATCCTTACAAATGTTTAAAATAATTTGCAATGTAACTTCAAAAAACAATATGATGGACTGTGAGGTATTTTTTTATGAGACAGTTCAATTTATTGGATTTCAATAGCACAGTTGCAGAGCTTTGTATTAAAGTAGATGACATCTCAAAAAGTAATCTACTATGCACATGTAGGTACTTCTATGAATTTTCTTATCAGAAAAGAAGAAATATTACGCCCCCTCCCCCAAATTAAGAAATATAATTCTAAAGAAACATCTTGCCAGTTTGGGCCACAACTTTGTTCGCTAGATATTAACATACCCATTTCAGTAACTCGATGAAGACTGCATGAGATATGCATTAACCATAAGTATAAATGGCAAGAATACGATTTTAAGCAAATTTGATTTTCAGAATGTGATAAATTCCAGGACAGTGTGACTGAATAATGACTGCACTCTGCTCAGATCTGGATCTCAAGGCAAGCTTCTCATGAGTATCTACAAGGGTTCTCATGTTTTGTCTTGGAGAATGCTTTGGGCCAAAGATACAGTGAGTCCTCAGTTATCAGGGGGAAGAGGAGCCAGGTATCCTTCTCTAGGCAGATCTGCCCTAAGCAATCCCCAAAACTCCTGCACTGCTCTAAATGCTCAGAAGTGAGAATCACATTCACAGGGAGAAGTAAACAGTCTGCTTTCAAAGAAAGCAAAATGAAAGAGAAGCCTGCAGCCTGGCAGTACTCTGGTGCGGATTCTTTGATTTAAATTTCTCAAATCATTCTATAAATTTTCAAGGCAGAGTAATCCTACATTGATTATCCTGACAATCAGAATTAGAAAAAGTTATGCTTATAGTAAACTAAATACGTGGGGAAAAGTAAATAATATCAGAAAGGGAAGGAAAGAATGTGTGTGTGTGTGTGTGTGTGTGTGCGCGCGCGCACGCGCGAGCGAGCAAAAGTGATATATGTCACTTACGGTCTAGTGCATGGAACTGCCAGAGTCAGAGCCCAAAGCTCTCTTTCCTTCTCCATGGCAACCAGCCACGTTGTTGTGTAGTGGGTACCAGACCATCACTACAGGTCGGCAGGGGGCTCTGCTCATCATCTGTTCTCACAGTGACAAGAGCAAGTTTGTTAAATAGGTTTCGTCCCTTTTGTTAACTCCAATTGACTTATAGTATCTTCTTAGAGAAGTATGTTGAAGAGGATTCCAAGGCCTTCATAGAGATCAGGAGGGAAGAATGGACGGGTTTATTAGTTTCCATGGCTATGAAGGAGGGAAGAATATTAGCATGCATACCAAATACCTGCCACTCTTCAATAAGAAAGCAATAAAAATATTTTTTCCAAGATTCCCTCTCCCCCTTTCTTAATGATATGGAAGTCATTTATAGATCTTGCAATGTTTCTGAGTAACCATTATAAAAATTTGCTGTCAATGGTATTGTCCTGGAGATATACGGAAGTATGTGGGATTTAAATAATCCTAGTTAAGAAAGTATTGAACAAAAGAAAGTTACTGTCATACAAAAGTATCTGTCCATAATGTGCAAATACGGGAGAGGGAACACGCTAAAATGACAATGTCATAAAAGTGCTCTTAGGTGTTAAGAGTTGGAGGAGTATCACAATAAAAGAGAAATAAAGTGTACTTAGCAGCTGAAAGACATATTTAAGGATCATCCCCAAAGAGCGATTTTTTTTTAAACTACATATACACTCTGCTATGAGAATCACTTCAAACACTCTGTGAAAAGCTTTTTAGTCCAGAATAAATCAGAAAGTAATGCTAAAGATTTGCAATTTATTGGAGATCTGCTGGAAAATCACAAACAAGAGAATTTACACCATGTACACACTTATATTCTACCAGAATATAGGAGAGAGCACCTTGAGTGTCTACTTCCGCAGAGTGGCTAGACTGAAACCCAGACCCCCACATAGATAGAGTCCTTTCAGTACAAGTTCCATCAGGTCTTGACAAGTATGGACTCCAACTTTAGATTTCTTTATGCCACTCATGAGCCACTGAAAATTCCAATTTCCTTCACATCTTCAGTACTATCGAATGAGCCAATGAAGCAAACTACACATCACAGTTCAGATACCATGTGAAGGCAAAGAGCAACCAAAATGTAACTATGGAATAGCAGAGACTCTCTGATGAGAGAAAATAAATAGAGGAGAAATGAGAGGTAGAAAGGATGAAGAAAGACATAAAAAGAGAATATTTAGCAGATAAAACATTCTCAGAAGACAGGAAATATTTTCTAGTAGACTGGTTCAACTGGCCTTCCTGGTACCACACATAGTACTTAGTGCAGAGTAGGCCTTTAATGACTATTTTGTGAAAGAGTAAATGACATATGTTTATTCATTGCTTAATCTGGGAAATAATTCTTAATTATAACTAATCTTTCAGATATTTCAAAAGTTGTAATTTCGGAGAACCCACTGAACCAGATGAAACTGAACTTGCTTATATAAAAATAATTAAGGAAAATGTACTTAACACTAAAAAAAGCTAAAGGCATATAAAAATTAATGTAAGATGCTGTCCTTTCACATATCAAAGGCAATGTTTACATTTCAAATGGAAAACTTATAGAGGCCATTAATTTATTGGCGCTTGAAAAGATCTGATAATAACATTGTTCTATAATTTTAATAGCAATGATGAAATCTATTCTGTGACGCATATGAATGTTAATAGAAAATTCATTTATTTCAAAAAATAGAGAGCCTTAGTTATGCTAATTTGGCATTCTTACAAAATCTCAATTAACTCCCCTCCCCGCAAAAAATAATTTGTCCTCCATGAATTAACAACCTAAAAGAAATGATGGGAGACTATTTCGTAGCGAAAGGTAGTCAAGTGTTTAATGAATGAACTTCTCGATGAATTATTGAAGGAAGACCACAAAGCCAAATTGGGGAAGAAAGGGCAAAGGTAAACACTTTTTAAGACTTTGTATATTTTTCATTTATTCATTGAGTTTATGTAAATTAAGAGCATCCTGTCTGGTAGATATTGTGTAAGACACTGAATGTACAGCAGCATTCCGTCCCCTCTAAAGGCATGCACTCTAGAGAGTGAAACAAAGGCCAAGAAACAAAAAACATGTAGTTTCTATTGTGAAAAAGATAAGGGTTAAGATGAGAAATCAAAGATGCAATGATGGAAGGGGAGGAACATTCCAAGACAACCCTGCCAAATTGGGAACAAGCTTGGCCTGTTTACCTGGGGTGTCAGGAAAAAGCACAGGCTCTCCATAGCCTTTGCTGGAAGTTTAGATTTATTTATCCTACATGCATGGGGAAGGCTCTGAAGCATTTCAGGCAGGGGGTAGTTGAGGAATATGACAGAGTCTGAGTTCTCTTTCAGAAAGATCACTCTAAATGCTGTATAAAAGAAAAAAAAATGTTCAATCAAAGCAAGGATGAAAGCTGAATACTATTGGGGATGTCTTTACTTGAGATTAGGTGAGAGATTTAAAACAGGGCTGGACTATGGTGGTGGCAGTAGAGATGCAGAGAATTTAAGATATATTTCTGAGACAGGAGCAATAGGATTTACTGATGGGTGGGGGGCCAACGAGATAGGGTGATCAGAGAGGACTCCAGGGTACTAGCTTAAGTAAATGGGTAGAGAATGATGTAATTTAGGAGATTGACGGGGGAGGGCAGTGTTATGTGGCTCACAGTTTACAGACCTTTCCTTCTTAAATTTACAATTTCCTAGAACCAACTAAAACAGTCTTTACTAACCTGGGTGTGAGGATGCACTCTCCAGGGCTTCTGTGAAACTCCTGAAATCGTTTGCGCGCAAAGGAGTGTGTATGTGTGTGTGTGCGTGTGTGTGTGCGTGTGTGCGTGTGTGTGTGTGTGCGCGCGTGCGCGCGCGCACATGCATGCATGCCTGCATCTTCAGCTTGTGGTCTTCAGCTTGCAAAAAATTCTTAGTCCCTTGATCCCAACTAAAATAAGAATCGCTGATTTAAATTCACAGAACTATTTGAAATTAGTCCCTAAGAGAATGATTAAAAACAGGCTCTCACTTTTATTTATTTTACCTTAGAATTTAATAGACCCTCTCCTGAAGCGAGAAAAAAAAAGTTTACTCTGTGTCTGAGCAAATGTGTTCACAAGGATGAACCCTCCACAAAGACAAACTAAATTTTTTTGAATGGCGTAACACTAAAGTAATTTCAATCTGATTCAGCAGTGAACAATTTAAGACACGTCTCTTCCAAAAAAGACAGCTGGACACATAAAGATGATTGTGCGATCCATTCAAAATTAAAGAATGGGCTAAATCATTTACAACAATAAAAATGCAGAAAATCCTTCCAGGGGGGAAAAAAAAGGAAAAACACTAAGTAGCGAATGATTTCCAAATGTTTCCAAAGCAGGAAGCAAAAGACATTTTAATATCACTCTGGTAGCTTCCAGAATAGAATAAGTTAATCAGGCAGCCTCTAAAACAAAGAAGCAATTCACTTAAAAAAATTAATTAAAAAAAACTCCTAAAACTTAAACAATGAACTACATTGCCAGAGTGTCAAGAAAGCAAGCTTTTTCAAGACAGTGATTTGTATGCAAATATAGCTCAGCATTCATTACTAAACCTCCAAATTCTGTAAAGGGAAAAAGTTGTGTTCTTTCCATCTGCTTAAACTGTTCTAATAAAGCGAATGCCGATGACAGAAGAGGATCTGACATCTCTAAAACAAAAATAACTTTTAAAATACATTCACAAATATAGAGTTTCAAACCAGAACCTCCCTCTAAGCCCCTCTTTCTTAATCAAATCTCTTAGCCTAGTATCTTTGTTAACACGGGGCTAATATTTATACCTATTTCATTGGGGGGTTATTGTAAGGGTCTAAAAAATAATAGCATATTTCAAACCATAAAGAAACAGCTGAACAAACGGTTGCTTAAAAAAAAAAAAGGTTAATAGAGGTGAATTCCTTAAAGGCCTCCCTCTGTCCAACATACCCATCTTTGCAACCATAATGTGGATGTGTGATTTAAATACAGTCACTCACTAACACCAGTGTTATCATTTACAACCCAGAACTTATTCCATGTTTAAAACTTCAGTCCAATTTTCCAACATTCCACTCACCTACCCACCTCCATTCCCTTCATATCATCTGTCTGTATTTTTCCTTCCCCATCAAAATCTAACATTACTGAAAACAGAGTCTAGGTATAACTATCTTATAATTTCTTCTTCCTCTCCAGTTTTAACTTTATGAATTTTTCAAAACAGTACTGGTAACAATAAAAAAATCCAAAACACAAAAACAGATGCTGGGAAAATATTTAAAATAGCTAAATGTATTTAAGATTCGCAACTTTTCTCAACTCATCCTTTTTCAAATTCTGTTTAGACAGCAGAGCACATGAAACAGTTTGCCTAATGTGTAAATCAGGAGACCCAATAATTTTAAAAGATCTATAAAAATACCAAGTTTAACACACGTTTTCTACATATTTTAATTTCATTTTGCATATAATTAAAAAAAATATTTAAGCATGCCTGAGGAAAGCAAAACTTGTGGAAACAGATGTTCTGGCAATTCCATAACAGTTTTATATTTACACATTATCATTATTCCTGCAAGATCCTAAAACTCACTCCCATTTTCTTAAATGCTCAAATATTAACACATATCTTTGCTACCCACAGTCTCTGGTGTGGGCAATCAGATATTAGCCCCTGTATCTCTCATGCTAGCATCACTATCATCACCACCATCTTTGCCATCATTACTTTATAAAGGGTAGAAATTGCCTGAATCATCTCAATTGTCACTAAAATAATTGTCTCAAATTTCTTATTGATGAAATTTGACTGTAGACTGTAACCTCAAATACTATGCCACAGAGTAGAGGGATTCTATCATAACTAATGTTTCCATAGGGAAAAACACAAGCCTCTCTTGGTAAAGATAGTCTTATTCAGAATCTCATTTGGTTCATCTTAATCTATGAAAAAGAAAAAAAAAAGAATAATTAAAATTGAGAGAGATTAGTATTATAGATTTTCAATGTAATCAACATCCCTATATCCATAACAATTTACCTAATATAGATCATTGCCTACAGAGCAGTATTGTTCAATGGCGCTTTTGCAATGACAAATAATCTATATCCTACACTAGCCAATATATCTCTATGCGGCTACTAAGTACCTGAAATGTGGCTAATGTGATTGGAGAACTGAATTTAGTTGCATTTAATTTAATATTTAAAATTAACAATTAAACTAAATTTTAATTTAAATAGTTACCAGTAGGTAGTAGCCATCTGTAGCTAGTAGCTACTGCATTGGACCGCACACCAACAGGGTCTGTAAGTGTAGGATAACAGAGAGTGGTGGGAACTGGGGCAAACTGGAAAAAACATGCCCCACGGCGAGCAGACGCTACTTAGCTGTTTATTTATTCCAAGAGAAACTAGAAATTTGGATGCTATGTGTAATTGTCTTATATTTAACTTCTGGCAATTACAGGCAGCCCTCACTTCACATGGTTCCAATATGCACAAATTTCATCAACCACAGTTAAGTAACATCAGTTCCCCAACAAGAGTATTCAAATTTCAGTTACTGTGCTTTATTACCTCAGAGTCAATGCATGAAGTACAAATCCACTACTAGGTCTTTAGTCTGCAAATCACTATATAAATAACAGAAGTGCATCATGATCAGTGACCAACCATGTCACTTCTTTCAAAGTCTCGCGATGATTGGGCCACTGTGCTTCTGTCACTCAGTCACATACAGCCAGGAAAGTATGTAGTTCTGTTGCCTCCATGTTTCCCTCTGATAAACCCCAGTTACATTTTACAAAAATGGACAGTCAGAAGAAGAAATCAGCCAACAAATATGAAAGTGCAACAAAGAAACAAGGAGTGGCAATGCTGGACTTGAAATGTGAATCGAATGTAAATGAGGTTATAGAAGAAACAGCTGACTATGGAAAGATTGGCCATGTTGCTACTCAGGAGACTCTAGACGTGCAGACAGAGGAACAAATTTATCGACATAAATGTAGGAAGTGGTAATGATGAAAAAGAGGAAGAGGTACCATAGGAAATGATACCAGCAAAAAAACTTTACATTAAAAACAACTTTATATTTCATCACATTGAAAGCACAAAGTACAACAATTTCCCAAGGCTTAGAGAAGATGCTGCATCTATGTTTTAAGTTATGTGAACAGAAAAAGAAAGAAGGCAAGTACTGTTCAAATTACTTTTTTTTTTTCAAATTACTCTTGATAAATATTTTCCAAAGGAAAAAAGCACTTGAATTCTCAATATTTCTAATGTTTTTAATTACAGTGTATTAACCAGTTAATATGTTTTATTTCTCGCTTTTAATAGATAGTAAGAGTTTTAAGTGTTTTAACAAAAATTTTAAAGGTCATGGAACAATCATATTGCTTTGCACGATTTCAGATACATGGTCATTTTTCATTCCACACTACTGTACACAATGAACACTGTCTGTACTTCAAATTCATGAGAAATATTGGATGGGACAAATAAAAAGTATGGTTAATGGGCCACAAATTTAAAACCTGTATAAGGAACAAGTGTCCTACTTGACATGCATCTTGACCACAGCAGGAGAGTGTTGAAGAAATTGAGGAGTATAAATGACTTTAACAAGACATATTTATCCAATACTCTGTCCAGACAGGGTACACTTATTGTCATACGCTACTGAATTCCTCTAGCAGACTGTTTGACAAAAATACAGTTGACTATTTTTTTCCCCAAATAGCTTAGTTGAAAACTGCATGCTACCAAACCTCTTGACCTCTGAATGCATCATTAAATACTGCTGTTAAGCATTAAGGTTTTTTTCGTCAAATGTTCTCTTGTACAAAACAATATGAAGGGAGGGGGATCACATAATGGGTAATATCGACACTATGCATGTCTTCCATTTCATGTGGATGATGAATAAGCAAAATTCCTGCCAAAATATCCTTGTTTTGGGACAACAAAGGGGATGTAGATGTAGCTGTATCTTTCCCCTCACAATGTTCTACTTTAGGCCCTTTCCATAGTACATCACCTGCCACCTTTCTGTTATCAGAGGAGAAGGAGTTGGAGGGAGGGGGAAGAGGGTAAAGAGAGTCAAATATATAGTGATGGAAGGAGACTAGACTTTGTGACTAGTCTCCAAACACACAATGGAATATACAGATGTGTTATAAAGTAGTACATCTGAAACTTATATAACATTTATTAACCAATGCTACCCCAACAAATTTAATTAAAAAGAAACAACAGAGACCATCCTTCAATTCAGAGGCCTGCACTTGAATCCCTGGCTAGGTCTCTGTTCAAATGTTACCTCTTAGGGTACTTGTCCACTCCATCTAAAGCACCCCTTCTTTCCATAATTCCTCATATGTTTGTATCTTTCAGAACCTGTTTCAAATTCTGGATCTGTAGTATTCTTATGTTTACTTATTTCCTTTCTAGAATGTAAACCTAATGAGAGTAGGAATCAGAAATGTCCGGTATTCAGCTATATCCTAGTGCCTAGAACAGTTCCTGAACATAAAGCACTTTCTAAACACTGAATGAATGGATGGGTGCATGGTTTGCATAAATGTCTATTTGTGCGAACGACTCTTTAAATGAATGGCTGGAATGGGTGACTGATTAATAAACAAATTAGACGGAAATGATTATCTTATTTTAATAAGTAGAAAGTAGAAAAAAGATAACTGTTTTATTCTCCTAGATTATATTTCAGACCCACAAATAGAAAATTATCTGGGTGATCTTTCTTTTCCTAAGTTTTGCCCTTAGACGAATCTAAATATGAGAATTCTTCCAGTGGGTGAGCTCCCCAGGTCCAGACTACCATTTTCTCAACTACGAGATGGAGGAGTTTTACTCCACAGCAGCATGTGTGAAAACAGCTTGAGAATTTTTTTTTGAGAATAACCTCAAGATGAGTCGACGGAGAAATGTTGTTTCTACAAAACACATTTTATCTCAGACTGTGAATGCAAGTCTGATACTGAGTTGAGAGGTGATTTCTCACTCTGATCTTTGTTGGCAAGGCTACCTGTAGCGTTTTCTGTCAACGCGGAGCCACCAGGGACAGTATATAGCGCATTCACAGAAGGAATACGTACAGATGAGGAAGATCAAAGAAAATGGAAATGAGGAAACAAGGGCCAAGCTTTAAGCCATAGCATTGGAAAGGCTGTCATGTTAGGTAGAGAAAGATGTAGTTTCCTGACTAATAAATGGTAGAATAGTATTTGAATCTGGCATGTGGGCTAAGAAGTGATCCAGATCTGAATTCATATTCCTTTTCTACCATCTTTCAGCTATTTGACTTTGGGAAAATCAACTCTTTAGTCTCAGTAACTTCATCTGCAAAATGGATATTACTTATTTCAAGGTAACCAAATAGCTCCACTGGTGGAGTTTAAAGTATTCCAAAGTGAAAGAAAAAACAAATTTACATAAACCATCATTTCGATCTCTAATAAAGGACTATTAATG
>NW_006440638.1:19225475-19245003 GCF_000325575.1 Pteropus alecto | reverse complement strand
ATGAATAGAAGAGAGGGAATGCATAAAGATGTAGGTAAAAGACTGCATATTTGTGTTTACTAAGTTCTAACTAAAATTTTGCATCTACTTAAATCACAAATGTTGGTAACAAACCACAGTAGTAACAGAAGCACTTATGTTTTTGTCATAGTATAAATCATATATATATTTTAAAATATAGAAAGTGATAACTTTATAGTTGTTGCAGATGTATTGAAATATCATTTACCCCTAAATTACTCATCAATTCTATAAGTATTACAAAATTATAGTAGTCATGAAACCTGCCACCAATTTTTGTTATTCAATGTGTAATAAAGTGGTACATATTTCTCTATATTGCAAATTTGCTCTTTAATATTGTAACTATTATTCAGTAACAAATTTCTTTTTGGCTGTATTTGTATATACTAAATTTTTATCATTTAAAAACATTTTGAGAGAAGAGCTCTATAGGCTTCTCCATCTGTTAAAAGGCTACACCTAACAAAAAAAGGTTAAGAACTCCTGCTTTAGATGAAAGGTTGATGGAAACTTTATAATGGAGGAATTAGGGTGTCACTCTCTAAATCTACTGATCAATTTTAGAACCTTAAGAGTGGGATATCAGATACTGTGGCCCCCTACAAGATGTGATCTGAATGAAGCACACCGCACTGTGACAAACACTTGTATCTGAAAAGAATTGGTCCTTAGACCACACTAATAAAACTTTCTGCGATAACATAATGTGCTATGTTTATGCTACCCAATACTTCAGCCACTAGCTGCACCTGAAATGTGGCCAGAGCAAGAGAGCATCGATTTTTAAATTTTATTTAATTTTAATTAATCTTTATTTAATAGTCACATGTTGCTAGTATCTACACTACTTGACAACCATCCTTAGAGCTTTCGTACAACATATAAGATGGAAAAGCGAGTTAAATAATACCAAGGAAAAGCAAACAAACAAATCTAGATTAAAGAATGATCTACAGAAAAACTGGCATGGTTTTTAAAAAAATCGATGTCATTAAAATATTGTATTAAAAGACTACTAAAATAAATAACCAAATATAATGTGAAGATCTTGTTTGGATCGTGATCCAGTCAATTCATGATAAAAAGACAGTTTTGAAACAATCACAGTAACTAGAATATTACATCATATTGAGAAATTGCTATAAATTTTGTTAGGTATAATAATGGTACTGTAGTTATATTAGATAATTTCTATAGTTTTTTGAGATGCATACCAGTGTACATAGAGTTGAGATAAAACTATTTCTAAGAACCACCTTAAATTTTTTTAGCAAAAACAGAAGGGTATAGATGAAGTAAGTAGAGCAAAATTTAGATAACCACTGAATCTGGTTGAAAGTGTAAAATCTTTTATAATGTTTTTACTACTTTTGAGTATTTTTAAATAATCCAAAGTGACAAATAGGATAACAACCAGTGTACATAGAGTTGAGATAAAACTATTTCTAAGAACCACCTTAAATTTTTTTAGCAAAAACAGAAGGGTATAGATGAAGTAAGTAGAGCAAAATTTAGATAACCACTGAATCTGATTGAAAGTGTAAAATCTTTTATATTGTTTTTACTACTTCTGAGTATTTTTAAATAATCCAAAATGACAAATAGGATAACGCACTAGATATAGAGACTGACACACAGCAAGCACTCAGCAAATGTTAATTAGCAACTACTAGCATCACATTATCCATCATTCCTAAGGCCAAAACTAATATTGATTAGTAAAAAGTACAAAAGTTAGCTTTGAGTTCAATATAAAAACATGCTTTTTAACAGTGAGAATGCTATGAAGTTGGAAATATACTGTCTCCTGAGGCGGTGACCTGCAAAATATTCCGAATAACAAACATAGCAGTGGCTTGCATTTACTGAGCACATAGAATGCGGCAGATGTGGGTCTAAGCACTTTCCATATATTCCCTCATTTAATCTTCACAACGACATCATCGGATAGGTACTCTTACTACCTCCACTGTAGCTATGGCAGCATAGACTGATCACTTGGTGAGAATGTTGCAGAGGCAAGTCAAGGTGAATGGCTTTGCTAGTTGCCCTTTACCATTCCTGACAACCCTGAACTCTTCTGATTCAATGAACATGTCGCTCAAATGAATTGCACAGGCTAGACAGCCTGCTGGCTCATATACGGCCAGTGAACAGACAACAATTCTCCATTTTACTTATTGAAAGGTCTTTAAACTTCACCTTTCCCTTTCAAGTGGGACTAAAAATTTCACAAGAATTTAATTATCTGTAGACAAAGGGATGATATGATCAAGAAAATGCTATATTTCAACCACTTCACTTATCTATTTTTAAATTTCCCATAAATTAGAAGGAAACATTTTACCGAGGCTGCCATCTGACCAAGAAATGTCTGTGGTATATCTCTATCAACATGTTTCAGAATATAAATCCAGATTACAAAAACTAAAGTTGATATAAAGGCTGTCGTCATATATTATATCATTTGGAAAGAAATACTGGTGACCTTATCCAGTATGACTGTTATAATAGTAATAAAATTGAATCTTAGAAGATTACACTTCTGGTCAAAGTAGTAAAATGTGACCTTATTCTATTCAACATTGACATTTATTATAATAATTCACATGTAAAAAAACTGCACTAAAATGATATTAAAGCCCTGGTTAGAAATGGGAATATTTAAGAATTTCAGAAATAAGATTTAACTTTACCAGTCATTCATAGCATTGAGCCTGTTTGATGTGAATCAAACTAAATTTCCTTCACCGATCTCTGGTTTAATTCTAACTTTATTATTATTACCATCTCATTTATACAGAATATATTTTTTCCTGATGTCTCTTCAAACACTTTATAAAACTTAACTCATTTTCATCGTGCTCTAGAGAAAAAGATAACACAGAAAAATGAAAACACAAACTTGACTCAGAGGATAGAGCCATCTGCTCATGATAGAGAGATTTTCCTCACATCTATGAAATGCTGCTTAGAGCTGAGTTCATGTCGGCCACTGCACAAGGCCCTAGGAAGAATGCTGATGTCCAGGGGTGAGGGAGCAGAGTCGGGCAGCACCACGGACTTCACAGAATGGCCACCATGTGGAGAAAGGACATCATTTTGAACATTACACCAGCAAAATTTTTGTTTGTTTTTGTTTTTAAGACTGGCCAAGTTTTTACAGGAAGGTCTCTCCCTTAAATATGTTTTGTGTACTTCACTTTGAGGTAGAACATGAAATAACGAAATGAATTAAGGGCAAGCTCAAGACACAGGGCAAAGGTTTGTTTTCTCTTAAGCATTAGCCACAAGTTCCAGGCTCACCCTGGCAAGACAAGATTGAAAGAGATCAAATTTTGTTTTTCACGATTCTCACTAAAATTTTCAGGCTCCAATCAAAAAATACTGGTTTTTTTTTTTTTTTTTTTTGCTCTAAGTATCTTTCCCCTTTATGTTATTAGATGAGGTTAAATGTTACTGTGGTAGCAAACAGTCCCAGAATTTCAATGGCTTATAACAGCAAAGGTTTACTTCTTGCGTGCTACTGACCTATTGTGGGCCAGTAGATCAGCTCTGTCCACCCTTGCTACTCAGGCATCCGGGCTGAGTAACGAGCAGCTCAACATTGCTAGAAGCCATGCCGGGGGAAAAGAAAACTCTGTAGCGTACTTACATCAGAAGATAGGGGCTTAGTCCAAAAGTGACACAATTCATTGCTGTAACAAGTCACACGGTTTCACTAAACCACAAGTGCAATTCTACCACATACCCGAATGAAAGGAGAACTGAAAATATGTGGCCAACACCATCAATGACTCTTTAAGTGTCAAATCTTTTAATTCCTCCGATCTAAGTTGGCTTTCACCTTCCCAAAAAGACAGCCCTGGTACCTCTCGCTAAAAGGACACTGTTCACACTTTTAATATACACAACATGTTATATTACCTTTTAAAGCCCTTATGACTCTGTGAGAAAAGTGTCTCTACTGGGATTTTGCACTTCCCACAATGCCTTGCTAGATAAATATTGCTTGAATGACTGAATGAGGCCTTCTGCATAATGAGAGATTCATCTCCAAAGACTTCAAATACCCTGGAGGCCAGTAATACTTAATAAGTAATAAGTCCTTTTATTTTTTGTTCTTATTTATATCATACATACTTAAAACATTAAAAAGATCATAAATATGAAATAAAAATATGCCCATGATCTCGCCACCCTAAATCAACAACTGTTTCATTTCTTTTCTTTCTAGTGCTGTTTAAAGAGTATACATTTCCTTTGCATAGCTACCAAGGTATACACAGAGGTAGGGAGGAGTCTAGATGGAAGATAAGAGACTGTCCTGTCAACATGCTTTTTACACTTCCCCAAGGCAAGAACATTTTGGATCATATCTTAAGACTCATTTATATTTTCCATAAGATGAGTGCCAGTAATTTAAAGGTTTTAAGCTATTTAGTACAGTCATCATCGTTCAGAAATAACAGTATACCCTTCACCATCATCTACTTTGCGATCCTGCTCTACAAGAAATTGACTCTAGAGAAATGAGTTTGATTTCCATCATTAGAAGGGAAAAAAAGTAAGACTATGTGCTAAATTTTGGACAGTTTTGCAGAATATCAGTGGAAGGAAGAAAACTAACAATGTTCCTGTGTTTTGCTCCATTATTAAGACATCATTGGCAAGACTTAACAACATAAAAGTTTAAACCTCACTTTTGAATTTATCTTTTTTTAATTTATTTATTGTCCTTTTGTTCCATTTAACTCATCTGCTTATTTTAATTTTATTGTGTACTCTTCCTATTTTTGTAAGTCGAGTTGAACCCTTTCTGGAACAAGGTAGAATATACCTGTACAATATATTCCCGTGTTACCCATACTTCCAAACAGGTATTAGGAAATTGCAGTTAATAAATCCAGATAGTCATCTAATCCATTTAGCTTACTTAAGATCAAGTAACTTTTAAAAATGTACACAAAGCTGCTTCTACACTAAGAAGGAAAAATCACCTGAACAACTTGCAATCTTATTAAATTTCAGAATAATGCTCTCTTGCCTATTTTATATTTTAATAGCTGATTGATTATTACGTTTTCAAGCTATAATATTTTAAAATTTTATGTTCAGTTTTCACCACTTCCACAAACACACATAATTTATACTCTTACATGTTTGAAAGGATTTATTATTTTATGTGCCATAGTTATTGATCTGAATCAAATCCTTCTTACCTGATTCAATGGAATATAGTGGGAATACAAATGTTAACCGCCACTATAATTCATATGAAATCTGCCAAACCTACTTTATTATGAATAGTATTGTGTGTTTTTCTAAGAGTCTGATAAAACCTACTTCAAATATAAACATTCTCTGGAAATTTGTCAAAATAAATAAAGTACACTTATGTAATATTTTCAGACATGACTATAGACAGTTGCTAGTTTGTTTCTCTTCAATTTTAATACCGTCTCAATATTCATGAAATGCACAACACTTCAATAGTTGTTTTCATGAGTTGTGCCTTCATTAAGGTGGAAAACATTAAACACCTGGAATGCCGTTCGAACTATTCCAAAGGGAGAAATTTTAGTAACAAATGAAAGGGATATATGTTTTAACTGTGAAAGTCACTCACTCTTGATAAGGAATTTATAACAGAGTGTTCCAATAGAGCAAAAGAAAACGATATGAAAAGAAAATTAATATCCACTGAGAAATAGTTACCAGGGTATAAAATAAAAATCATAAAGCCAAAACTGGATAATTATCAAATTTCTGTATAAAAAATTAAACACATATAATGTTTTTAGTTCCACTTATCTGATGCTATGTAACAAAATACCCCCAAACTCAGCGACTAAAATAACAGTCATCATTTATTACTTCTCTTGTTTCTGGAGGTCGGAGTTTTGGAGCATCACCACCAGCAGGTTCTGTCTCTGGGTCTCTCCTGAGGTTGCAGTGAGACAATGGCTGGGGTTAGGGTAGTTTTTAAGCCTTCTTTATGTACATGACTGGAACCTGAGCTGGGAAGATTCAAACAAAGGCATCCCTCACTAGCTTTATGTGGCATTCCCTTGTGGTTTTGCCAGCAAAGTGGCTTCAGAGTAGCAAGATTTCTCACACATTGCCTGGGAGTTGCCAAGAAATATTCCCCAAGAGAGTGAGAGAACTAAGCAAAGCCAACTTTCTAGAAGGACTTAGCCTTAAAATTCACACAGCCTCACTTCTGCCGTATACTATTCGTCAAGGCATTTACAAAGGTCCACCCAGGTTCAAGAAGAGGGAACACACGAAGAGCCTCATTGTCACACTGTAATAAGAGCATGTAGTATAGACCATGTTTGACGTGCCCATATCTCTGGAAAATTCTACCTGCCACATTCAGCTACATGGGTCACCTACTTTTGGAAAAGTGATTAACAAAGGGAAGAATAGCAGCCAAATTCCAATATCTGCTTTAGGATTACAAATTTAATTGGGAAGAATAAACATTTGTTAACTTAAAACACCAGACATAATCAGAGACTCAGTCCTTGAAAATATTAATTTGGCTAGAACTAGATGAAAAGCAAAACTGTAAGCTCTAAATTTCAATTATAATTCAAACGCTTCATCACTTTCATTAGAATACCAGTGATTTTAACAATGAGGCACAATGTTTCACTTTGTTCAATTAGCCCCGGCAATTTCTGGGTAGAGGGGTGCTTATTATTCTTTCCTGGGGAAAATGAGCTTCCTTTTGGAATTCTGCTAGAGCCAACCTTCAGTAGCAAACAAAAAAGCTTCAAAGCTGAATTGATTCAGGACAGACCGACTATTTATTCAACAAAGACTACGTACCTACCACGAGCCGAATGTTCTGTGAGTCACTGGGGATACAGCAGTGAGCAAGTGAGATGAAAACCTCTGCCAGCATAGGTTATATATCCCAACATTTAGCCAGTTCTGTGGGGGCCACAGAACAGCAAACATGTTCACTGGCTCAGCTATGAGTAGAAAAAGGAACTTAGGATGGAACCAGGAGGAATGACAACATTTTGGGGGGTTGCTTTGAGGAGAAGCAGCCAACAAAGGAAACTGAAAGGAGTTTCTAGGACACAGGAGAATAGGAGGGAAAGTGGGAATCTGAAAACTCAGGAGAAATGAATATTTCTAGAAGAGAGGGTCAATTGTGTCAAGTAAGCTAAGGATTGAAGACTAGAACAAATATAGCTTGGGAAACTAGACTTTAGGATAAAATTAGGATAATATTCTGCTATTCCAAACAGCCTCTAAATGTGAATAGATGCAGCACTATTCCCCCAACCTATAGGGAAGGCCTGATATGTGACTGCTGCAAAATTTTAAATCACGTAAGACAATCTAAGCCGGTGGTTCTTGAGCATAGTTTCATACCACAACTGAGTGATGCAGTAAGATGTAAGGCATATCTCAAGCTCTTCAGAGAGAAAGAGAGGAGACAGAGAGAGCCGGCTAGTATACTAAGGCTAACAAGAACCCCAAACAATTCCATCTGACCCTTGGAGCATCTTATAATGGATCTACATCAACATTTGTGTCAATGAGGAAAAAATTCTGGGAGCCACCATCCACAGTGCATGGCAAGTAGTAGGTATGGGAAGAATACACTAAAACAACTATGCTAGTTATTTAAGTTAATGAGAGAGAATTCGTGCTTTTATATGGGACACCAAGAGGAAGAAAAATAGTGATTAAGGGTGTGGCTCTGGGCTCTGGCCACCCTCTGCTTTATGGCTCTGTGATCTTAGGTATGTAGGACAACTAGTTGGTGTCTCAGTTTCACCATCCACAGAGTAATAACAGCACCTCAATCACTGAGTTGTTGCAAAGTTTTACAAAGGAAGTGCTGCAAAGCTCTTAGTACTGTGCCTGACACATGTACTGACACATGTGCTGACACATAGTAAATGATCAATAAGGGCTTATTGTTGCTATTCTGGTTACTTAATGGCTCTTAATGGAACAGTCCAAAATGTCCTGGCCTGGATTCTCACCATCCTTGGATCACTAATAGTTCCATATCTTCCTGATGACATTTAGCCTCCCTGGACCTGGCTTCCTTAACTATAAAATTAAGAACATTCATCCACATCTGTGAATGTTAAACTCTGTTCTGACAAGTCTTAGACAGTCTGAGAATCTGAAGAGATGGGGCAAGCCAGCAGGCCTCTGAGTTCTTCTCTCCCTTCCACAGTATTATATACTGTACTTAGACAGAGATCGTGTTTGGAAAAAGACTTTCACTTAAAAATGAAATAGCAAATGTTTAACACACGAGTTTCAATGGTGTCTAATACCCCACATTTCCACAGGTCAAAGTGATGTGGCAAGAGTCACTGGAGAATGCAGTTAATCAAAACAACAGCCAAACAGGACACAAATGAGAGCTGGTGCATCACTAAGACAAGATGTTCTGTATATAAAGTTGCACTAAACACCTCACTCTCAAGTAATCTTGCATTCCAATCCTATTGTTAAAATAGGAATATTTTAGTAGCAGCAAAAGATAGCCCTGATAATTAAGTATTTGTTCGGTGAATTCATTTCTCTTACAGTGGGTAAATGGTGGGGGAAGACTGTGTCTCAGGCAGTGCTCTCTGGTGGAAGATCTTTGAACCAAATATATTGAGTTGAAATCACTCCGCTCCTGAGCAGTCTTAACTTTGACAAAGTATTTAGCCTCTCAGAATCTAAACAGCCTGATCTATGTTATGAAAGAGATATACAAGTTCACGAATTTGCCCTAGGAGCCACTGCTTCACTCATTAACTCGTTCAGGAAATTGTTATAGAGAACCAAATTTATGCCAAGCATAGTGCATGACGAAAAGTAAAAATGACTACCATAATAAAACAATTCCGAAACAAATGTATACCAGCAACCACTGATAGTCTATGACAGCTGTCCCCAACTTTTTGGCACCAGGGACCAGTGCTCCTATGAGAATCTAATGCCTGATGATCTGAGGTGGAGCTGAGGCGGTGATGCTAGTGCTGGAGAGCGGCTTCAAAGACCGATGAAGCGTCACTTGCTTGCTCACCTGCCACTCACCTCCTGCTGTACAGACCAGTTCTTAACAGGTCACAGACCGGTACCCATCCATGGCCCAGGGGTTGGGGACCCCTGGACTATAAGAAGGTATAAGGAAACACGTCTACCAAATTGTTCATGTCTGAACAATTGGAGGCACCTAATAACTGCTAATTGCCTTCTTTCTTGAATTTCCTTCCTTCATAGACTACATAAATTATAATAAGTATGGGCGAAACAGAGCTAAAATTCATTCACATGGGACTCTCCTCTGTTCTCTCCGCACTTACCCTCTCCATTCTCTTCTTTCAAGCCTGATTCCTGGTTTTCTTGCTCTTCAAATTTGTGAATCTGGTTCAGATGTCCTAGACAGAGAAAATACTAGGGAGCTAAGTCTCTATTATAAATATCTAGGATTGGGGAAAAGGAAGCAAAGAAGAAGAAAAGCTGGGCCAGGTAAGAACCAGAGAGAGAGACTGGGGAAAGACTGAATGGATGGTTCTGGAACAACTCTAGGGTACCAAAATGTTGGAGAGTGGAGAAATACAGCTGAGGGAAACCAACTGGCTCCAATTTCTCTGTAAGATTCAGGTAAAGACTGAATTTTATTTTAATTAATCTTGAGCACCTGAGCTGTACTTCTCGAATACAACTCTATAGGGAGCAGACCACCTGAGGGTCTCGAATGTATCCGGAATTCACAATATCAAGCCCATTGCTCTTCTAAAAGCTGGAAAGGGGGATTTACAAAGGAGACAGACTGGGAGTGGTAAATCTATATCCCAAACACACCCCTGGATTTCTCTGAATAGGGAAACTCCTGACGTATTTAAACTTAAGTCTCAAGACAAGAAGCACTATACACGTAATACTTTCACATGAGCCTACTCCAAACTGTGAGCCATCCTATTAGCAACCTATGCTCTGGCACCTGGCATGATCCCCTGGAAAAAGATTGCAGATCCAATGCAATCTAAGAGAGGACACTCAACCATGTAGGTGGAATTCCTAAGGTGTCAGGGGCATTTGCTGCTTTGATGATGAGCTCTGAGGAGGAGAGGAAAACAAGTTCAGAAGTACTTTGATCCTCTGTTTTATCTCTTATGTTTTCCTTTTGGGCCAATGACTTGTTTCAGCACTAATAATTTGCACTTCAGGCAAACGTCAATGTATAGTAATGCCCTGACTAGTAATGACTGGTCTAGTGATGGAATCAAGCCTCTCAAAGAAACTCTAAATTAATTAGCTACAGTCCTTTTTACCTTTAGGCCAATGAAGATGACAAGGAACACTAGATTACAACTTGCCTTCGACAGATGCTCTTTATTAATTCTGGCATCTCTATCAGTCTATGAGATCCCACTTCTGTCAACCCAGTGAGGACCAGAGTAAGAAAGAAGAGGAAAGGCTCGCATAGCTGTCATGGTAGAGAGGACCCCAACGGAGAACTAGTCAGGACACCTGCAGAAGAAACTTGAACTTTCACTGTTTTCTGTCGTTATTTTGCCAATTATCGAGCAGTTTTATTTATCAGTACGTGAAATGGTTTCTTTTAACCTCTCCACAATGCATGTGTTTGAGACAAAGTTTGAGAGGACAGATTAAGAAAAAAGATTGATTCATTCTTAATCAAAAATCTATTCAAAATCATTTTCCTTTAAAGACCTTATTCTTACCCTTCCTAATTCTTATTCCTGTTTCTGAGAAATATATTATTTAACTCTTGGGGTAAATCCATATTTTAAAGAAGCATTTGATTAAAAATAGCACTCCTTGTTTGTAATCCTGGCTGCTTTTCACAGTCCTCTTGGAGGAAGGCTCACTTTTGCCAGCCTACTTAGACATTACCAACGGTGTGCATAAACAGATCTCTTGAAGATAGCTGTGAGGTATTTCTTCCAGGTTTACTCTGAACTCTTTGTGTTTACTAAATCCCCCATGGAAAGAGCATTCAAAATTTATCAGTAGCATCTCCCTGTTCTCTGTTGCTGAGCACTGAAATAGTGTGCTACAAATACACCTACACTGAACTAACATCTTGAATAGAAAAAATATAACCTCAAGTATCTTTTTTCCTTTCATCAATAGTCCTGCTCTCGATACATCCTTTGTGGTACTATATTAGTTTGCTAGAGCTAAAAGTACCACGCATCAAAGTACCATGAATTTGGTGACTTGAACAACAGAACTTGATTATCTCACAGTTTTGGAGGCTAGAAATCCAAAATCAAGGTATTGGCAGGGTGGGTTCCTTCTGAGGGTTGTGCGGGAAGGGTCTAACCCTGGCTTATAGATGGCTGCTTTCACCTTACAACTCTTCACGTATCTGACTTCTCAATGTCTGTCTCTATGTTCAAATTGCCCTTCTAATATGGACGCTGATCATAATAGATTAAGCACAACCCAAATGACCTCATTTTAATGGGATTCCCTCTGTAAAGACCCTATTTCCAAATATGGTCACTTTCTGAGGTTCCAGGTGTGAAAATACCAGCATATCTTTTTTTTGGAAGGGACACAATTCATCTCTTAACAGAGACCAACAAAAAAGTTCTGACTTTTAAAAAAGCAATGTATCAAAAAGAAATGATACTATCATCACACATTTCTCTGTTAAGCATTTAGTCTGTGCCAGGCACTGTGCTATAAAGTGAAGAAACAGTGAGAAACAAAATGGAATCTCTACGCTCTTGGATCTACCTTCTCTTTCTGCCTCCTCCTCCATCCTGTAGAAATGTGGGTGAGCTAGGGCACTAATACTCCAATTGGAAAAGCACATGAGCTTCTATTTTCTCCTCCCTTGTCCCAGTTAGAAGCAGCAGCAGTGCTGTAAGGCTGGATGGATAAGGCATCCAACTCATCAACCCAGAACAATGGCTTCCTCAACTGAATCTAGGTAGAAGTGACCAGTCTGCTCTCCTTCATCTCTTTGATATTAAGCTCATGATAATTTTAATAGAATTGTGAGTAAATGAATAATGATGGCAAACCGTACATCTTCTAATCTAGATGATAGTAGGAAAAGTGGTAATACCACCCATTTTCTCCAATACTTTCTTTTTGGCACTGTGCCAGACATTTATCACAAATAATTTAATGCCATTTTCAGAAGACGAGGCTGTCATTATTAGGTCCATTGTACAGAAGAGAAAACTGAGGCTCGGAGAGATTAGTTACCTTACTAAAACCATCAGCTAGTACACAGTGAAGAGAAAATCTGAATTCAGGGTGCCTGAACAAAAATCCCACACTCTTCAGCCTAATGCAATAGGGCTTCGGCCAACTTTAGAACTTCTGTCAATCACCCAATGTTGTGTATTGTGTTTTTGTTGTGTATGTGTAGATGAAATATCTATTTTCACCACAAAAATCTATGACCATTGTCAATCCGTTAGCAATAAACTTTACGCTCATTAGAAAAATCTTGTGGTTTTTCTCTTGTCTATGCCTGTGATATAACATATTTAACCAAAATAAAGCCTGAGCCAACTGATTAGTATTTGATGTGTTGAAAAGCCTAATGGTTCTTTACACGAAACTTCTGACAATGTGTAGCCCACTTAATTACTTGGTTGGTTTTATAGCTTCAAAAGAGTAAAACAGAATAATCCAAATGACTGGTCAATGCGGTAAGTGATATTTTAACTTCCACTCAACCCTCAAACTGTGAAGAAAATGTACTTATCCAAAATCCAATACTTTCAATTTTTCTTTTAACTGTTATAAGTCAAAACCAGCTAAATTGATTTTTTTTTCCCTTTGACTTCTGCTAAAAAGTTCATTCTTGAACAGATTACATTTGCTGCTTTGTAGCCTAGAGGAAATTTTACAGCCAAGCAAAACCCTAAAATCATGAAAATATGGGTTTACTTAAGAAGGTAGAAGGATTCAACAGATCTTTATAACAGAACAAATATGTCTTGATGAGCTGCCTTTTATGAATTAGACATAATTAAATGTTTAACTAAAAGTTTTAGATAAGTCTTAGTTAAAAGTTTTAACACCTTAATTAACCTTTATCCACTAGCATAATAGAAAGTTTTCGGGCAATGTCTTCAAACTTCTCAGTAGGAGATGACACGGCCAAAGCATGCAGAAATCCCTGGAACATCATTCAATAACTTTATCAATACGTGTGCCCAAGTTTCAGTTTCCCCACAACACTGCAAAGCAAATGTTATTCCTCTAATGTAGGGAGGAGACAAGAGAACTAAATGCTAAATCAAGCTATATTCAGAGACTGCGATATGCTGATCAACCCTATGGCCTGGCCATGAGGAAACCTGCAGAACAGATTTCTGCTGGAATTACTAACAAACCATTCACCTATAGTGTGAAGGGAAAACAGGAAAATAGAGTCTTTAAGTGTTGCCTTACACAGAATAAAGTCATTTATTCCCTATGGCTAAAACCATGGGGAACCTATGAATCAAAGGCTGGGAATTGCCAGCAGGCCTTTTATGCTACACATTCTGTATGCCCATACCGTCATAGGAAGATGGGTAAACAAAGTCTTTAACCTGTAATTCATAGAAACTAAGAATGATATCTAAACTGAATTCCTTGAACACTCAGGGTCCTTCTCAGTGTCTTTTTCTCTGTCCCTCTCATTGCCTCTGACTCTCTGTCTGTCCCTTTGAGTCTCTCTCACCCTCTGCCTCTGGGAGGAGACCACGCTACGTCTATGGAGAGTTATCCCTTCTCTAATAAACTTTCCTTTTGACTCTTAATTCTGGCATGCTCTTGAATTCTTCCCTGCGCTCAGTCAAAAATTTTTCTCTTTTGGTGCAGGACCATTCAGGGACTTTGCCCTACTTTGCCCTACCTTTCACACCTCTTATTTTTTCTACTGTCAGTGCATCTTGATTAAGTGTCTCAACAATGAAGGAAGAAGAGGAGGAGGAAGGAGAGGAAGAAAAGAGAAAGAAGAAGAACAATGTTCTGCTGTAGGCCCAAAGAAATTGATCCACCAGATAAAAACCAAGAGTTCATATGATGCAGGAATTTGCTGGCAAATGGTCATCATTAAATAAATAATGAAAATGAGACTCAAATCCAGATCCTATATCTCATTCCATTACACAAAGCTCTCTTCTAAATGATAAACTGGGGGAAAAAAAAAGTGCCTATCCTAGGTCATCTTTGCTTCTTTTCAGATTGTTGAATTAAAGCACTATGTGATACCTGGAGAAAATACTGGGCAGAGTCCCTCCGCCAAGCCCTGTGAATACTGTGAGCTTATAAGGCCAGAGTCACAGATAAATGATTTCACTTAAAATATCATTTAGGAATGTTGAAATAACCAAACGCTAATAGATTAAAATTACTTTGACCCAAAGTGTTATCTACCTTCTTTTCCTTGTCCACATCAGTCATTGCAAAAAAAAAAAAAAAAAAAGAAAAGAAAAAAAAATTGGAAGAAAAATTAGGGATTTCTGTTTAATGAGTATACAGTAGTTTTAGTTTTTCAAGATGAGAAAGTTCTGAAAATCAGAACATGAGTATACTTATCACTACTGAAATGTACAGTTAAAATAGTTAAGATAAACTTTATGTTGTGTTTTTTACCACAATTAATTTTTTTTAAAGAAAAGGAGTGAAAGAAAGAAAAACAACTCTCTCCCCTCTCTTTGCATCCCTTCCTTCCAGGGAGATACTTGTATCAGGGATGAAAAGATGCAAACATAGTGTAAAATGATTTCAAAGACAAAACTGAAAAGATTTGGTGTATTACTAAATATGGGGATGAAGAAGAGGGAAAACATGAGTGACTTCCAAGTTTCTTGAAAACTGCAAGGGAGATTGAACTAGAAGAAGCACTTTTGGAGGATAGCAGGGTTGGAAAGACATGTGAAGTTCATCTCAATAGACAGTACCAGCAAGGAGCCAGCTCTGGGGGTCTGTAGCTCAGAAAGGAGAGGTAGGGAGAAGATTCTGTGTTATTTCTACTGGAAACTCTAATTTTTGGTCAAACCCTATGCCCTTCTAAAATCTTTTTCTTCTATTGTTAATAATGATAAGTTTGTATTTCTAGAAATATGTATGGTTTTATTTTATGTTTCTCACATAATACTTCACATATGAATGGTTCTAGACAGGTATTGGACAGGCATTGAGTCATTTGTGTAAATTAAAAACAGGTCTCTAACACAACGGAGTTATTAAATAAAGTTGCTTTTCATTACTTCTATATGTTTCATTTACTAGTTCCCAAAGCCTCTTTTTAAAGTTATTTCCATTTCATACATGGCCACTGACCATTCTGCAGAATCAAATGCTGAATTTAGGCAAACATGGTGTGTTCAATAAACAGGTGGATTTCTAACAGAACACCAATCAATTCAGCAAGTGTGGTCAAGCCAGCTGTGTCTGTCAATGCAATAATCAGTACCTGGCAGTATCTGCAAGACCAGCCTGCCATCAGCGCTTACAAGTTGGAATTGGAGAGGGCTCAGCAAGTTGACGGCAAAGGTTTTTGCAGCACCTGTCTGTAGTGTATATGAATGCCTCTGGGCAATCCCATTAGTTCTCTACTTTCGTGGACACTAGGACTGGTTCACAAATTTAGGGGGGAAATAAAAAAGACAAACAGAGCTAGCCTCTGGCTGAGAAAAAACACTTGAATGAGAAGTACCCTGATACAGGGAAACAGAACAGGGGAAAAAGGAATGAAAAAGATAGGAAACCACCAAATGAAACCAGTCATGTTTTACAAGTAGCTCTTAACAAAAAAGCTTTTGAGGCTTTTTTTTTTTCTTTTTAAATTAGAGATGTTTTTGATAAATATGCAAAGAATTCAGACCAGGCTTTCTGAAGCAAGTTTCCACTCCAAGGCATATTGCCATGCAGGCATAAGTACTTTGAATGGAACTTTGTGACTTATTTATATAATATAGTATCAGCTTTCTCAGATCCAACCATCACTTTTATGTATTACAAGATAACAAAAGGTTATGTGATTTAGGAAATTGAGCATATAAACAGGTATATATTCTCAGCATATCCAGTGAATATTAAATGCCTACTTTTATCTCTTAGAGCTTGATGTGTGAAGGTAACTAACTTAAAGACATTGAAAAGATTGTATTCATAATAGTGACATTTTCTAAGAATTTGTTGTTTTTTAAAAACACAGGTATATTACACTAATGTTCCACAAAACACAACAGTGTGTGAATAGCAGGTCTGCCCTCTGACTTGTGAAGGCAAATTCTGTCCTCAATTCATTCGAGAGGAAAAACAATATTACAGATAATGATATAACAAAACCCATATTGCTACACTGCTGGTTCTTTCTGAGGCTGGTGGTTGCACATAAAACCATACAGGTGGTTATTTATTCTTGTGGCTCTGACTGCTGAGGTTTAACTACATATGTCTACACTGACCATGTTAGTTCCGAAAAGAAAACTCAAAATACATCATGTTTGATTTCAGAACTCCAGCGGTAATTCAAATGCATGCGTTTGGAGACTGAACCATTGATAATAATGGGAAAACCACATAACAGTTCACGAACTAATCTCTGTGTTTATGATTTTTAAGACTACACATGGAATGAATTGAAATAGTAAATCTCCCTGGTTCTTGGGGTGCATTTGCTATATGGGAGCAGTGAAATTGCGACAACTGCAGTGCAGCATCCAATCATAACGATCATCATAATAGCTAACATTTACATAGCAAGGACTTCCATTTAGTCAATTAATCCTCCAATAATCCTATGAGGTAGGTACGATTACAATTCCCATTTCACGGCGAGAAAGTAGCATGCTAAGAGAGTTCTCAAGCTAGTAATTTGCAGACGGGAATTAAGGCTAATCCCATCTGATTCCAGAATTTCTGCTCTTAATGCTGTACTGCCTCTTGGGCAATTTGTTACATTTTAAAATACAGGTGTATTTGTTTGCTAGAGTTGCTGTAGCAAAATACCACAAACAAGATGGCTTAAATAAAGGAAGTTTATTTCCTCACTGTTCTAGAGATCAGAAGTCCAAGATCAAGCTGTAGGCAGATTAGTTTCTCCTGAGGCCTCTCTCCATGGCTTGCCGAAGGCCCTCCCTCTGTATGAGCTCCTCCCTGGTGTCTCTATGTGTGTACTGACTACCTCCTTCTATAAGGATACTAGTCAGATTGGGTTAGGACCCATCCTAAGGGCCTAATTTTAACTTAATTATCTATTTACATGCCTTATCTTCAAATAGTCTTTTTCTGACATACCAAAGGTTAGAGATTCAATGTAAATTTGGGGAGAACACAATTTAGCCATGAACAGCATGCGTATTATAGTAATATCCCACAAAATAACAACAGTGAGAGGATGGCAGTGCTGGCCTCTGGCTTGTGAGGACACAAATATATAGGACCTCATTTTGGATTTTCTACATATAATGGGTTCTGGGACTGTGATGTTTAGAAACTATGTTTATCGGAAGAATGAAGGGCCTTCAGAAAATATCCTCTGCGCTTTTTTCATAGTAACATCCTCTGATGACATTATCTGTGTTTGGGAGTAGCCAGCATGATTTGGTTTGCTGATTTAGAAGGAACTCAACTAGGGCGTTTTAAAATGTGATCATGAAACCATAATTCTGCATTAAGATTTCAGTTTCGTCACTGTTCCTGAGTAGAGTTAATTCTCATTTTTTAAAAAAAATCTTTATTTTAAATATTTTTAGACTTTATTTTTTTAGACTAGTTTTAGGTTTATAACAAAACTGGGAAGAAGACAGAGAAATTTTCCCCATCCTCTCACCCCCACCTCCCATATGAAAGCCACCACCATTATCAACATCACTCACCAGAGTGGCACATTTATTACCAAGGATGAACTACATTGACACATCATAATCATTCAAACCTCATAGTTTCCTTGAGGGTTCACTCTTTGTGTTGTACATTTTATGGGCTTGGATAAATGTATAATGACATATATGTACCATTATGGTATAATACGATGTATTTTCACTACTTTAAAAATCCTCTGTGCTCTGCCTATTCCTGTCCTCCTAACCCCTGGCAGCCACTGATCTTTCTGTTGTCTCCGTAGTTTCACCTTTTCCAGAATATCATATAGTTTGAATCACAAAGTATGTAGCTTTTTCACATTGGCTTCTTTCACTTAGTAATATGCATGTAAGTTTCCTCCATTTCTTTCATGACTTGATAGCTCATTTCCTTTTAGCACTGAATAATATTCCATTGTCTGGATATATTTTCACCACTTTTTGTTTTAACCCTAGATGCCTAGAACTGAGTTGGGTAAGCTCCTTGACCCAAAGCAGTAGCATTTGAGAACTCTCCTAGATGCTATTTATGTTTTCTCTTTTGCTCTCTCCTTTCCTGACCGCATGCTACCTCACCCTATGGATATAGGTATATTCTTTGGCAACTATTTTCTATATTATATGTGTGTATGTTTGCAAAAAAAGTATAATGTATTGATTTTTTGTATATGTTCAATTTATTACATAATATTTTACTATAAATCTTATTCTTGTTCTTATATTTTTTTCTTCCACCATTATATATAAAAAATACATAAAAAATATCCATATAGTTAAATGTGGCTCTCCACCTATGCTGTCCAATAAATCAGCCATTACTCACATGTGGCTAGTGAGCATTTGAAATGTGGCTAATGCAAATAAGAAATTGAATTCTTATTTGAACTTTAATTAATCTAAATTTAAAAACTGGTATTTTATTAAATTATTAGAACGTTTAAATATTTTTCAAATACCTTGAGTATGTGAATCTATTTTTTTCAGGTGTATATTTTATGAAATCTAAATATGGAAATAAGGATCAAGTATTTCAAATGAAAATTTAGCACCTGATGAAGGTGTGCTGTACATATAAAATACATACCAGATTTTGAAGACTTGGTACAAAAAAAATAACATAAAATATCTCATTAATGATTTCCGTATTGATATGTTAAAGTGATAATACTTTGGAAATACCTGCTTAAATAAAATATAACATTAAAATTACTTTCACCTATATCTTTGTACTTTTTAAATGTTGCTACCAAAAACTTAAAATATCACATTACATTTCTATTGGACAGTGTTGCTCTAGGTTTTAATTCCCCCTGACGACTGCTCTGTATTCTACCACAAGCATAAACCCAAATTCTACTTCTCCATTCCCCTATCAGCAGGCAGATAGGTTGCTTCTAATTCTTTGCTATACCAAACAACCCCCAAATTCCTGTATTTGTGCATCCTTACTGGTACTTGTTATTATCAGACTTTTTTTTTTTAATCAATCTGATGGGTATAGAGCAGTGTCTCTCATTTTAATAGTCATATCTCTAAATAATAATCTGACTAATCTGACTAAATATCTCTTCCAAAAACATATTAGCCATTCAAATTTCTCTTTCTGTAAAAATGCCCATTTAAATCTTTTTATCATTTAAACTTCTGTTAACTAGTTAGCTAGAAGTAAA
>NW_006440638.1:19209881-19225464 GCF_000325575.1 Pteropus alecto | reverse complement strand
AAAAGACAGTATATCCTCAGTATAAATCTCTTGTCAGCTATTATAAATATTTCCAATATTTTCTCTTGATTTGTCCATGGCTTCCTTCATTGAACATAAATCTTTAATGATAAATTAGTTCCTCAAGTTTTACCTTTATTATTTTAAGAAATGCTACCCCAGCATGAAATTATAAAGAAATATCTTATCTTTTCTACCTATAATTTTATAGCTTCACCTTTCATATTTGGATCTTTAGTCTATCATGATTGTCTGTAGCACTTAGAGCAGATGGTTCTCAATCTGACTGGAATAAGGTACTTCCCTCTTAAGAATCTGATCAAAGCTCTAGATTCTGTCTCCATAAGAAAACATATGCATGTGACACTGTGCACATAATTCCAGAACGTTCTCAGATCTCTACCTGAAGCCTTTTCACATAGCATACTGTGGTCCATGGAATCCAGGTTAAGGATTCTTAAGTCTTACGATTTCTACCACTTATTTTAACGCTTCATCATATTTCCTAAGATTTTGTTCACCCTCTATATTCCAGGTTACCTCATATTCTCAATTAGCTTATGAACACTTTTAGGGCAGAGACCAAGATTCAGAATATCTTCAAGCTTTTTCATAGTACCTGACAGCAAAAAGTACTCAATAAATAAACCCTTAGCAATTGATACCTCAGAAATTAGACTCAGAGAAGACTGTGGCTTATTACTCTAAAAAGGGCTCACGATTAATTCACCCATTCAATCAACATTCATTGAGCTTCTCCATGGCTCCAGGCCCTGGACTAGATGACAAAAAATCAACAAAGAAAATGACATAGCTTGTGCCCTTCACAGCATTTCTAGTCTAGTGGAAAGGGCAGAGGAGAAACAATTATAACATGTGGCATAAATGCTCTCCCAAAGAAAGGAGAGGTTCTATGGGACTGCACAAGAGGATGGCGCCTAATGGAGCTTTTGTGGGTGAAGAAGGGTGGGTTTCTCAGGAGGAGCCACATTTAGGCTGAGCCCCAGAAAACGAGTGGAAGGTAGGCAGCCCATCTAAGAACCATAGGAAAGAAAAGAAGGACTCCTGGAAACCACTCTGTAATTAATACTGTGAACCAGCTGGAGCACTCCTTATGCTACTTCTGAGAATCAGAAAAACAGTAGGTTAAAGATTCAGCAAGAAAAACGAGATGACCTATCTATCACAAATACAAATCAATCACACTACTCCATCATTTACAGCCCATTGGTGGCTTCTCATCTAGAGTAACCAAATAAAATACAGGTCACCCAGTTAAATTTGACTCTCAGATAAACCAAAAATATTTTAGCAAAAGTATGACCCATGCAATATTTGAACCACACTTACACTAACAAAGTATTTGCTATTTATCAGAGAGTCAGACTTAACTGGGAGTACTGTGTTTTTATTTGCTAAATCTGCCCGTCCCATGCAGTTAAAATTGCACTTAAAATACAATCTGGCTCCTCTCTACATTTCCAATCTCATTTCAGTCCATGCTATGCCTTGCGCACCATGCTTCAAGCACACTTACTTTCTGGAAGGATAAGAACATGCCAAGCTCCTTCCTACCTCGGCACCCTGTTGCATATTTTCTTTCTGTTAGGAATGCTTTTCTCTTTCACTCTTAGGATAGTTGGTTTCTTTTCATCTTTCAGCTATCAGTTTATATGTCATTTCCTAAAGGGGCCTTCCCTAACTATAACATCCAAAGTAGGCTATCCCAATTTTCACATATACATACATATGTATGTATGTATGTGTATAGACATGCATAAACACACACATACATACACATATACTGGCGTATAGCTAGCTATATACCAGTCCATAATTATTATTATTTTTACTTGTTGCTTAACTATCTCCCTCACCATAATGTCAGGGACTTCTTCTGCCTTTTATATCTCAAGCATTTAGTAATCTGCCTGTCACATATTAGGTATCCAACAATTCCTTATCAAATAATAGAATTCTTCTGTTAGTATTTTCCCTGGTGGTGCCAAATCACGTGTTTTGCTTGCACATGTTATCATTCATTAGGATGTGTGCTGGTCAAGGCAAAACACACTGCCACGTGTTCGAGGATGAAGGATGGTCAAGAGCCTAGCAACTATAATGCCTTAGGAAAAAATCTTTCTAGGCATATAAAAAATTAGAGAGAAATCAGGTCTGTGATTTGATGACACTCTTACTTTGTTTTTCTTTCCTACCAGTCATACCTAAGTCATATCTAAGGTGCTCAGGCTGCACCTATTCAGCCTTCTTCATCTCTTGCTACTTTAACACCATCACTTCACCTCCTCCAAACATTAGTCCTTTGCTAATGTAACCTTACATGATGCTCACAGGTGAAAAAGCCCAAATACTGAATATAGGAAAAATGGTTTCTTAAAAATGTGTATATATACACATACATACATATACAACATACTTCTTAGTATGCTATCTGCAGCCCTACTCAAATTAAGTATTTTCTACATGCGAACCAGAAATCATGCACATGGTATTCTTCTAAAGGATTATTATGAGGAAACAAATACCTAAATACATTTATTAAGAGAATAAATTTAATGATTTTGTTCAATCATTGAAAAATTTATAATTATAAGTTATTACAAGTAGTAAAATCAGTTTACCTTGATAATAACTCCACACATGAATTATTTATTTTTCAATCATAGAATTTACAAAAACTGTAGGTTAGATTGAAATTTCTTTTTAGAACCAAATGACAAGTTTGCAAACAATTTATTAGAAAGAAATAGGAACAGACAAAAGTTAAAGAAAGAAGAAAGATTACACAGTGTAAAATCACTTTAAATCTTGAACTTAAAGGAAATTCTAACATAGAATCTGGAAAACACTTTATATGTGGGTGAGATAAAATAGAAGTGCCAGATCAGAAAATAGAAGGTCAGATCAGAAATAAAATACAAGGTTTGTCCTGACCAAAAAATGGCAAAAGGAATGTAAATGTATCCTATAATCCTGTCACTAATGGGCTGATATACTGCCCCCCACCCCAAGCAAACACTTCTCAATAAGCACCATGGTTTTTAAATTACTGGGAACTCTATCATAATGATGGAACAAGGAAGTGCATTTAGAATCTTGACAGCTGAACATTATTTTCCTAAAGATAATACTGACATCAAGGCTTCTGCCTGATCTGCTTATTAATAATACCAAAAACAGCATTTACTTAGCACTTACCAGGTGTCAGGTGCGGGCTGAGCACAGGGCAAGAGTCTAAAAGTGCTACTTTGTTTTCTTTATTGTTGTGATGATGGTTGTTGTGGTTGCTTGTGATTGCAGATCTCCTGACACACTGTCTTTATACGAAAAATTTTAAATTCCATGCTTAGCCTCTCCCACAATAATGACATTTCATCACCTGTCACTAGTGAGAATTGTATTTCTTTTTTGCAAATTAAGAAACCAGTGAAGTGAGAATGAATACCTATGCTGCATGCTCCAAATTCTCACTTAAGGTAATGCAGATGCATGTGTGTGTGTGTGTGTCTTTGACCAGAAAGGACAGTGGCTCAAATAGGAAAAAAAAATCTTGTCACAATATGACTCTCTACAGAAGTAAAAAGAATAGACTACCCCCATTCCAAAGTACAGCCTCCTATCTTTGTGCCACATCTGAAACACTCTCTCCTCTTGTGCTGAGACTCTCCAAGACACAGTCAGGTTGTTTCAGAAGGCACTTCATTGTCAGCTCCAGCTTACAGCACAGGGAAGTGCTATCTCGAGTAGGCCTCTCCTTGTCACTTTCCTCATACTTTGGCACATACAAAAATGCCTATCAAACACTATCTAACACACGTGGTTTCAAGGATAAGGAAAAAAAAATAACCACTTTACTATGAAAGACTAACTAGAAAAGGCAAAGAGATGCCCACTGACAAATGTATGGTGATAGACTTTCTTCTACTAATTCTCAGATTTACTCTTGAGGTTCCTGGCCAATTCCTATGTCATGAAGATGGTGTTGCATAGAGTTCAAATGCTTTAGTATTTACGACAGGAAAAATTATACAGTAAACTAGGAGAAGAAAAAAGAGGGAAAACCAACATTTTCTGGGCAGTAGCTATGTGGAAAACATTGTGCAAAACCCTTAGAAAGAGTTTTGTTTTTATTTAATCCTGGAGACCAATATGCTAAAGAGTCAGATTATCTTCATTTTACAGGAAAGCAAACTTAAGCTCACAGAGGTTAAATAATTTGCCAAAAGTCACACAGCTAATAGAGAAGCGAGAAGAGTAACTCAGATCTGATTCCAAAGCTTACAATCACCCCACACACCACAAACCCTCCCTAGGCGGCTCTGAAGATACCAAACAGGGGGTCTCATGGACTCAATAAGTACTTGAATCAGCTGGCAAACATGAATATGTGAATATGTTGGATAACATCCAGATACTTAATAAGAAATACTAGTCTAAAGGTGTGGAAAAAAACTGTTCCAGGAACAAGCAAATCTCATGCAAGTCCTCTAAAACCAACTCATGACTCGCCCCTTTCTTCAGGAAGATATCTGAGAACGCATCTCTTCAAGTGCCAACAGCTTTATGTAATTTCCACACTCAGGGCTCCTGAGGCAAGGTGGGGTGCAAGGTCAGCATACAGCATTTCTACTTTACCTCTGTAAGTTCGACTTGGCTATAATTTTTTAGAGACAGACAGAGGGAATGGAGTCTACATAGGACTTTCCCCAGAAATTTTGGATTAGTGGGGGAGGGGGGAAATGGTGCTCATTTTTTGCTAGTCCCATCACCCGGTTCCAATTCTATTATTCAAAGAACACTTTTTAACAGAAACTCTTGTGCACTCCTTACTCTGTAGTAAGTTTAGATGTGCCCAAACAACCAGGAGTTTGATTCCAAGCATAAGCGTCTGATTCAAGTGCATTAACAGAGGAGGATGTGTGTTTTGCTCTGTTGTTCTTCCAGCCGTCTCCCTTACCAGCTGTTAAAATGGTGCTATGATAGCCTCAATGTCATGCAGATTTTACTCCTGATACCAGGAAAGCAGAAGCATTTCTCAAAGAGTCTTTGCTGGCTTGGCAGGAAAACAGAAATTGCTTTTTATCAAAATAAAAAAGATTTTTTTCATGGGAAGCAGCAAAAGCAGTTTGAAAAAGGGGCACATTTTCTTTTGGAAAAGGTATTTTTTCATCACGGCAAACAAAAAGGCGTGCTTTCCTTTCTCTCCTGAGATCAACCAGATCCATGAAGCCAGCCACCCCTGGTTTATGGAACAGATACAATCAGTGGTGAAAATCCCGGAGGCCAAACTTCCCAGTTTGAGACTCTTGCTATTCCTGCCTGACAGTTCTCAAGTCCATGTCCTAAGCACTCGGGGTCCAATTTTTTTTTTCCTACACTATAAGAGAAAAACACCCACTATTATGTACAGTAGTCATTCTTATCCAAGGGGGATACATTTCATGACCCCCCAGTAGATGCTTGAAACCGCAGATAGTACTACGCCCTATGTATACTATCGTTTTTCCTATATATACATACCTAATAATAAAGTTTAATTTATCAATTAGGTACAGTAAGAGATGAACAACAATAACTAATTAAAATAGAACAATTATAATATATTGCAATATAAGTTATGTGAATGTGGCATTATTAAGTAAAATAAGTATTAATTATACACAAGTACTACCATATTGTGACAATTGATGTGATAATCCAGACGGCTACTAAATGACTAATGGGTGGGGAATGTATACAGCCCGATACACTAGGCAAAGAGATGATTCACATCTCAGGCAGAACGGAAAGGATCAATGTGAGAATTCATCACTCTACTTCATAATGATATGCATCTAAAAACTTACAGATTGCTTATTTCCGAGAAATATTTTTGGACCAAGATTGACCATGAGTAACAGAAACCACAGAAAATAAAACAGCGGACAGAGCAGAACTACAGTATATTTTCATTCTTGTCATGTACAAGTTTCTAGGAATGGGAGGATGGGTGATTAGGGAGAAAGTGGATTCACTTTCTGAACACCTACTATGTGCCAGGCCAGGCACATCACATGCATTATTTCATATAAACCTCACGACAAACCTTTAAGAGGTATTTTATGTTTATATGGCAGATAACAAAAACAGTTTAGGGGAGTTAACTAAAAATGTAGCTAGTCAGACATGAGCGACAGGGGAACAAAGGAATAGAGGCCCAGCCTAGTGACCGCCCAAAGAACACCCTATTGGTAGTTAGGGAATCCCTCCTGAATCCCCGGAAACAAAGGACTGGAGGGCCATAATCTATAGCTGGTTTAATCTGGCCACAGATGTGTGCACAGAAGGTACTACCCTAACCTGCCCATAACTTCGGCCTCATTATACTGTCATTATAATACCATGTTTATGAGCGGAAGCTCATGAATCTAATTATAACAGACTGAATTCTGGGTAAGCACATGTGCACTAGGCAAAGTGCTATACAGCACTTTGTCAATCAAAGTGCTGACAGTTGTCAATCAAAATGACCCCATGTGCCAATCACCTAGGAACGTCTTTGGAACCAACCATCACAGCCTAAATATCGGTAACGAAATGACAAAGGTCATACTACCACTAGTACGTGGAACACTAGAAAGACCTGGAATATGATCCCTGCCTAATCTGTTGCTTCTGAGCCTTCACATGCCACCAGGCTGCACTGCCATACCTTTCCTGCCATCAAAAGTCTAGTTTATGGTGAATAATATTCCATTGTGTGTATGTATGTGTGTGTATAACATTTGCTATAATGGAACACACACACACACACACACACAATGGAATATTATTAAGCTTTAAAAAGAAATAAAATTCCAGTTCATGTTATGACATGAAACCTTGAAAACATTATGCTAAGTCAAATAAGCCAGGATAAATGTTATATGGTTCCACCTGTACGGAGTACCTAGAATAAATTCATAGACATAGCAAGTACCATAGAGGTTACCAGTGGTTGAGGGGGCTGGAGGGAGAATGAGGAATTACTGTTTAATGGGTACCCAATTTGTGTTTGGAATGATGTAAAAGTTCTAGAAATGAATAATGGTGATGATTGCACAATATAAATATATTCAATGACACTGAATGGTACACTTAAAAATAGTTAAGATAGTAAATTTTATGTTATGTATATTTTACCACCATAAAATAATATTTCCTCCTTCTCCATTTTATAGAAACCACATCTGCTTCATCTCCATAGCTGTCTTAGAATTCTCTCTTGTTAGTGAAGAGACAAAAGATCATTCACTCTAGGCATGTCAACTCTAATCCACTGGCAGTGGCTGCCAAGAACATTGTGTTAAGAAGGATGCTGAGGATGTTTCCAGGTACACAAGGGATAAATAATATGATTTATTTGTAAAGCCCTTTCACAAGGACACACAAAGATGTCTGATAAAATAAAACAAAATATTTTTAATTGCTCTTGGAAATGTGAATTGGGAAACACAGACCAAGTGGCAAGAGCTTAAGGTAGAGAGGTTATGGTACAGACAGACCATGAGGATGGCCAAATGCAAGCTGACCCTCTGAAAGCATAGGAATCAGGTAAGCAAGTTAATCTAAGTAACTGGAAAGCATAAAATAGATTTTCTGTGATCATGAAGTTCACGAGTGAGGGCTACCTAGAGTTTCCTTAGTTCTTGTCGCTTTCTCCTACCAGTGCAAGACACCATGCATCCTTGCAATAAATCTTTTTGCCCTTCATAAAATTTTATGCATTCCTTAAATCTAAAACAGTTTACGCATTCCTTAAATCTAAAATAGTTTAAACTCAACAGGGCCTCAGTCTGTGAGGTGGTCATATAATGTGTCATCAATAAAGAGCAATTTCAATTCACAGGCTTTTACTATGCTCCATGAGCTTTCTGTGCTTTGAAAGACAACATATCCAGATGCATGGAGGAAAATGAGTAGTTGTCCAATTTCTTATTATTGGTATAAATATGACCATATTAAAGTATATAAAAATAAATTTTAAAATTTATGTGGCCTTAGGAAAACATGTGAAAGAAAAATTTTAACCCTGGGAAATCTCTATACTTTGCCTGAATCATAAACAAAAATAAAGATGAGACTGAAAATTATAATTATTGAAAAAATAAACCATTGAAATCCATCCTCATGTTACATTAAAAAAAATGTTTCTCTGGAATGAAAGAAATTCTTCAATTAAAAAGTCAACTTTTTAGCTGTCTAAAATCAAATTAAAATGAATTTAGATCACAGAATCAGTACTTTGAGACTAAAGATCACTAAACCCTATGTGTTACTGATTGCCTAGAAAAAAACCTATCTTTTAAAATATGCATCGCTTAACGCTGTCTTTATTTCTAAGAACTTACCCTAAATCCTGTCAACACATGGTTGATATAATGGTTAATTCTTTGCGTTTATATGGCAGGAATATTGGAATACATATTAACTTTCTTGGTAAACTGTTATATGTCATTTCTCCTATAAAGTGTACTACCTACTTTGAATAAGAACATGAAAAGTGCTGCACATTTGGGAAGAAAGTAGCTTATTAGGAGAAAAATAAGATTTTGAATTGTAAGGAATCAATACTAGGTTCTCTTAAGTCATTTTCAGATTTAAAAAAAGTGGTAGCACTATTTGCCCCCAGTATGATATAAAAATCAATTCTTCTTTTTCTTGTCTTTTTTTTTTCCACTGGAGAATACTTGTTGATTTTAATCATAAAAAAAGAATCTTATTTTGATTTCCTCTATCAATTATTTCTTAGAAAAAAATGCATTGTGCCAATTCTATTCAGAGTCTCAGAAACAGAAATGTTTTTCATTTTTCAAACTACAAATGAGGGTGGGGTGAATGTGGGAAGAAGCTAAGATCTGAGTATATGAGAGCTCCTATCTCCAAACCTAAGGGGAAGGCTTTTTCAGTATGGTGGAAATCAAGGGGCACACTATTGCTTGGTACACACAATGCCTAAGGGTCGGCTGTCATGCTCCACTCCGATCCACAATCTCAATGAAACCTGTCACTTTCAGCTGTGGAAACACTAGGAAGGGACAAGAGCACCAGAGTTGGATATTCTACAACAAGAGCCCAGTGGATTCCTACCTTTCATCGAAGAAACTTCAGTGATTTAAGAGCAGATGTGTGGATGTGATACAGTGAAAGAACCTGTGCAAAATCACAGGGAGACTCTGAGTAAGAGATGAAATGTAATGATCCCAGGCTTTGCCCTCCAACCTTAAGTCCACATCATACGGCCTCTTTACAAAACTCTCTGAAAGCCCTACAGTTTTTACTCTGGTTTGAGTCTCACAGCTGAAGTGTCAGTTTGTAGAGATGGATATCCGACTAAGCTGGGTTTTCTTTTTTTATACTCTCTCTCAAGAACGAACAGTTTTTCACATTCCAAAATAAAATGCAAACCGAGAGCATTTTGTATTTTTGCATTTCGATTCCCTGTTTTGTCAGTGAGTAATTATAGCAAATAAAATCGCAGCTGAATGTAAATTGTTAGGCAACCAGATCACACCAGGATATTTTTCTTCCACAAGTTTTACATCATAGCATGTTAAATATTAAAATATTATAAGTCAAGTAAACAGAGAAGGTTCTTTGCTCAAAGCATTAATTTTAAACAAACATTTCACTGTTATTCAGATCAGATGCTAGAAAACAAATGATGTTTTCTTTCAAATAAGGTGAATATATCATCGGGAAGGAACGTTGACAGGAGAATCACATAGAAATGAGAGCATTTATGACACCAGAGACGAATTTCAACCAGAAGAACAGGAGAAAATTCATGTGTAGGAGAGAAAGAGAATGAAGGACTTACAAAAGGGAATTTGGAAAAGAGCAAGAAATGAAAAAAATTGATTTATCCCTAGAAGAGAAAAAAAAAAAATAAAGATATGTCTTATGTCAGAACACAGAAACCTGACTCAAAGTAAGACAGGCACGGAAGAAATCAAACATTTTCTAATACAGTGAATTTCAATTTCCTTAGGTTGTTACCAGGAAGGTAGAAGAAGAATTTTCAGATCTCTGAATGATTACCAATCAATAAAATACCAATCAATAAGTATTGACTAAGTGCCTAATGTGTTCTCAGCAACCAAATAGAAAATTAGACATGGTCTTATCCGGACACTTTACTATGGGGTTAAGAAAAGAAGTGTTGAAACAGTGAACCATGAGAATGTGTGCGTATTATACACCGTGGAATTAACAAAATGCGTAACTCAGAATTCAATGACACTGACAGTGAGGGTGAAGTACAGTTCCAGTCATAACATTATCGTTTTCTGAGCATCTCTTGCTTTCCAAGCCCTGGGATAGTTGCCTGATATTTATGATTTCAAAAGTTTAAAACACACATACAACAATGCAGGAGACCCATGTGAGTACATACTAGTCAAGTGCATTTAGTATTTACAAAATAATTTACTTTTTAGTGTACTTTTGCATTTACTTCCCTTGCACTTAGCTATTTTAACCTAATAGATCGACAAATACTGTTAGTCACATCATATGCAGTCTCATTTACTTCTGATAAAAAACCCCTTGGTTAATACCACAGTCTTCCCATTACATACGAAGAAACTGACACTTAAAGGTAGGCAACTTTCTCAAAGTCGCATATGTAGCACATATGTGGCAGAATTGGTATTTAAATGTAAACACAGCAGGCTTCAAAGCCACTAGAGCATCCTGCATTCATTCCTGGTTCCAGTCTCGTCCTTTGACCTGAAGCTGTCCAAGAGAACACAGATCGGGCAGAAAGCAATCAATTCACAGAGAGGCTTTCCAAACCCCAAATGGTAAGATTTGAAAAATGAGAACCATAAAAACATGGTTGTGGAGACAGAGTACACTGGATTGTGAACCTGCCTTGCAAGCTATAAAAATTAGTAGTTAAGAGAAACATCTTCGGGTTCAGACACCATGGAATTAATTCTGACCAAGACATCACTTAATTATGTCACTAAGAGGTACTTATTTAACCTGCCTTAATCTCATTTCTTTCATTGGTAAAATGTACAGCATAATAGTGCTTGCCTCACAGAAGTGTGGTGAGGATTGAATGAGATTATGCATAGTAAGTACATAAGTATCCGGGACATAGTAATCTTTCAACAAATGTGCTATTTTTGATATTATAAAGTTCTTATTCAAAAGTATTCAAGACCCTGTTTGAGAAAAGCATCCTAGGGACTGGTTTGCAAAATGAGCATTTTTGAGGAGGGCACTAACCATTTGACTTACCCAGGCAACTGTTCTACCCTAGATCCTGAACTTGAGCTATAGCTGCCAGCTGGATTACCAGCCTCCAGCCAGCCCTGCTCCCTTCAAACTGGCTACTCACTCTCCCAGTTCCCTTTGAAGCCAAGTGTGGCTACCACAATAAAGTTCTTGTCAATGAGAGGTGAACAAAAATCTGCTGGGGATCACTCTGGGGAAATGTGCGTTTTTCCAGTAAAAGGTATAGACCCTTTTTCTGCCAAACCTCTTCCTTTCTTCCTGCCATGAATTTGATCAAAATGCCAGGAAACAGGGCAGCCATCTTGAAAAAAAGCAGATCAAAAGAATAACCAACATGTTCCCTACCTCTGGGAAGATTTCTTATGTAAGAAAGTACACCCCTATTTGTTTAAGCCACTGCAGGCACGTTTTCCGTTACATGCAGCTGAACTCACTACTCAGTGAGGGCCAAGGTGATGGCAAGGATTACTTGTCCATCTACCCAGCTGTCCGGGGATATCCCTGCGTGTGAGAGCTCTATTTTTTTTACTTTCTTTCCTAATTAAAAGTGAACCAATTTCCAGCTTATTTTTGAAGCTCATTCCTTACCTCATTCTCATTTTTATTTTGATCCTCAGAATAAATTTCCCAATGATCTCTAAGAGCTTCCCATTCCTAAGTTGGCCCAGTAATTTCAGAGAATTTAGGTTTTATTTACTTAATTATTAATGTTTACTATTGAGAGCATTTTGTAAAACTCTGTGCATGTATTATATTCTCATGTCTACAGTGTATGTTTGAAACATGGAGATAACAAGGTAGAGATTTAAACTGTTTTTGCCCTGTCAGGCTCTCTCTCTCTGAAAATGCTTACATACATCATGGTCATAGAATCATATGCCATCTTATACTGTCAATTAACTGTTTGTTATGCGTCTGATTTTACTCCTTGACCACTTTATAAACCTGTGGGTATTGACAAAGTGCTTTATAATTTTTTCCTAGTCACTCTAAATGCTGTCAACCAAAGGTCATCATCGCCAATTCAACGCCAACAGGAGTCCCGGATGTGGTGGGCAGTGAGGGAAGAGAGATTTATTCAGTGCAAACAGCTCAATTGTGAAACAGCATGGCTGTGGAACACCTCAGTTGTGATACAGCTCAATTATAATATAGGACAGCAGTGGAACAGCATGGCGAGGCAGGCCAGGTGAGGTGGCCTGGGTGAGGTAACCGTGGTTTTATAGTTCCAGTGTTACAGCTCCTGTCAGGCGAGACAGCTCCAACACCTGTGTTACAGATCCAGCTCCTACGCTGCAGCCAAAGCCAGGAAAATGCAATCTTCGATGGAAACTGGAAGTGTGCTCTGGTGAGGCAGAGGCGAAGCAAGCTTATATAAAGAATAGCTCCTGCTTGATCTGTTCTCGTGAAAATGAGGACTCCAAATCCTCACAGTATGATTGATTCAAATAGCACTGTCCTGATTGGTCAGATGCAAAGAAGGCTATAGCTGCAGAGCTCTGATTGGACAGGGGACAAGTCTCAATCCTTTTGGTTGAATTTCAGTCCTAGGAGCTCTCTTACAAGGTCCAACATAGAAGGCAAGAGCACAGCGCAGAAGGTTTGCAAACCTAGTCTGTGGCTCTTCCTTAAAATGCAGCGTGCATGAGAGACCTCTAGAAACAATGACTGCTAGACTCTGGTTATGAATCTGAGCCCAATTAACCATGAGGAGTTCTTTTAGGCAGATATATTTTTCTCTGGGTCAACAATCCCTATCGGAGTAGCAGGCACTTCAAAAATTTTCATTAAGTGCTACAGTGTTATAGCAGGAACTGTTGGTCAGCTTATCCAATAAGCCGCCACTACTAAGCAGAACTCAAGAGAAGATCCAGGGACTCAAAGCACCCAACCGTGGCATAAACCTGTCCTTGACATTGAGTCTCTAATCGTCTTCTCAGGTAATTCAGTACTAAGGTTAAGATGGTGAAGTGGAAATATCTAATATCTATAGGTGCATTTTACTATACAGATGTAAAAGTATATCCCAAGGCCTAGCACTATGGTGGCCACATAACAACTTCTTAATAAATATTACTTAAATAGATAAATACATATGTACATGAACATGGCAAGAAACTCACTATGAAGGAATATTCTTTCTTTTTTTTTTTCTTTTTTAGAGAAAGATAATTTTACTAAAATAGATGGGCAGTCAAAACTCTATATTTTGATTTAACCGGACAAAGTAAAGAACCCTCTATTTCCTCTTTGCCTTTTTTCCTTACATGATGTAAAATGAAAAGCACTTGTTAGCCACATTTGTCAAGAAAGCCCACAGGTACTATCTGGCTCATCACAGCTTAACTTATCAATTGCCTTTGTTGTTCGGTGGATATTGATCTGGGAAGACCTTGTATCTTGCTAAAGTCACTTGTACAGCAACTCCTCATTTTTTTTCTAGTCAAGTGTTGCCAGGTTTGGGAATTTCCACCTGACAGCCCCACTGCATCATTAAACACCCATTTAGAGCTTGTTACCTGGATGAATGTCCCAATTAAACCAGCATATTCCTGCCCACAGCTCACAGTGGCAGCAGGTTTAAGCCAACACTTTACGGGGCCATAATTGATACAGAAAATGGTCTGAGGAGCCACGAGTTTAGTTTCATTTTTTTTTTTTTTTTTAACTTTCATTCATTCGTTTGCTCTTTCAACAAAACATTGATCGGCAGGTCCCAATGTCTATTTCCAAGCTTAAAATGTTGTTTGCTTTCCTGAAGGGACATATTTCTTACCTAATTTTTCTTGATAGCACAGTGTAACTGATCTTGACTCTGTGTCAAAAGTACCCAGTGGTAAGCTGGAGAGCCTGACAATGGGAAAACAATATCAATAGTGACAGTGGAAAACTCCAGACATCAAGGTGGCCCTATATGGTTGTGTGGGTTGTATACTGTTCAAGTCCGGGGTACTCTTACTAGGACTATGATATGAAGGTTGGGGGAGTGGTAGTGATACCACATGCATGACAGTGAAGTGTGGTATCCTTGACTGACAGTGTTTCCCAGTTCAAGGGGAACGAAATAGTCAATGTTCAAAGTACAAGGATGTTTACTGCAATACTGTTTCTAAATTACTAAAACATAGAAGTAGCGAAATAAATTATGGTACTTCTTTACATGAAATCCTATGAAGTCATTACACAGAATGGATAACCTTATAAATGCCCTCACAAAGACATACAGCGGGTCTTCAAATAATGTCCTTTTGTTCGATGTTTTCCTTTATAATGCTGACCAAATGCCATAGGAATTTAACTTCTGTTTATATCAATTAGCCTATGCTAAACTAGCTTCCTTATCTCTCATTTTGCTTAAAGATGCAGTTTCTGAGAACTTATCGACATTGAAGACTTAACTATTTCTCCAAAACAGACCCTTATAGGCAAAAATGGAAACAAAATAATATGTATATTGTGATCCTGTGAGTATGTCTTAAATTTATGTATATTGTATGTGTAGGGATGTTAAGGGACAGAACAGGGCCTGAAAGGGTACATACAAGTCTCCTGAGAGTGGCGACCCTTGGAGAGAGACAGGTAAATAGGGGAATTTCATATTTTGTATTATGGAACTTAAAATAACATCTTTATGAGAATTCTTTATGTGTTAATTGTGTTAATATATATATATACACACACACACACACACACACACACACACACACACACAAACAAACACACACACACACACACACATATTGCTTTTTATTCTGAGATTATTTCTTTCTACCAACTTTTGGCATTAAAAGATTCTTCCTCCTAAGAAATTACAGTACAAATAGAGGATAATTTTCTTAATGCCTCTACCCACCTGACAAAATAAAAATGCCTTAGGAAGTCCTATTCATCTTGATTTGTAAATAAATTTTACGGAGCCATGAAATTCTAGAGTCCTGGAACTATGTCTCACTCCCTTTTGCCCCCTGGTTCTTTGGTTGGCTACAAATAACAAACCTCTCAAAGAAGGAAGATTAATGTTTTCAAAGTGGTTTCCTCCTCTGGACTGTAATCTTACCTGCTGTCTTTTCCCTTCACTGGCAGTTGGAATATGATGCCTGTATCATTCATATAGATTCATGTCTTAGCTGATTAAATAGGTTGTAACTATGCTTACCCAAGATAGGAAGCATCTCTTTCTTTCTAGGTATTGCCAGAATCTACACATAGTAGATGCTAAGCTTTTTAAAAATAGATTTAACCACCTAGGAAGACCAGGTGCTGTAGGCATCAAAAAAAAATAAAAAATACGGGATTG
>NW_006440638.1:19192103-19209492 GCF_000325575.1 Pteropus alecto | reverse complement strand
CACACACACACACACACACACACACACAAATAGTCCAAAATGAGAGCAGAATACGTCCAGGGCAGTTTCTATAGCTTTATCCCAACCTTTTGCAATTCATGCTAAAATACCGAATTAATTTAAAGTTAACGTTCCTAACATTACCCTTCCGTGTCAATTACTCAATTCTGACAGCACGTACAGTCATTGAGGATGTACATTATGTAAAACAGCCTCCTGGCCAGTTAAAAGACAGGGAAGGCCCCAGCCTTTATGGAGCTTTAGTCCAAGTCAGTAAAAAAAGCATACGTATTTTAGAGAGATTTTCAGATTAACTGTTATTTTCCTATTAAACAATTCAATTAACTACAACATTCCAGACCCTGTAGCTGAGGGAGGGATTTGCTGTGATTCCACTGAAGTTCCTTCTCAGAGACATTCTGTGCTGCACAGCTCATTCCCTGCCTATCAAATATTCATCCTCCTCACCCATCAATCAACTTAAGTTCCCTCAAACGGGATCCATAAAATAATAATACTTTACATTCATAAACGGCTTTATACCTTTCCAAACACTTTCACATACATGGAGTCCTAAGAGAGGGATGACTATAATGCAGAAGCAAGACAATATAAATTAGTAATACAAAAACCTCCTTCTGTCTGACACACTTTCCCCTCTGCTCTTTACTCATCAAACTTGTTCTTGTCCTTTAGCTCACAGCTTAGGTGTCACTTCTTGCAGGGAGTGTTCTGGGCTGGTTTAGGGGTCCCTTTTGCATATTTCCATTGTTTCCTGTTACCCTAACTCCCCAATCTCCCCATGCTTTTTTGTAATGGCCAACTTGGTGTCCCTCTCCATGACACTGTAGCCAGAATTACCTGAGAAAGGACCTGGTTCTGACCCCACATTCAAGGACCAACCCACCAGGTAGGGGCGGAACTGATATTCACATTTTTAAAAGCTCTCCCAGGGGTTCTGAAACAGCTAATCCCAGTAAATAATAATGTAGGTGTGGACTGTATCTATCTCTACATTACTAGCCATTGTAGCAACGGCTTCTAACAGCACCTGTAGGTTTTTGTTTTTGGTGCCCAATAGAGTTGTTCCTTAATCCAATGGTTCTTTCAATAGATACTTACTGAGCACCTACAGCATGCTAGACTTCTGCTGAATGATGGCATGAAATGTGCCAAAATCATGATTATTGCATAGCTTTTCTTATTATGATTTTCTGGAGTTACCTGATACCTGAAGGAGCTATAGGAACTCAAGGGGAACATGTATCCCTGAGTTCTGTGGCAGATGGGTCAGAGAAGACCAACAAAGATTCTGTCATGCTCATTAGGTGGCAACATTCGGAAACTTCTGGGACGGCAGCCATGGGATCCAACTGCTCAGCGGTTTAGGGGTGAGGCACAAGCAGAGGGAATCCACTGCAGGCCAAGAGGCAGGCTGCCTCTGTTCAATGTAAGGGTATAGTCAGTGAAATAGAAGAAATTATAGTAGTGCTACGTGGGTTTTCCTTCCTAATTTTACTCTGTGGGCTTTTTAGATAAATTCCTTAAATCTTTCTTCAAAATACTTAGAAGATATCGTTCTTATCTTCAAAAGATTTGGCTAAAATCTGCTGCTGTGTGCTGTCTCCTAAGCAGGAAAGGGGAGGAATTCCCACAGGAATTCTCACATGACACCATGAAGACTGGTTATGGTTTACAAGCTGCTTGTGCTCTGAGGTTCTCTATAAGAGAAATCTCGTGTTGAAATTCATGTAGGCCTTATCACGGTCTATATAGCCTTTTCTCGTCTGTTCCTGCCTTTACTTCCAACTTCATCCATTCTACTCTCTTCCTTGCTTACCGGTTCTAGTTATGGTCTGTTTGATAGAGTAGCCCCTAGCCACGTGGGGCTGCTGAGCACCTGAGTTGTGCCTGGCCCAAACGGAGATGTACTGTAAGTGTAAGATTCAAACCAGGTTTCAAAGATTTTGTATGAGAAAAAAAGAATTCTATTAATAATTTCCTCATTGACTATATGTTGATATACTATTTTGAAAATAATGAGTTCAATAAAATACATTATTGAAATTGACGTCACCTATTTCTTTTATTTTTATTGAGGCTACTAGAAAAATTAAAACTACGTGTGCGACTGGCATGGGACAGCACCTACTTTTTGTACTGGCTTTTTTATTTTATTTCTTTATTATGATAAGCATTTCCCTACCCCTAAGGCTTTGTGTTGGCTCTTGCCTTCACCTGGATGACTCTGTTTCCATAACCTGGCATATCTGACTGCTGTTTACTCCTTCAAATGCAGGTTGTTGTTGTTGTTGTTTACAAAAAAGCATCTCTGGAGTAAGGCTCTTCCTGACCAACCTACATACAAGGTGTCTCCTCTACTTATTTTTTGTCCTAATCTATTTAGATTTTACTTAGCACCAAGCAAAACCTGTCATTATTTTGTATACATATTGCCTACTAGTCTGTCTGCCTGCACTCAACAACAAACTCCGTGATGGCAGGGACCATGTCTGCCCTGCTCTTTTTGATATCCCCAAAGCCTACTATATTACGAGTTGCTGAAACATTTTTACTTGGACTAAGTCACCAATGACTATGAATAATAGACATGCAAAAAAATCAAAATCAATTTTTTTGGCTGACATGGAAGGAGGCAGGGGTGCAGAAGTGGGCTCGCTAAGCCCTCCTTGCTCCCTCCTAGAAATGGCTCTGAAAGCAACATCCCATCTTCTACTTGTAGAAACTCAGCATTTTGTCACTCTTTAAACATCATTATCGTAGAGCATTTCTCAAACTCTACACACTGCATGGGAGCTGCTCCCAAGGATATCTACAGATAGCTTAGGGCTGGGGAAGACTTAGTCCTTGGTATAAAATTTCTTGCACCACCAGCGTCAGACTGTGGTTCCCTGCACAGCCCCCAGGTGGCATGCAGACCCACTGAATCAGGACCTTGAGGGAACCTTCCCCAGACTGCACTTTAATCAGGCTCCTAGGCAAATTTTTTAGACATCACAGTTTGAGAATCTCTGACTTTTGACAGCAGTGGTTTCCCTGACTCTCCTCAGGGAAAACCATCTTTGAGAGAAGAGTAAGAGGATGGGGAAGGCACAGGGAGGGCAAACTTCACTGATTTCTTACATTGGGGAGGGGTTAAAAATAGTTGGCCTTGCGGTACATTCCTAATAAGGAGGGTAAAACCATTTCCCACTAGGACAGTAATGAACTCAAAGGCAAGGCCCCTAAAATTGGACGGCAGTATATACCAGGGAAAGGCATCTTGTTCTGAAAGTCAGCTCCCATAGCTGGATGGAAGAACAATACAAAGAATGGCTTCCTTTGGTTCTTGGGCTTCCATCCATCAGACATTTTGATGAGCACTGTATTTTCTGTCATTTGAGGGGTTTTACTCATTTTCTCTAAATGCTTATGTTGTTGGTCCAGCAATTAAAGCCAACTAAGACTATGCAACACAAAGTCAGAAAACACAAAGACCCAAATGTTAGAGTCTGCTTTGTTTTTCCCTGGCACAGAGCTCAGGGTTACAGAGCACATTTCCACAAAGCATGTTACTATCCACTTAGCCACCAGCAGTTAGACTGGGACAAAAGGATACATTAGCTAAAGAATTGCTGAAAACACTCTCTAAGAGAAAAGAAAGTAATTTCTTGTATACCAAGAACCATAGCTCAACAGTCAGGAAAAATAAGCAATGCATTAAAGTCTTAAAGAGCTGACCCCAGAAAACAAAGTAAATCTGGATTCTTCATAACCCTGCATTTCTGTAAGCACTCAGAGGGCCCTGTCTGTATCTTCTGTACAGCTCATTCTTTTCTGCCTTGCAAGTAAAACTACCTCCACCTCGATAACCACTATAATTAATAATGACAGCAACAGAAGCAGCAGCAGCTCACACTATATACCGCTGCCTCTGCTCCAGGCACTGTCCGAAGGACTTCATGTATATCTGCACAGCAGCCCCATGAGGTAAGTACTACTTTCATCCCATTTTAAAAATGGGGAATCTGAGATGTACTTAAGACAAGTGAAGAAACTTGCCTAAAGTGACAAAGCCAGTAGGTGGAGTTGTGAACCATCCTTCATTTGCTAAAGGGTTCATGCAGTGCTAGTTACTCACTGCGTGTCAAGGCTTCCGTAAGTACACTTTAGGCATTTAATTCTTACCCTAATCCTGTGAAGGAAGTAGAATTATTCCTATTTTACACAAGTAGAAACTGAGGCATACGAAGTTCAAGTAATTTGTCCAAGGTCACTCAGCTAGGAAGCAGTGGAGTCATGACCTAAAGCCAGGTCTCCTGTGGCCCATCGCCAAGACTGTGACCAATCAGTAGGCTCTGAAGGAATGAATAAATGAATATCCACGAAGCCTGTACTCTTATCCACCGCCTCTGAGGAGCATGGAGTGAGCACAAGCTAAACACCTAGAACAGTCTTTTCATGTAACCTATACCACCAAGGGCAGCTTTCTCTCTCAGCCCAGGACCCCATCTCTCCCCACTTCTGACTCTCATGCCCAATTATCTAGTTAACCCAGAACCACGCTTTTGGGGGAAACTTAAGGGAAATGCCTACTGACTACTCAAAAGCCCCGTCTTGCAAGAAGCCAGGAAAGAGAAGACAGTGAGGGGCCTATACCTCTCCCATAACGAAATAAAATACATACCACGCTAACAACAAAATCCAGTACATCTAAGAGTGCATGCGTACTTATTTATGTGCTAAGTACTGTTCAATACGTTTTATATAGTGTTGGAGGAGGTCACTGAGAGGGCATTTTCTCTGGTTGATCTGCGAGCTGGACCTAGGCAATCAGAAGCTCCCCACCGACTCCTCTGTCCTTGGAATCTGCATTCTGTTTGCTCTTCCCATGCTAGCAACTGTCCCAAGGACACAGCTTTGAGGTAGTAAGGTGTTGGTAAGATGATCTGGATGGTATATGTGACTGAACCCAGTTACGGCCTCTATGTACATTTTTGAGACTAGCAGTAGATGCAGAGATTTACTCATATTATAGCCATCCAAAAATAAGCCTCTTATGGAAGTTCTCTTGTTTATTAAATCTGCCACCTACCAATCTAGAGCAATCTGCATCTTTCTTGGGGTTCTCCCTGCCTTCTGTGTAGAGGGGGCTGGTTTCAGATTTTACCCAGGAAGCTCCCCAGGTTGCAAACTAACATATATTAATTTACTTAATCTTTTCAATGACCCTTTGAAGTAGCCAATATTATTGTCCCAATTAAACAAATGGAGAAACAGAGAGTCAAATATGTCAAGTGACTTGCCCAGTGCAACAGACCTAGTAAGTGGATGAACCAGGATCCAAACCCACACAATTTCATCTTGAGCTTGTACCATTAACCCTTTCAGTATACACCATTCTGCATCTTCTGTACTATTATCCTCTACTGACAGCATACAGGCTAGCATTCTATGGTAGTAGGATATAATACTTCATAATTACTCATGATTCATTTTTGCATATATGCCTTCTCTTCCAGCTAGACTGGCTGCTGACTGAGGGGAGAGAGTCAACTGATTCCCTCCTCCAACATACCAATCTGTCTTATTTGGACCCTGTACCAATATGTCCTATTCTAAGCTCATGGCCAGTATACACTCAATGGGTAACTGCATTATGTCACTAAATCCCAGGGAATAACAGGAGTTAAAATTACTTATGTATTCCTGAAAAAAATTCCAACTCCAATCATCCAGGGTTGAAACTAGGTCTTCTTTCCTATTGGAGGAAATTTTTGCAGGTGTGAGCAATTAAAAAAAATTAAACATTAATTAGCAACTCAAGTGACTGACTGTGTTACTGAGTTGCTTGATAACTACACAGGTAAATATTGTGCCCCCACCTAACATTTGGAAATAAGTTCCCTTGAGCATATTAAGCAGTAGGGGTGATCTCAAGATTCAAGGGTGTCATGCATGTATCCTTTCAATATATCACATTTACAAGTTTGCATATAACAAAGCTATGGGGAAAGGGGACTGCCTTAATCATTAATGTAGCCTTATTATCTTACAAAATATCTTATACCAAATGAAAAAAAACAAAGATGACAGCCCTATTTCTATCATCTATGACTCATTATCCTGGGAAACCAAATAACCCCAGAATCATCCTTCTTTGAATATAAGCCCTCATAGCATATGTGTGTGTTTCTCTCTTCTACTCTCTCTTATCTCAAAACCTTTCTTTTTCTCTGCCCTTCATCTTCAAAAGAGATACTGTTTGATACTGACTGCCTCTACTTCACTTTCTTTATCCATTTATAATCCGGTTGCTGCTTTTTTTCTACTAAACCTGTTTTCTTTAAAAGATATCAAAATCACCCCACTAAGTAAATGTTTTTGAACAGGTATTCTTAGTTCTCATCTCCCTTGACCACCCTGTGGACCCTGACCCATCATAAGAACTCACTCCATGCTAGTCTTTTGTAATATTATTATCTTTCCCTTGCAACCTTCATATTTCTTTTAGGATCTAAATCCTACTACTTTTCAACCAGTTCCCTAGACACACAAAATAAACCTCTATTCCCCAATGAGGTACGTTAGATAGTTATTTGGGACATATTCGATCTCTCTCCACTTTCCCTCCCTGAGGTGAGTGTATTTCCACATTCTTTTGATATCAGACTTGATTTGGCCAATGGGATATTAAGAGATATGACTCGAGCAGAGGCTGGAAATATCACTTATAATCCTACCTTTTACCACAAGAAGAATGTATCTTGCTTTCTACTAACTCTTGGAGGATGAGAGATACATGAACCTAAACTGCAGCCTGAAGCCCAGCCCAGCCTAGCTGACACACAGACACATGTGTTAGAATAAATGATTATTCTTTCAAGACACCAAATTTTGGGATGGTTTGCTATATATATAGCAGAAATAGCTAACCGATGCAACCACAAACAATTTAAACCTTATTTTTTTTTTCTTTTTCCCAATGGAAAAAGAAAAATTGCTCCAATGGAAATGTTCCTTTGTTAACACTAAACTCCTACAAAGGTGTTACCTCTCCTATGATACTTTTCCCTTTTTGTGTCCCGTCTTCTCTCCTTTATTACATTATAAATTACTTTGAGGCAAAATATGTCTCATTCATCTTTGACTCCTCCTCGCATCAAAAATTCTTATCCCTAGGCAGAATCAAATTAAAATGTATTCATTCATTTATCCATTTAGCAAATGACTACATATTAGAAATAAACTTCCATCTCAAAGGCATTTAATATAACTCCTGGTCCAGTTTCATGGACAAGAGACACATTACATCTGATGTGATGATTGTACTGTTTCTGCTACTCCTGTAAATTATTTATAAGGAAAAAAAATGGCATTCATTTTAATAACATTTTATTCTTGGTAGAAACTACAGAAGTTTATTCCTTGGCATTTATTTCTCCCAGTACTTTCCTCGGCTTTTCACTTCTGATATTTCATTACTCTCTTCTTACCTCCTCCCACTTCCCCAGAAGACATCCCTGGGAAATGTTACTGTCCTCGTTAGTATTCATTTGGATGAGCTGATTTATTTACTAAGGCCACTGACTCTATAGGCTCTTAGAAAATTGGACACACCCCCTCACTTCCAATGAATCTAGGACATGAAGAAATGAAACTGAATGAGCATTGAAAAGCAAATTCAACCAAAATCCATTTTGGTTGGATTCAAAAATTAGACTAACACACTAGCCAGTTTCAGATCCTTTGAAATGTTACTATTTGGGATGACAAAAGATTTGCAACCAAAGTGCCTATGTCCAGAAACAGCTGAGGATATATTAGTCACACACAGGAAATAAAGGCACATTCTTAACAGGAGCTGATGGATTGTTTGTAAAGCAGTATGCTGCCTGTCAAGAGAGCCAGTGGAATAATACATTACTACATTTAAAATGGGAGCTTCTTTAAATGCTAAGCCTATGGGGTATGGGTAGAAAGTAAACAACTGGGAAGAAATACTTCCTCAGCCAAGTTCCACAACTGTAAGCACCAGTATGAAGTGCACTGGATCAGGTGTCTGAAAAAAAAGTGGTGTAATCTTGAACCCGTCACTTAACGAGTCTTCATCCATATCGTTTCAAAATAATACAGTAGAACTCCATGGATTCAATTAAAATTTAATTTTATATTATTGAAGTAATTTGTCTAAAATGAAATTTCTCAAAGCAATGGTCAAACAAGTTTCGGAATCACTGGGTTAAAGAAGGTGAGACAGGGTTCTTTACCATGGAACTTTTCAGACATTTTAGTATTCTACTAGTTTTATTCTACTATGTACTATAAAACTCTAAGAGATGGTGGATGTGGTGTGGATCATTTCCCAAAGTGAAGTGATCAGAGATCCCTTTTACTATAGAGCATCTTCTACGACTGTTGTTCTCTATAACCCTATGATCATGCATTATATGAGACACAGTAGATGCTAAGAGAATGATACCTTTAGTTCCTGGTCCTAAGGGCTGCCCTTTTCATAAAGCCTACCTTATCCTCTTCTCTTACAGTTTATGGTATACTCCTAAATCCTTAAAATGATGTCTCTTCTTGTTCATAAGATAGTTTAAACTGATTATTATCATGTGCAAGCAAAAATGCCTTAACTAAAAACACACACACACACACACACACACATATATATAGGGTTTAGGGTGAATATTGCTGATTTGTTCATATTACCAATGGTCACTCGAGCTGAAACAAAAATGCCAGGTAAACATGCCAATCAGCTTGTAGTGGAAGCTTCAATCCTTGCATTGAAATACTTTCATAAGTCAAGATGCAATCATCTCCTATAAGTAAAGCAATTAAACAATATAATTACTAATAAAAGACTAAGTAAGACCTTTTGCAAGAGAACAGATATCATGCTTTCCATTAAAAGCTTTTCCCTTTTTTCATGTTCACTTTCTCCCGCTTTAAAATGAAATTGACTTTATTTTCAAATGACCTTTTAAAAAGTCCAAATATCAAGTACCCTAAGTATTCCAAATATTCAGAATGAAGCCCAGTACTATAATATTAAATTAGATATGCCTGAAATTCAGAAAAGCCTTACTCTTTCTTTAAATAGACAACTTAAAAAATGAATCATATTTTCTTCATAAGCCCTCATTATGTGACTTGTAGATGAAGGAAGGCTTTGAAAACTGCACCATGTAGTAATAAAGTCGAACCAAAAGCTTTTGGAAAGATTTTGCTCATCTTCTCTTTTCTTCTTCTTCATCCCCCTTCCCTTTTCCCCTTTCCCCCTTCTCCCTAGACCTCTTACCTCTTCCTCTCCCTCTCCTCCTCTTCCTCCTCCTCCTCCTCTTCCTCTTCCTCCTTCTTCTTCTTCCTCTTTCTCTCTCTCTCTCTCTTTCTCTCTCTCTCTCTCTCTCTCTCTCTTGAGGATATTAAAGGCAGATTGTGACTGACAACTTATGTTTATATAGGGAGACACAGACAGATCAGGGAGCTATTACCTCATGTCACCTAACAGTGATTTTAAAAAAAAAGGTACTTTGGGACAGTGGCACCGCTGTTAAGGATTCCTAGAAGTAAAATAATCATTTTTTTGAATCGCTTTTGAAAAGAAAAAGGAAACAAAGATGATTGAAGTCATTAAAGCAATTGTGATCAAAAGAAAAAAAAATCAAACTCCGTTTTACTCCTAAGACAAGCATTAAAAGGGAAATAGTCGCCAAAGTGATATATGATCAAAATGTGGAAGGAAAACTCATATTCCACTCTCTTGTGAAAAAACAACCGAGGACCACTTAAGGCAAAGAGTTAATTTAAGCTAGTACTTTTGTGGGGGTTTTAGGCCCATATGTATATACTAGTGATTTGTTTATAATGCATAATTGGTTAAATAAGATAGATAAAACTTAGCAGATATAGAAATATATTTTTCCATGGAAAAAAATAATGCATTTAAAAGAAGTGTTGAAAACAATGACAACTAAAAATCACTCAAGGATTGTAAAGTATCTATTTCAGACAGGAGGAGAGGAGCCTGCAGAGGACTTACTATAGACTAATGTATCACTATGAATTTATAGCTTTTAGTATATAAAATGAAAGATATAGATGTAGTATGTGTATAAGTAAACATACATATATTTCCTAGCTATATCTACTGAGAGGCTGAGAAGCAATGATACTCCAGTACCAATGACCACACCTAACACAGAGATCTTGGTTTCTAAATATCATTCTTCAATAAAAGGAATCGGAGCTCCTTGGAGAAATGGCCGATGCCATGGATGGACAGGAAAGAAACGAGATGAGCCTGGAATATCCAGAAAGCAAGAAACAAATGACCGAAAAAATTACAGGGGACATGGCAAACGGACCTATGAGCCAGCATGAAGGAGCTCTTGTGCTTAACGCTGGGACAATTTGAGCCAAAAAATAGCGAGAGTAACCGATTATAACCACAGAATAAAAATGAATCTATGAGTCCATACCGATACAAATAAACAAATAAAAAGAGAAAGACATGCTCTTATAGTAAAATTCTAACTAATAAAATAACTAAATTAGAAAATCCCACTTTGTCAATCACTGCAATAGTTGTTTCAGGGAAGGAGCATCAGTAAATGCTAAAGTGAATAAGTAACAGAGAGAAGATATTTAAATTATCTAAATGTGTCTCCCTATCGGATATTTCTTACAAAGGTGAAAAATAATGATTCTGCAGTGAAAAAAAGAAATGTGATAGACTCCACATTAATCAAGAAATCAAAGTTAAACATCACCAACAAAGGGACAGACAGATATCATGTGCCTCCAGATACAATGCACTAAGAAAGATACAATATTGCTTGTGCGATATTCCTGCCCCAAAATGCCAAACCTGGCTATAATCATCGAGAAACATCACATCAGACAAACACAAATTAAGGAACATTCTGAAAGCAACAGGTTCATACTTTTCAAAAATGTAAAGGTCATGAGAGTCTAGGAATCTGAGGAATTGTTTGAGATGAAAGGATCCTAAAAGACATGAAAACTAAATGTAATGTGTGATCCTGGAATGGATTATGGACCAGCAATAAATTACACTGGCAAAATCTCAATAAGGTCTGTGTCACAGAAATAGTATTATATTAATGTTAATTACCTGGCTTGATAATTGCACTGTGTTTAGAGAATGTCCATCTTTTTAGAAATTACACACTAAAAGTGTTTAGAAGCAAAGGGGAATCATGTCTTAAAATTACTTTCAAAGATTTCAAGAAAAAAATTGTATATAGAGAGGATATGATGAAGTAAGTGTAGTCAAGTGTTAATATCCAGTGAATCTGATGAGGGTAGAATAATTCTTTATAATATGCAACTTCTTTTGTCTAAAATTATTTCAAAATTAAAAGTTAAAAAAGGAGACAGACACGCACCCCGACTTGAGTTCAAATCTCAGCTCTACCATTTACAAGTATCCTTGAACTAATCAGTTAGCCTCAATGAGGCTTAGTTCTTCCTTTGTTCAGTGGAGCTAACATGACTTCATGCGCTCTCCGTGAAAAACAAACAAGATGCTGCAAAGCCCACAGACCTGCCTCATGAAGTCTTTAATAAGCATAGCTATTCTTGTTTTGGGTGAATCTAAAATAGAGCAATGCTAGTCGAGGGCATTACTGTTAACAAAAGCAATTCTGGAGCACACGGTCATGTGAGTACTACAGACACCAGGCTGCTGTGTCAGGCACAAGAACACAGCCAACTCATACCTGGCTTTAATTGGGGCCTTTTAATTATTTTTTAAATATTTCTACATTATGAGATATCACTTTTTTTTAGCATGAATGCAATTGTGGGTAGGGAGTTCCTTAGAAGAGGGACTCTTTGTTTGTTTGTTCACTTTGAAAATGGTCTTAGAATATTTGAAAATAGTGATTCCTTTTGTCAAGACTCCTTCTGCTCTCAGTTCCCCTTAGCTGTTCTTTTTTTTTTTTGGCCTTTTCTTCTCTTTGTCCCTTTACCCTCTTTCTCCTCCCTCTTTTTTTGTTTGTAGTCATTCATATGTCATCCCTCCTGAGAATCTCCCTTCTCCCCTCTTATTTTTTGTTTGCTTTTGTTTTGAAAAAATATATTAATTTCAAATGAACAAAAGAAACGTGTGGGAAGGAAATGAATAGTGAGCTTAGTTACTTCACCAACAGCCAAATTTTAAGTTCTTCCTCCAACTCACACTAACCTCATGAGCAACCAGAAATCAAAGTCCTTGCCAAAGCCTAGATGATAACTGAAAAGCAGAAAAGGAATAATGAGTGTGGGTTGCATTCTTATTATTCATGAGTTCTGAAGAAATGCCCAAGAATGTCAAATGGTTTTATGCTAACTATTAAAAAGTCACAGTAAAGATGTACTAATTATAGATTTTTTCCATTTCAATGTGTTTTAAACATCACTCACTGTCATTATTTTAATGATAGAGAATGTTTATATTTCAATCTAGGTTAAGTCCTAAATGCATGATCTTGAAATAGGGAGGGGGATCTTTTTAATTTCAATGTGATTTCCCATTTTCCCACGTTTCAAAATGAGGATCCAGAAAAAAAAAATTACAAAGGTCACAGAGGGTTGAAACATACCTAACAAGGTACATAAATCTCCAAAATCACTTTCCTGAGATACCTTCTGTGATTTCAAAAACTGAAAACAAAAAGAAAATCCACTTTTTCATTTGATAATGCTCCTGATTAATGACTGTGTTTGGGAGTGGGAGGACATCTGCTAGGAGAGGAGGGAGCTGCCAGATACATATTCAGATTTGATAGAAACATCTTTCAAATCAAAGCTCTAAATATAAACCATTACTGAGATGGAAAGACCTAGTTTCAGATAAATAAAATGTTTTGAGAACCTTATAACCCTCCTTAGCAGCTAGTAACATTTCTGAGATTTACTCTGCGTCGCTTCATTTCATCTGTGCATTGATTGTTGTTGTTCATTCTTTATTCACCAAATATTTACTGAGTACTAAGTTATTCACCAATGGCTGTGCTAGGTACTGTGACATGATGAGCAAGACAGGCCTAGCCTGAGGCCACATGGATCTGCCAGCCTGTCTTAGCTTGTCTGAATTCATACAATTTCTGAGAAGGTTGAGAATTAGCAAACTCACCTTAATGATAATTGGGCCCAGAACTGAATCCAGTGATTTTCTTAGATGCAGGTACATGCATGAGAGAGACAGAAGAGAGAATGTACTTAAGAACTTGCCAGGACAGAGTGAGGAGGAGAGGGCATGAGTTCCAGTTCCCTTCTTGGGTGCAGCCAGCATCTGTGTGTGTGTCTACATATGGGTATGGGAGTGTGGGAAAAGAAAGTTGAGAAGAGAGAGGAAAAATCAGAGGAAAGGTAAGGAAATTCTAGAGGAAGGCAGTGCTCTTCCTAGTTCGGGGTTTAAATGTTCCCCTCAGAATCACCTGAGGGAGTTATTTAAAATGCAGATTCCTGGGGCCCAACCCAGGTATACTGAACCTGAATCTCTGGGGCTAGAATCCTGGAATTTGCATTTTAAACAAGGTGGTTCTGGGTGGTTCTACTTATTAAAATTTAGCATTCGGTCTTCTTTTAAAATCTAAGCACTCCATTTTAACTGTAGAGTTGGACAATGCTCACAATGAATGGATACCTTCAAAGTCTTGTCACCACCAGGCAGAGTTGGAACCTGCTCCATGTATTTCTCTGCATTGCACTGGCTACTGTCACTGTAAGAAAGATGGGGTGATCTTGAAGTTGACTAAAAGTCAACTCGGGCTAGCATTCTTCCCTGGTAATAAGGCCCTGTTCAAGAAACTATTGGCTATCATTTATACTTTTATCAAGATGCCTTATCCAAATATGGATAAACTGTGGATGGATTCCAACCAGGAAATTCAAGACTGTATAATTCACACCCAGTGCTACTAAGTGATAATAATAAATGTGAGCCATTACTTAATTATTCCCTGGTTTATTAACTATCTAGTAATAAACTAGGAAGACTCCATTTAAACAAACAGATGTGGGGAGTGTAGATATTTCTGTGTGTTTTTTGAGAAATGTAAACAGGATCTTAATTAGTAAAACTGTAGTAATAACAAGCACGCACGCCAGGCATCTTTTCTGTCTCCTTTCCAGTTACCTGGATCACTTGTCAAAACTTGCCAAAAGAAAGAAGAAACTTGAATATCCAGAAATACGAAGCAATTTTAATGTTTTCCCAAACTAGTTGAGTCTACTGCATTGTCCTTAATACTAGGTCCATGCCAGGTCGTCAGAACAGAGAAGGAGATGTGTCTCCTAGCCCATCCCAGAGGTCAGAAAACTTTTCTTTAAAAGCCAGAGAATAAATATTTTAGGCTTTGCATGGACTCTGCTGCAACAACTTAACTCTGCCATTAAAGCATGAAAGCAATCACAAACAATATGTAAACAAATGAGTACATCTGCTTCCAATAAAACTTTGTTTACAAAAACAGATGGAGGGCCAAATTTGGCCTTTAGGCTATAGTTTGCTGACCCCAGCCTAAATCTTTCTTAAGTGAAAGCTAGGCAGCTGCTGACAACAACAAAGTCGTGCTCTCTTGTACTGGTTATTGAACTATTGTCTCTCATCATCAAATTCACCCCATGGGATGCTCTTCTGTGATAAATGGCACATCATTGTATTGACTAGAACTACTACATATTAAGTAGAAAAAAATCACATTGTTTATATTAATATCATTTTTTAAACAAATGAACAGAAAACAATAAATATAATCTTGTATGCATATATACACAAGGTTGTATAATGCACCCACACCATGTTGTATGATACACACACGTGATGTTTTATAATAATAGATAAGCATCAGAAAGGTTCAGAGGAGTAACTTCTGGAAAATGGAATCAGGGCAGAAAGAGAAGATGACTGGCTTTTTACGTTCTCTTGGCACCTTTTAATTTACTAATGTGAACATATGTTACCTTTGTAAGTTGAAAAAATAGTAAAGAAAAAAATCAGTTTGAGCTCTTACACATTCTTGAAGACTTTTCTTAACACATTTCCATTAGCTCCCAAATAGTGTTACAGGGGTGCTACTCTCAGGCAAGTATTCATTAATTCACACATTTATTCATTTCACATACATACTAAGTACTCACTATGTGCCAAACACTAGGGTAGGAGCAAGGAATTCATGGAGTTTAGAGTTTAGGTGGGCAAACAGACATTAATCAAATAATTATGCAAGTACAGCTAAAATTACAATTGAGACAAGTAGTATGAAGGAGACATGGCATCACTCATTCCTTTAGTGAACTATTAATGAAAACCATAGCCCATTATTGCTGGAGTGTAAAATCTGTGACAGTGAATACAGAAAGATGAGACAGAGAAGGAGGTAAACATGCTGAGGAGTTTAGACTCTGTACTTTAGACTCAGGGCAAGCGATACCTAGTAAATAAATACTCCGACTTGAATAGGAAGGGGTATGTAAGGAAATTTTTAAGGAAATGTGTTTTTAGTTGGCTCAAATGTGGGCTTTGAAGTTGAAAAGAAGCTGGGGACTTATAAGAACAAATGGCTCCAAGTGTGATGGTAAGGTCACCATGTATGATCACTTATGAGATGAAGTCCATCGTTTATTGGGTGACAGCTGACAACATAATTCCAAATTGTCCCACAAAATGTGATTCTGAATATTGGTAGATTAGTTCAACCATACCTTCTTATGAAAAGCTATAATGAATAGTCTAAGCAAGTATTACTCTTTGTTGACTTTATAACACATAAATTCTTTAGAGAACTTATCAGAATTTATGCTAATTTTATTGACCTGCTTAGTAATTTTTTTTTTTTTTCTTGGTTGTGCCCCCTATAGACTGTGAGCTCTATGTAGGAAGGAACTATGAGTCTCTGGGCCCATTGTCTACTGCCTGGCACAGAGTAAATGAAGTTCAATAAATGCTGACTAAATAAATGTAATAAATGTACAGATGGCAGCTGGGTGGATGGTTCAGTGGAAGGATGGAAATAAGTAGGCCAGCTAGCCAGCCAGATGCTCTTCTGGGTCACAAATCCATATAATAAAAGCAAGTCCCAACATTAACAAAAAATCAATCTCATTACATTACAGGAGAAGTGAAAGGCTTACCCATCTCTAACAAAAATATGAATTAAATAGAATAACAACAACAATAATAGCAATAGCAGCCAGCACTTACTCAGCACTTACTGTGTAACAGGCTCTGTTCTAAATGTTTTACATATGTGAACTCTTAATTCTTAATGTGAAAAAAGTGAATATTCTTTCTTGATCCAGAGCCCAAATCATATCTATCAAAAGGGTAACCTGACCATGGCTACTCCCCTCCACACATGCAACAGTGGTCACCTGACCTAGTAGCATTTAATTCTAGAAGCAAATTTAAGCCTTCTGTAAGTGCCCAACCAAAAAGACTATATGGTTTTCTGACCTGGAAATCTGAAGAGTCAATCTGCAATTTGTTTCCTGCAAAACTGTTATTGGCCCCTTCATATTCATCACAGGAGAAATTACTTTTCAGAGGCATCTACAGCTTGAGAATACTAAATAAGCTCTAATGAGTTCAAAAGTCAGTAAGATGCTACTAATTTGGTGGCTTGTTTGGCAGCAAGTCAGTCTCCCTTCTTCAAAGAAAAAAGAGGGTTATTAATTGAGCTAGGAGAATTTTCTTTACATGATGGATAGGAAGAAAAAGTAATCACCTTTGAAGTGCCACAACATATAATACTTCAGTGTTCTCTTTCTTCTTCTGACATTCATGAGTAATTGAAGGAAAAGTGGACTCTTAAAATGACCAGTGAAGTGAAGATGACAACCCTCTCTCAGCTATCTACCAATAGAATGAACATGCTAAGGTCTTGGATAGTTGGGAGCTAACATGATGTAAAGTGTCTTTGATGGGCTCCTCTGATGTTTGGCTCAGTGTGCACTTGCTACCAAGCAGACCACATAGGCTTTGGGTAAAACGTAGATCAGAGGAAACAAGACTTATTGCTTCTTAGAAGCCAATAACCTGTGGACTTATTATGAGAAGATCTAAGTTTAGGGGTGAAGGTAAAATCCTCAAGATAGAAGTAAAGGAAATAAACGAGCAAAAGAAGATGGAGCAGGTAAGAATCACTGAATACTGTTTCAAAATATTATCACATCATACTTATTCATAGTGACAGATTAGCTACAGTGTTAGGACTGACAAGCAGAAGACCACTAACCTTTTGGCCCTAGCTCATTGACACAAAGGTATACAGTTCTCCCACTGGAAAAGGCACTATTCTCCAGAAGCTTATTTAGTAAAGCCACCTTTGCAAATGCGAATGATTTGGCCAAAAAACAGTTTATTCTCACA
>NW_006440638.1:19169883-19192073 GCF_000325575.1 Pteropus alecto | reverse complement strand
ATTTTCATTTTCACAAGTTTGTTCTTTCTAAACTCTGCTAAAGCCTGTCTAGGCAGGCTGACCTACAGCAAGTAGTCTTTGAAGATAGATTTATAGGATAGAAGAGCCCTTGGTTTGCCAATAAGAAAGTAAAAAACTTATTGGAGCTGTAGCCAAAATGTCACCTAAAATATCCCTGACCAGCTTCTAGAGTCTACAGGCTAGAGAACAGGTGATTAGGGGTAGAGAAGAGATGGAGGGCTCCATGTTGTCTGGCATAGAATAGTCCTTTCTGGGTCCTCCTCTATATAGAAAAGGGTATGCCATGATACCTCCAACATGCCAATCAACAACTGTCCTTAACTGTCCTTTAATAGCTATTACTCACAGGTCCCATTACTTCTGAGTCACATAAGACAAAATTATTTTAAGAAACAGTAAAGCAACAATCTCCTCTGCAAACAAATGACAGCTACCCTTCTCAGAAGCTATGCCTGGCACTGAGCAGATAAATAATATATATGTATACATATATACATGTATATACGCATATATATATGCGTATATATATGTATACATATATGCATATATACGCATATGTATGTATATATGTATGTATATATGCATATATGCATATATCACCTTACATACATATATATGTATGTATGTATGTATGTATGTATAATCTGTTACATAAATGAAAATGAATGAGCGAATGAGTACACAGTATAGTTGTTTTATAAATGCAATTATTTTACAGTGATTCAATTGTATCTGCTTGGTATCACATAAGATTCTACTCCATAAAGATCTTTAGTATTTATATAACGTGGCCTCAGAACACAGTCAACTTCATCTGGTTCTCAATTCAAGAAAACAGATTTGCTCCAAAGATAGAGGACGGATTGGCCATGGAAGATATAGAATGCAGGGTTATATCTATGTAGTACATTAAGGATGTTGTAAAATATTTTTTTTACTATACACAATTATTTTTACTATACACAATTTCTAAATTAAGGCACAACTTTAAACTCCATGTAAAGCATGGTAGCATTTTTCGATTGATTCAATCCAGAGTTGCCTTTATTTCTTCCATACATGATGAGTACAGTGAGAACAAAATTTACAGGAAACCACCAGAAAAGGATTAACAAATAGAGGAAAATGAAAGCAGAACAAAATATGGGCAAACTCCTAAGTCTAATAAAATGGGCTAGGATGTCTGAAATATAGAATAGGAAACAATAATAAAAATAACAACATTTCACTGTGAGTAAAGAATCTTGTAAGTTGCTAAAAAAAAATCAGTGCTAAGGGTCTTAATTAATAGCTGATTATAACTAATTTCTTCATGTAATCTCAGGGAGCAGGGAAAAGAAAACAGATTGTGCATCTGTTCAAACTAAACATATTTAATGCTAGAACCAGCTTGGTGCCAAAGACATCTCTGTCACAGAGAGGGAAAAATTCCCAATAGAAAAAAAAAATCTCTGCTTTATGCCCAAAGATCATTAACCTAGGAAATAAAATGAGGAAACCATTTCCTCACTTATGAAGCACTGTATTAGTTTGCTACAACTGCTGTATCAAATCACCACAAATTGAGTGGCTTTACGCAACACAAATTTACCATTTTACTGCTCTGTAGGTAGGAAGTCTGACATGGGTCTCACTGGGTTAAAATTAAAGTGAGGGCAGGCTGAATTCCTTTTTGAAGACTTCTTTTCCAGCTTCCAGAGGCTGCCTACATCCCATAGTCCATGGCCCCTGTCCTTTATCTTCAAAGGCAACAACAGTAGCCCAAGTCTTTTTCACATGACATTCCTGACTTCCTCTCTTCTACCTCCCTCTTCCATTTTCAGGACTCCTGTAATTGACTACCTCAGGTTTACTAAAATAACCCAGGATAACCTCCCTATTTTAAGGTCAGCTATTTAGCAACCTCAATTCCATCTGCAACCTTAATTCTCTATTGCCACGTAAGGAAATTTATTGTTTCTGGGGATTAGGGCATGGACATCTTTGAAGATAGGGAGATAGTCTGTATTCTGCCTACTGAAGGCATCATTGTTTCAAATTTGTTTCTTCTTCTTTTTTAAATCTGTCTAGCTCCAAGTACCACAAAGACAAATAAGGTCCTCTCATTTGTATAAACTATGTACATATAAGGTGTGAGAATCATACTTTTCTCGCTAGGCAGAGCTGAATATATGTGTTTTCAGGCAGAAAAATTAGAAAACCAAAAATAAACAAAAACAATGAGGGGTGGGGAAACAGAACAGTGTCCGCAAACATCTATCTGAATTTACCCTGGGTACAGTTTCTAAGGGAGCGTGCCCATTAACAGCCTTTCCCCATGTCAAGTTCTCAATCACTTCTTTTGTTATATTGTGTATATTTGGAGAATGATTTCTGAGTTTCATTGCTATTAGCAGTCTAGATATTTATGATAAATTAAAACCCCATTAAGTGTGAAGGTATCAAAACAATAGCAGATCTGCCTTCCCCTGAATATATTTTAGGATGACAGCTCTGCTTCATCTGACTTCTTCAATGAGAACGGCTTATCAAAGTCACAGTTGTAGTGATGGAGCACCTCCTATTTTTGTAGCACCTGAAAAAAAAAATGCCATGTACTGGCCGTACATCTGGTACAGAAATGAAATTAAAAACAACAATATTGAGGCATCAACCACTCAGATCCATTTCATTGTTTCCTAACCAGAGAAGCCCTAATCGAAGGTGGCATTCCAAGGTTAAATCCCAGTTCTGACAGCATCTTGGGTCAGACACCTGTCAAAATGTAATAAGACACCTGTGAAAGAGAAACGATGCCAAAGCCACATTACATTTCTCTACATCATGATTCCTAACTTGGAGGATTCATGTCATCAGGCAAACAGGGTAGTAAGCTGTGTGCCACCAGGGCAGTACCATCATTTGCAGGCAAGGAAGAGAAAAAAAAAAAGATGACACCCCAGGAGAGACCATTGTTTTAAGTTTAGCATAAAAGGACAGCTCTGAATGGGCTTAAATTTCGGGATTCAGCCCTAGAGACTTGATCCCTGGTAGAGGCAGGGAATTATTTTTTAAGATCTGTTTTACATAATTAAAGGGTAGTTGCTTTCATGCAGATGAGCGCTTAGAATGTTCACAGCACCAAAGTGGCTCCATTAGCTTAGCTGGGCAATTATGAAGCAGGAAGTAAAAAGCTGGGGTAAAGCCTTATCTTCAAAAAGGCCTGAGTGGGATCTACTGATAGTCAAGATGTGGTTACGATGCACTTTGTACATTTATTCACTTGGAGGTGAAACTTCTATAGCTCTTGATAGCTCTGAAAGCAGTACATACATCCTGTTTAAGCCCCAAATGAGAGAAACAGGTGGCATGTTTAAGGCTTTGTAGAAAGTCTTGAAGTATTTCCCAAACATTTGTAGGTTCCACCAAACCTTTCTCTATTTGTTCTAAATGCTTTTTCTATTGTTATCCAATTGCTTTCCTCATTCCCCTCCCATGTGCATTTCAAAGGAAATTGAAGAGCTTAAAATGTGGCTAAGTAGAACACTGCACTAAGCAAAGAGTAAATAAAACCTCAAGAAATTATTTTAGATGCATGTCCCTCCTCTTCTGATTAGGAAACTGCAATATCACAAATGAATCTTGCTCAGGAGAAAGGCTATTTCTTTACGAGACAGCCAAGCATGTAGAAGGAGAGCTCGGGCGGCAAGGACTCAATTCAATTCTCAGCTATTTCAACACAGATGCTAGATAATCAGGCACGTACTCATGTTTTTTTTAAAGAATCAGATAAATCAAATCTCTCAGGGTAGAGGAAGATGAAACCATAGCCTGTTAGCTCTGCAGAAGACCATTACAGCTAACTTAATCTGGTGCAACCACCTTGTTTTAAAAATGAGATATTGAGTCCTGCAAAAGGTTGCTGACTGTCCTGAGTATCACTGAGTCACCACCCATCAAGATTAAACCTCAGGGTCCCTGGGCTCTCTGCATTCCTCCATACACCTCCCTGGCCACCAGCTTCAGGAAGAGAGGAATCATAGTCCAGGTATACACATATACCTGAAGAGGTCATCTGTTTGTCAGCCTGTTATCTGTGTATCTTCATTTCTCAGTTATTCTAGGGACCAGTTTGTTTTGCTTTTGTGCGGTTCCCTCCCTTTTACCCAGTTCAAACTGAAGCAGATGTGGGACTCAAAGAAATAAAGAGCTGGCTAAAGACAGAGCAAAACATTTCACAGCATGTTTACACAGCAAACAGTATAGGCTCCGGAGAGTACGGAAAAGCTCAGGCTGGGGAAGGAGTAGGAGGACATAGGAGGTTGTGCCACTAGAATATAGAAAGAATGGAAGAACACAAACATTTAAAGAATTAGGGCCCCTGTCCAGAGAACCAGGTGGCCAAGTGAAACATGTGAATAACAAGTGAGGACCTGCATTGGTCAGTGTCTCCAAACCTCAGTCTGCTCACCAGCTCAACCCGGACTGGGGCTCATCCCCTATAGATAACCCAACATCCTATGGTCTGGGAGACTTACTGGCATTCCCAACTGAGGTTGGAGACCTTATGTGGAATGGTAAGAAGAGAAAGCTTTACCTCCTGACCAGAGTGGGTCTGAACAGAGTGACCAGTTCCCCAGGAGCCCACGGAGGCAGTGTACAGAGAATACACCTCCCCTCTTAAGTATATTGTGTTCTTCTGGCATCTATCTAGTCCCAGTTTCCCAGGAGAGCCTCACGCAAATATTCTGTTAGTTCAGCACTTGTTATCACCTCATCTGATTTAATACCTGTCCTGACTTCTAATATGAAAAGGCCAGCCCTACGATATAGTGGGTTACTTACAGCTGTCTAGTGAACAAAACGCTCAAAGCTTCCCCAGTACTACTGCATCTGCCCGTCTCATCTCCTCTCTCACCATGCTCCTCAAAACAATATTCCTCCAAGTGGGAATCATGTGCTGCTGCTGGAACATTTCCCATACTTGTTTCTACTAGTCTTTGCTCATTCAGGTCTTTCTACCTAAAAGGCTCTCCCTTCCCTTCCTCACCTCTTGACAATTTGTCGATCCATCAGTTAAGGACTTTAGACATTGGAAATGACTTATAAATGGAATGGGATGACCTAGGAGGAGGAGAGTCCCTATTTGAAGGTATTCAAGGAGAAAGGTAAGACAATATGTTAAGATTGTATCAGATAAAGGTTGGGATAAAACAGTAAAAATAGTGATAGCTACCTAGGCTCCAGGAACTGAGCTAAGCATAGATCATATATTATTCCCTCAACCACCTCAAGAGGGAGTACGATAATCCACGTTTTAAAGGTGAGGCCCTGGAAGGTAAAGGAACATGCCCAAGGTCACTACTCTGGGATTTAGACCAAAACAGTAGGACTCGGGAGCCAGCTGTTAATCCGCAACCCTCTATGCCTCTACTGGTCCTTCCTACGCCATGATCCTGGCATTTTATGACATCTCTCTTCCTCCTTGGAGCCTTCTCTGAATGATTTAGTTGGGTGCAACCCCTTCCTCCTCTGCACGCTCTTGGCTCTTCTCTGATAATTATCTCATCGGCCTCACCGGACATATTTGTGTACTTACGCCATCAACTAGAGTATAAGCTCCTAGGAAGCAGGAACACTGGCTGACCTGCCCACAGAGCAATCACACTGCCCGAGACACAGCAGATGCTAATGTTTTCTTTCTTGAATGAACACCTGCCACAATGCTTCACACACTACAGTGCTCCATTAATGGTTGTTAGAGTTTGTTGAAGATGACTGCTCAAACAATTGTCGACAGTAAAGTTTTCTAGCAGTAAAAGCCTAGAGCCCACCCCCTTTATTTTTTTTTTTGCTGAGAACACACCCCTGACCTTGACAAGCAGGCCAACCAGACAGTCTATTCTTACTAGACTCAGGGAAGGACCGAAAAACCTTTTCTAGCCAAGAAGTACTATTATAAAGTTATTTGTGATTGTTTGAAACCATTAAATTTTTCATTGGTGCCAAGGTACAAACAAAATCACTTGCTTTTGGCATTTGGACAAGTCCAGAATTATGTTATTTATAAAAACTGAGGTTTTTTTAATCCTAATTTTTCCACCTGCAGGCATATTCAAGGAAGCCTTCCTGCCTTACTACATTGACCCTGAATGTTTCAAGTTCCATCATTCCAAGGAGTCCTCACTCTACTCTTGCATCAGAAACGTGACAAATCACTGAGATTGCTCTGTCTTGGGGTAGAGGGAACTGGAAGGACAAAGGTTAGCTGGACACTGGAATGAGTTCATTCTTACTCTTACTCATGATAAAGTCATGACTTTTCTCATGCCAAAATCTGAAAGGTAATGTCATGCTAGTATTACACCATTAGCTATGTCAGCCACACAAAAAGACTAGTATGTCCTTTTTTTACTTAATTTTATTCTCCTCTTACTGCATATGTGACACCAAAGGACCACTTCTTCTTTGAATAAAAGAGTGGTTACACATAAAACCATTTATGGCTCAGGACCTGATTTTACAGGCTAGGAACGTACACTAGTTTGTACTTCTGTTGGTTCTGTTTCCAAAATATCATCTGAAACTGTTCGCTTCTTTTCATCTCAAATCCACCACCTCAGTCCAGACCACTATCTCCTCTTACCTAAGGAATACTGTAATAATCTCTCCTAATTGGCCTCCCAGTCTCCCTTCTTGAACATGATTACTGAATTTAGAAGCTACTTTTCTCTCATTTCAAAAGCAAAAAGATGATCTAGAACACATTTGCTCAAAAAAACACCTTATATGTAACTTCATATACTAGGAACATTGGGAAAAAATGAAGCTTATTAAAGTGGTCACAAAAAAGCCTAAAACCTTAAGCACAAAAATGAGTAATTCTTCAACCTAACAATATGATATAAAAATTTGAAAACTACATTAAATGTTCATGAATAATTAGTTAAATGCATCTATATGATAAAATACTAGCCGTCAAATAATATATACTTAAAGTAAAAGATTTCTGTAAGAGGATGGGTTACTAAATGAGTAAAGCCCCATTTCAGAAGCATTCAACCACTTACAAATCAAAAAACAAAAACAAAAAAAATACACATACACATTTGTGCACGCATGCATAAACAGCAACGAAGAAAACTATATACAAGGGAAAGGTGGAAACTATGCAAGTTGGGGAAAATATGGAAAAGAGTCAAATATTATTCCTTTGCAGCTTCTGTTAGGTCCTTTAGGACAACCACCCAAATACCTGTCCCCATCATTAACTGTGTTCCAGGCATTTCTATTTAGATGCTTCACTCTCAACCCAATATATGTAGAACTAAGATCATTAGTATCTTACTTCTAAAATAATGATCTTCTAGCAAATCTTCTATTCCTGTTTATTCTAGTAAATCATTTTCTTTTTCCTTGCTTCCTTCCTTCCTTCCTTCCTTCCTTCCTTCTCTCTCTCTCTCTTTTTTTCTTTCTATCTATCTATCTATCTATCTATCTATCTATCTATCTATCATCTATTTATTTACAGTTTTCCTTATTGGAATGTAAATTTCATGAGGACATAGACCTTGTTAGTATTGTTTGACACTGCACTGCCTATTGTTCTGGAATACATCTCATATACTCAAACAATAACTGTGGAATGAATAAACAAATGATCCAAAGTGTCATCATATTACAGGATCTGCCATTATCTTGGTCCCTGACACTCCTTCCAACCTCATCAACCACTCTCCCACATGATCCAATTATACAGGCATACTGGGCCACCTGTTGTTGAGTGAACGAGTTACTCTTTTTGTCTCTGTAATTTTACACAAGCTGTTGCCTCTTGGTAAGACACTCTTCGCCCCTACCCCACTCAAGTCCCATGCTGCTCAAGGCTCAGCTTAAAGGGTATTTCCTCTAGGATTTCAAATGAATATTTGACTGTCCCAAGGCAAAGTTAAATGTAACAATAAGTTGTTAAAATATCTGCCTTTCAGTGCGTCAGTCCCAGAAGTGCATGAACCAAGGCTAAATCATACCTTTATCTGGGGCACAATGTCTGGCACACAGTAGGTGCTCAATAAATGTTAGGCACATGTATGAGTTAAATTTGACTATCATTTATTGAGCCTAGTTTCTAGGCTCAGTGAGAGATAATGCTGAGGGTTTCCAATGCTGGGAGCAACAAAGCCTGCTTAAATAACGACACTGCATGGTAGATCATTTAGTGCAAAAGTTAGTGTTGTGGGTGTTTCAAAGAGAGATGAATTCCAGACAAAACCGGAGCAAAGGGTAAGGTGACCCTGAGTGAATGAGACAGCACTTTCTATTTTCACTTCTATAAAATGCAGACATTTAGCCCAAAATAATCTCAGATTTCTTACTTGTGTTTCTAAGAGAGTCTCCAGGTCCCTGGGCATATACAATCACAACCCAAAACTCCTTACGAGACACAAAGTAAGAATCTTCAAATTTAAACTTCCTGACATGCTCATGAAGCTAAAGTAATGCTAAATGAGTAAGAACTTAAAAAAAACCCCACAACCTTTATTTTTGTGTGTAATAAAGCATCTCTTAACAATAAAGTTCATCCACATCAATAACTTTCCTTCTGTAGAGCTTCATCTCTTTTCTGTTCTTGGGTTCGAAAGACCATCGTCATTAATATCATTACAGAATATAAGGGAGAATAAAATTAAAAGAATGTGCAGGATAACTTTTTTTAAGAGAAAACAACCTATATACGAAAGTATATGAGTCCTGTGTTGGATAAAATTACAATTATAGTCAAGGATACATTTAACTGCTCATAACACATCATGCATTTGAGAAGGCATTGGGGGTTCGAAAGACCATCGTCATTAATATCATTACAGAATATAAGGGAGAATAAAATTAAAAGAATGTGCAGGATAACTTTTTTTAAGAGAAAACAACCTATATACGAAAGTATATGAGTCCTGTGTTGGATAAAATTACAATTATAGTCAAGGATACATTTAACTGCTCATAACACATCATGCATTTGAGAAGGCATTGGGGGAACTGTCAAAAGTCAAACAATCCCAACCTTTTTTTTTTTTTTATAAGCACATGTAACAGTTAATATCATTCACTCTTGCAGCATGAAAATTATGAAGCTTATGATTCCATTGCTCCTTCTTTAAAAAAAAACAAAAAACAAAACACACACACACACACACACACACACACACATAACACACCTCCCGACACACACACACACACACACACACACACAGCACACCTCCCACCTTGATCCAGCACATTCATTTTCCATATTCTCCTTTCCAGGTAGTTCTCTCCTCCCGTTGTCACGAGAAAGGAGATGGCTGTGTTACTCTAGTGATAGTTTATTTGCATTTGTTAAATACATTGTATATATTTGCCCCCTCCCGGTAAATAGTTTTCCTTTGTGCTTTACTTGAATATTAAGTTACAACAAATTTTAATATCTTGCATGAGCACAATACTATCATTTCTAAAAAGCAGATCATTTGCTGAGTTAGAAGGCATATCTGGTTCCCCTCCTTGCAGATATTTTTGAGGCAGAGGGAAAGGAAATCCTGCGCATACTGGGCCTTTTATCAGATATGTGCTCACATTCCTGTTTCAGATTTATATCCTCTAAAAACCTAAATGGTTTTGTTGGAAGTAAGAAAGGTAGATACTTTTCCAGCTACACCCCAGCACGAAAATCAGAACTCACTTTGGGAGGAAAAAAAAAGTGCCACCAAATCAACATGCTACAGACCAAATATTGAGACACAAAAGGTAACTTTTCATTTAGCTTTCACCATCAAGTATCTATGCCTTGAGAAAGTCACTTTGCCAACCTATCAACCAGTGTTCTTTAAATGCCAACTCTGTGCTAGAACCTACTTGATATTAAGAAGTCTATTCAGTGTTCAATGTCTTCATTCAGGGCCTTGGTTATAACTCTCTTGAAGTAAACTTAATCATTCCAAGTGACTGGAAATGACTTTATATCACTAGTATATAAAGACTGACTTGAACACACAATGTAAAAGACTTGAAGGGAACATGAGCTAAACCATATTTTTTACAACAATGAATCAGCTTGTAGAAAAGAGAAAGTGTGAGGAGGGAGATACATCTTTACCAACGAGAAGTGCTTGTAGTCCACGGTGACATCAAAAGAACAGTAAAGGATTAAGGATGAGAACTTTGGTGTTTATAACTAAACATGACTTCAGTGTTTATAAAAATAACACTGAAGTAAACAACATTCAATTAATGACCTTTGAGAATGTGAGATTAGAAAGAGAAACTGAGACCTTCGTAGACTTCTCTTTAAGCCAGATCACATTTTATTTTGTTATCCACAATGAAAACCAGAGAAACCAGCAACTTCATTACAGTTGAGTTCAAATTTGGCCACTTAAATCACTAAGAATCCATTAAACTTAGTTGTCAGGGGAACAGTTATCCTTTTAGAAAGAAAGGTGATATATCTTTCAAACTCCACCAGTTTTATTTCTCCAGCTAAATCCAAGATCAAAGAGAGTTATTTAATTCTTTTCTTGAAGCTCTTACTGTCTTAATATGTTTTAAAATAAAATCCAACAATAAAAAAGTTCAATTAAGCCTAATTTGTGTGCTTCAACATCTGGCTGGGTGACTGTTCCCCATATTTCACACACGTACAGTAAAGCATCACACTTTTTAATTAAGAACACTCATTCCGTTTCCTCTGTACCAAACGAAGACGAAGTTGTTGTTTGGATACAGGAAAAGGCTTAACTAACAAATAATATTTTTCTTTTAAGTGCCAGGCAAACACTGGTTCAGAATATAAGCTGCCTGACCTACCTTAAAACTGATCTCAATTTTATTTTAGAAATGCTAAGATTTCATTGCTACTGTATAGTACTTAGAAATAAAGGCACACATGCTTGTGCATACACACACACAATCTCTCAACAGTCCTGCATATAGTAATGTACTTTTTGTACTCTATAACAATATGGAGTAAAATACTTGGTAAATCACAAAGAGTGAAACACTCTTATCTTGGGCTTGAGTGAGGTTTCTCTCCTTTGCTGGGAATTATATTTAGAATGTAGAGGACCAGACCTCATCTGACCTTTTATGCCAGCTTTAGCAATCAGAGTAGAAACATAGAATATGAGACTCCAAAACTGTGCTTTCTATTCAGCTAATGATACCTATAAAGAAACATCTCTTAATTAGCTTTACCCTGAGCTAACTTCCTCTGATCTGCCATGTATAATTAAATATGTTAGCAAGACAGAAATGTGAGATGCAGCAGCTTTCACACCCAAATTTTCAACTCTAGGTTTATAATAAGATAAATGTGGGTGCTTTTTAGTTGAAAGCTTATCTTGAAGTATTTTATTTTCACTCTAGAAACTTTCAACATTATGTTAAAAAAAGAAAAAAGGAGGTAGTTAAATTAATAGTAAGGGGTGAATTTTTTGAAGAAAATAATTCTAAATCAAACCAACAAAATGTCAGTTGCTCAGCCAACGACACTGGTGTTAACAACTCAGTAAAGACAAGAACTCTCAGTCCAAAGATACATGTGATACCTGCCCCACTGGCTTCTCACTTCTAAGAGTGAATCTAAGAGCTGCAATGTTGATACAAAGCAAGAAACAGCCATCACTTGGGCACTAAAGAACCCTGAAGGCAGTATCCAGCCCCAGCTATACAGTGCCTCCTTATAGTTAAGTTAAATAAAATTAGATTTTTATCATTTTTAATTTGACATCCTGTAGAAATGTAAAACTTCCTAGTGAAAATTACTCTTTAATAAGGAAATGAAACAGTTTCAGAATATAGGCCTCTCCTATATTTATGTCTAAATATGACTTAGAAAGATGAGTGGTAATTCACATTGGGTTTATGACAGGTAAATAAATTTAAAAAACTGATATCTTACATGTATTTGAAAATAAACCTGGGCAATATTTATAAACCTAGGAAAACACTTATTTGATTAAATAAATTTTGACCTTTAAAGGTCTTAATTCTTCTTTTTTTTTTTTTTTTTACTCAAAAGATTCTGTTGTGCTGGTTGATCAATTTATACATCCAAAGCGTGTAACATAGATAGGACTTCATAGTAAACTATCTTGTTACAGATAGGTTTTCTTATAGATAAAAATACAGATATACAATTCATACTCTTATCAGAATAACCTACCAAGGAGATTAAAATAGACTTTATACACACACAGATATTTTTCAATACAATCTTTTATAAATGCCAGAAAGATTTTCCTCTATGTTGACATTCTAAGTTTGCTTTGAAACGCAATATCTATTTGACAAGAAACGTCAATTTCAATCTTGTAATTAAAACACGCACATGCACACACTCACGCACAATTCTGAGGAAGTTTTGAAAAAGAATTTAGAGTAGCCAAAAGCCCTTTAAAAATTTTTCCAAGGTTTCATCTTCATATACACACTAGTTTGATTATTTTGACAGATTGCTCAATTTAACCTTAATTCAGGTTTATAGATTTGGCGACTGGTTTTGCTTGACTTTGGCCATATGTACCATTCCAGGAAAATTAGTTAAAAGCTAATTCAGTAAGTCCGCTTTGGGGTTGTTCCCATAATAAAGCATAATGTTGTTATTTGAGCAGTTTGAGGGAGTTCCTCTGAATTGATTAGACAGACACAGGGTTTAGACAGTTTAAGATTCTGTACTTGCAAGAGTGAGTGTTTGAGGGCTGCTTAAAACTAATTCAGAGTTACCTCAGAGGTTGGTTCTCAGCAAGTTGTTAAGTCAAAAAGTCAGTTAAGTAACGTAACTCCCTCTAGGGGACCGTTGTACAGTGTTTCTGTGTATTTGTTTTGTGGTGATTTTCTGCCTATACAGTACACACCGCTCCCTGGCCCCAGTCCTATTTGGCTGGAATTCGTGTTGTGTTCACCTTGGATGGCTATGAAGTGCCCGCCTCCCACTACTGGCCAGACCCTTCCTTCTTCCCCGCCCCCCACCGGGAACTATAGCACAGAGACCTACTGGCCCAACTGATCTTGCTAAAATTTGTCGTCACTCTCATTTCCTGGCCCTCGGATCTCTTGGCTCCTTCTATTTTCTAGCTTTCTCTCTCGGTCACTCACGGCTTTGTGCTCTCTATCAACTTGATAATTCTCCCTTTTATTCATAATAACCAGAGCTGGTCTGCACAGCACCAACTGAGAACTTCTGAACACAAAGATCCTCACACATTTAATTCTGCTCGAGAAGCACTAAAAGAGAGGGAGGGGAAGAAGAGAGAGAGAAAAGGACAAAACGGAAATGCTGTTTCAGCCAGGACCTTTCTTCTCCGCCACCTCATATATTAAAACAGGCCTGGTTTTCTAAGTTCAGCAGAAGAGCCTGGGAAGAAATATTAGCTCTTCGGTTAATGTCATTCACACAGGGAATTTGTCAGCAGAGTCTGCATTTGATCATTTTATGTCATCTCATGCATCTCAGAGGGTATTGAGCTCCATAAAACACAATTTCAAAGTGAAATAATTTCCCATTTTGACTCTATAAGCGAGTCTTAGGGAATGCAAAAAAGAAAAAAAAAATCAATCTCTGGCTTTTTCCTAAAGTGAAAATAAATAGAACAAACAGAGATATTTCTTGGGCCGAAGAACTGAAAGGTTTACAACCCTTAGGGTTCCTCCAAATCCTAGCAGGTCTGGCACAGCAGAACAGAGGAGGGGCTGGGTATACATTGTGAGAAAAACAGAAGCAAGTGGTTAATGGTTTTCTTAAATGCTGCAGAAAATGGCTTGTGTGTAAATGAGTATCCTACATTATAGAGACTTAGCAAGGAAAAAAGGTGAAAATGGAACTCTAGGGACCTGGAGGCCCTGTTCTCAGCTAGCCTGCTTATGTTTGCACAAATCTGACCTTTCTGTAGGTGAAGCTCTTCTTTACAGCCTGCGTCCTCCTCCTGCTTCTCTCAGTTGGCTGCTAACCCACAGCAGCGGCCAGAAGTAAACCAGTGACATATAGATTATACTTCCTCTTGCTTCTTTAAACAGGGTTTAAAACGGCCCAAAGAGGCATTTTGAGCCGATTGTTTCAATAGCCGTTTTCTGAAAAACTATTGCAAATGTTACAGGACTTTTGTTTTAGAGGCTTGGATCATATACCCAATGATTTACATAATTCAAATAGGCATCCTTGTGATTTGAGGGGTTTGGGCTACCCCACAGAATGATGATACAAGTCTGGTCAAATAGATTTGGAAAATGCTGTGTTAAACATCAGAAAATTTCTGAGCACATAATATGCAAACATGCTGTGTGAATCTCTAAGTGGGGAAGAGAGGCAGAGTAAGTCACAACCTCTCAATTCATTTGATCGTCTTGCTAAGTTCTTCTCTGGGACACAAAGAATGAATGAAATAATTGCAGCCATCCCTTCTAGCTTTGTATAACATTTATATTACTTCCTCATCAGGACAAAAGGACTCAAAGGAATAACTTAGGAAAGTAGGAGGCTCTTGTTCCTCAGAGAATCCAAAGATCACTAGACAGATACTATTGTTAGTGGTTAATGATGTAAAGAATGTGCACATCGGAGCAAAGCTGACAAGTTTGAATCCTGTTTCTGCCTTTTGTTAGCTGCATGTTCTCAGATAAATCACTTAATCTCTCTGGGCCTCAGCTTCTTTATTAGAGATACTAATACTACTTAAGATGTTTGAAATAAATTATCTAAGATAGCAAACAACTTGCTTTATATGTAAGATAGTTATTTTATTTCAATTATTCTTTTTTTTTTTATTTCAATAATCATTGAAATTGAGACCTGGTCATGATCACCTGGTTAAGAAAGGTAGCTTGACAAAAAGATCACTCAAAATTTCTGTCTTATTTAGAATTGTACGATTGGCTTTGAGATTGGCTAAATTTTTCATGTGTACATTTATTTCACCAAAATCTTCTCTTCCATATACATCACAATTTACCCTACCTAATCCCTGCTAAGCTTTTCTCTACTCCTTCTGTCCAATGGGACAATCACCAGAGCCTTGGAGAGTCCTCCATAATGCAGCTCCCAAAATGTGAGCTGGAAGTAACAAGCACAGCCACGATGTCAGAGGCAAGCTATGCTACAAATCAATTACTCCAAAAGAAAAAAAAAATATGAATTGTTCCTCTACCAAAGAATACTACTGAATATTGATTTTTCCATTCTTTTGAATGGTCTGTTTAGATCAGTGTTAAAAGAATTCACTTAAAAATGCATGGAAATAGGTTAAAGGCCTAGCTTAAATCTAGAATAAGTAGAAGCAAAGAGTGAAATTAAAGATGGCCCTGTGATAACATGATACATGCTCTTTAACCAAGGCTGCAGTTCAAGTGCAATAATAAAAGTTGGTAATGACATCCCTTTAAAATTGTGGATGTGTAACAGACTCCTCCTGAGTCCCCAGAGAGATGATACTAACTCAAGCTGCTGAGTTTTCTTCCAGCAATTGGGGTTAACTGTTTTTTTCTTTTTAATTATATTTTCTTTATTGGGCATTGGGAAATAACTTTCATTTATATTATATTTTAAACAAATAAAACATTTGAAGTGCTGTACGTATTTATCCTTTAATTATTTTTAAATTTAATGCTTTTGATAAGAAGAAAACACCATTGACTTACAAAGAGGCAGAAAAGCTGTCAAACTACATAAAAAAGAAATTAAAAACTGGTCTCTATTTTTGCTTTGCCTCTAGCCTTGTCTTGACCTACCACTGCTTTCTATCTACAGTCTCAACTTTTCTTCTCAGGTGTAAACTTGTACAACCAAAAGCCTCGCAGGCATCTCCACCTGGACATCTACCAGACACTTCAAATTAAACATCACTCAACTCACCACCTGAAATACCTTCCCGCAAAATTGATCCATGGTTTTCTCTCTAATTTTGCATCTCTTAATGTCTGTATCTCTTAAAATTATTTTCAGTTTTAAGAGACAAAATCTCAACTAAAACTGGCTTGAACAATAAGGGAAATTATTGTCTCACATAATAATGTAAGTGGCTAAATGAAGTCATCTCTCATGGGGTTAGTTCTTTCTTTTTTCTCACAGAAGCATCAGTGTATCAATTGGATTCAAATACAAGAATCAGAATACATTCTAGATATTTTAAGCAGGAAAGGTTTCATATGAGGAAGTTGGTGCTTTAAAAAACACTGGAATGGCTGAAGGAAAGGCTGTAGGCCACATCTCTAGCAAATCTTCCCCAAACAGCGTCCCACTGACCAATGCGAAGTTACAAGGAGCCACTACCTCTGAGACCACCTTAAAGACTTAATAAAATTGAGAAGCGACCACCAATACAGCTGCCTCTGGACATGTAGAAAAGTGAGGAAGGCATATTTGTAGCCGCTGTTCAGAGCTTAGTTAGTCAGATCAAACGATGCCACCACTGCTTCTGCCACCCTCAATCATTTCTTAAAAAAAAAAAAAAATTTTTTTAAAAAAAAACTGGAGAATGAATAGAGAAACATAATTGCAGGGAATCCGCACATTTCCACAGCCAGACTTGCCTGCAGAAACAGCAAAAGTGTTGCTAAAAGATGCCCACCACCTCACTTTCACCTGCCAAATAGCACATGAATATATCTCATTGGTGGAATCTTTTCTGAACCTAGAACCTGGCTAAAAGAGAATCTGAGAAATGTTGCTTTTAGCTCAACAACAATTCTTATTTGAATAAGGATAAATGGAAACCATAAACTCATCTAGAGCATATAGAAAAATCAGCTTCCTGGGCTGAGTCTCCACGTAGGAGCATAATAAAAATGAGCTGCAATCAAGGCTGCCTGAGCCATTGATTTAGTCCAAAAGCAGAGAGAAAGCCATTTAATCCCTAGCCATTGTGTTTAAAGCGTTCCCTTGAGTCTCATTGGGCCATCTTAAGCCATTTGCTGACACATAGTCCTACACCAGTGACCAGGCAATGTTATGGGCTGATTGGCTTAAATGGTGCATTGGTAGAGAGCCAACCATTGTGCCCCCTATAGCAGGGATCCCCAACCCCCGGGCCACAGACTGGTACTGGTCCATGGCCCGTTAGGAACAGGCCTCAGAGCAGGAGGGAGTGGCAAGTGAGTGAGCAAAGCTTCATCTGTATTTGCAGCCACTCTCCAGTGCTAGCATCACTGCCTCAGCTCCACCTCAGATTAACAGGCATTAGATTATCATAGGAGCACCAGTCCCTGGTGCCAAAAAAGTTGGGGACCATTGCCCTATAGGGTCTCTGCTTACATATGATCTAATTAATGAGAACTTTCCTGACCATCCTGTCTAAAGTTGCCTCTCCTCCTGCCCCATGAATGTTTTGTCCTTTTACTCCATTGATAAATGTTCATGCCACTTATCACAATCTAAAATTATCTTCCCATTTAATTTTTTGCTGGCATACTCTCTCATCCCTACCAGGATGTAAGCTCCATGAAAGTAAAGATCTTGTCTCTCCTTTTCCCTTCTGTATCCCCATTACCTGTAACAATGTGAGATACATATTAAATAGATTGGTGAATATATAAATGAGTAGACTAGCACCCATGTACTGTATAAACTTATCACTATAGCCCTTATATCCTTCCCAGTTAGGCCAGTTTAGCAGGTAAAAGAAGATGAAAAAGGAAGAGCCGTTCAACTATGTGTGTGTTACCTATAAACTAACCCATTAATTGGCTTAGTCTACTGGGATTTAAAGTTTTGTCCTCCTTCATGCCAGTCACTGTATCCTACTATCAGCCATGCATAAATCAGGATCCTTTGCCCTATTATACATGAACATTTAGAACACAATACGACAGACAGAACTCTTATAACTAAGGATTTAAAGAGGCCACGTTGAGATTGGTAGGAGGGCTAGCCCCACACCCATGTGTGGTGGTCAAGTATTGAGAGTGCTATCTCAGCTACAAAGCCTCCCCACAAAGAGTAAGGGGACTAAGCCTCACACCAGGCTCCCCAAACTAGGATCTAGTGCTAGGAAGAGAGTTCCCACAAAATGTGGTTGTGAAAATCCATGGCAATTCTGTCTGTCGGGGTAAGATAGAAGGCTGCTAGAAACCCAGACATCCTCTTATAGGGCCCATGCACAGACTCGCTTTCTTGCAGGCACTCACCCTGGGATCTGGCAGAGGGATGGTAACTCAGGAAATGCCAGAGACAAGCAGGGAAAGACTGAATTGTATATGGCAGAATAGCTGCTATTATCTCTGTGTCGAGCCCTCCTCCCATGTAGCCTATAGGCAGACACCATTTTTCCTGTGCTGAACCCTTCCCAACATAGATAAATCTGATTTTGCATTGGCCTGGTAAACTCCACTCGCTCCACCACAGTGACTCCCGGGGACCCAGCTCAACCCAACTTGTGCACTGCCAAAGACACTTTCAGTGGCAAGCAACCAGCCCCAGCTGGAGCTGCAGTCTTTCTTAGACAAATCTCAGTGGTCTCTGGGTACAAGGCAGGTGGTGGCTAGCCTTGGTGTACTCTGAGACTTTTGTGAGTGGCCTCAGGCTTAGCACTGGTGCCAAATCTGGATCTGCATTAAACTGATCACCGCTCGCCCTACCCTGGTGACTACCAGGGACCACACTTCACCCAGTTCACATACTGCCTTAGAATCTTTCAGCAGCTGAGACTTATGGGTAGCTGGCAGGCAGCCTCAGGCCTTAGGATGCTCTGGACCTTATATTTAAAGGAACTTCAAAAAGAACAGGAGACAAAGCCCAAACTGAGTAGCAGGAAGAAAATACTAAAGATCAGAGTGGAAATAAACAAGAGAGAGTCTAAACAGACAATTCCAAAAATCAATGAAACCAAGAGCTGGTTCTTTAAAAACATTAACAAAACTGTTAAACCTTTAACTAGACTTATCAAGAAAAAAAGAGAGAGGACTCAAATAAATAAAATCAGAAATGAAAGAGAAGCAACAACTGACACCACAGAAATACAAACGATTATAAGAAAATACTATGAGCAATTATATGCCAACAAATTAGACAATCTAGAGTAAAAGGATAAATTCTTAGAAACATATACTCTTCCATGACAGAGCCAAGAAGAAACAGAAAATCTGAACTAACCGATTATTACTAATAAAATCGAATCTATAATCAAAAAACTCTCAACAAACAAAAGTTCCGGACTGGATGGCTTAATAGGTGAATTTTATGAAACATTCAACAAAGAATTAACACCTATTCTTCTCAAACTATTTCCAAAAGTTCAAGAGAAGGGAAGGCTCCTAAGGTCATTTTATGAGGCCACCATTACCTTGATTCCAAAACCAGACAAACACATTACAAAAAAAGAAAATTATAGTCCGATGTCCCCGATGAACATATAGATATAAAACTTCTCAACAAAATATTAGCAAGCCAAATTCAGCAATATATTAAAAAGATCATATACCATGATCAAGCTGGATTTATTTCAGGGGTGCAAGATTAGATCAATATCCTCAAATTAATTAATCTGATACACCATGATAACAAATTGAAAGATAAAAATCCTATGATCATATCGATAGATGCAGAAAAAGTGTTTGACAAAATCCAGCATCCATTTATGAAAAATACTCAAAGCAAAGTGGGGATGGAAGGAACATACCTCAATGTAATAAAGGCCATATATGACAAATCTACCTACAGCTAACATCGTAGTCAAGAAGAAAAAGTTAAAATCATTTTCTGTAAGATCGGGAACAAGATACGGATGTCCATTTTAACTGCTTTTATTCAAGACAGTATTGGAAGTCCTAGCCACAGCAATCAGACAAGGAAGAGAAATAAAAGGCAACCAAATTAGAAAGGAAGAAGTAAAACTGTCACTATTTGCAGATGACATGATACTATATGTAGAGAACACGAAAGATTCCACACCCCCCAAAATAAATAAATAAATAAATAGACTATTAAAACTGATAAATGAATTCAGTAAAGTAGTAGGATACAAAACCAATATTCAGAAGTCAATTACATTTTTATATACCAATGATGAACTATCAGAAAAAGAAATTAAGAAAATAATCCAACTTACATTTACATCAAAATCAATAAAATACCTAGGAATAAATTTAACCAAGGAGGTAAAAGAGCTTTATTTGAAAAATTATAAGGCATTGAAAAACAAATTAAAGAAGTCTACAGCCATGCTACCCTGAATAAGCCTGATCCCGTCTAATCTTGGAAGCTAAGCAGGGTCGGACCTGGTTAGTACTTGGATGGGAGACCACCTGGGAAGACCAGGTGCTGCAGGAGTAAAAAATAAAAAATAAGAGATTGTAAGCTAACAAGGTCTTTGCAATCTGTGAGGTGAAGCAAGGGTTGCCTCACCTAAAAAAAAAAAAAAAAGGAAAAAAGAAAAAGAAATTAAAGAAGATACAAGTAAATAAAAGCATATACCATGCTCATGGATAGAAAGAATTAACATCTTTAATATGTTTATACTACCCAAAGCAATCTATAGATTCAATACTATCCCTATCAAAATACCAATGGCATTTTTCACAGAACTAGAACAAATAATCCAAAAATTTATATGGAACCATAAAAGATCTCGAATAGCTATGGCAATCTTAAGAAAGAATACTAAAACTGGAGGTATCACACTATCTGATATCAAACTATATTTCAAAGCTATAGTAAACAAAACAGCATGGTACTGGCACAAAAACAGACACAAAGATCAATGGAATAGAATAGAAAGCCCAGAAATAAATCTGTAACTATATGGTCATTTAATCCATGATGAAGGAGGCAAGAATACAAAATGGAGTAGAGACAATCTATTCAATAAATGATGTTGGGAAAAACCAGACAGATACATACAAAAAAATAAAACTGGACCACCTTTTTATACCATATAGAAGAATAAACTCAGAATGAATTAAAGACTTAAAATGTAAGACTTGAAACTATAAAGCTCCTAGAAGAAAACAAAAGCATTAAAACTCACTGACACTGCTCTTAGTAATATTGTTTTCTGATATATCTCCTCAAGAAAAGGGAAACAAAAGAGAAAATAAACAAATTGTACTACATTGAACTAAAAAGTATTTGCACAGCAAAGAAAACCATCAACAAAATGAAAAGACAGCCTACTGAATTGAGAGAAAATATTTGCCATTGATATATCTGATGAGGAGTTAATATCTAAAATTTATAGAGACTTCATAAAACTGAATATCAAAAATAAACGAATAATCCTATTAAAAAATAGGTAGAGGACCTAAATAGGCACTTCTCCAAAGAAGACCTACAGATGACCAATAGACATGTGAAAAGATACTCGAAGTCACTAATCATCAGAGAAGTGTAAATTAAAACCACAATGATATATCACGTCACTCCTGTCTGAATGGCCATCATCAGTAAATCAAAAAACAACAAGTATTGGCAAGGATGTGGAGAAAAGCAAACCCTCATGCACTGTTGTTGGGATTGCAAATTGGTACAGCTACCTATAGAAAATAGTTTGGAGATTCTTCAAAAAATTAAAAATAGAACTGCCTTATAACCCAGCAATTCCACTTCTGGGTATTTATCCAAAAAAATTCAAAACATTAATTTGAAAAGATAGGAGTGACGTCAGAAACCTGGTGGAGTGAGAGACATCCCCAGATCTCTCCCTTGAAACAACAATAAGCTGAACATCTAAAACTCAACAAAAAATGCCCAGACTGCACACCAGCACATCTAAGCGTGGGATCTGCACATAAGAGCTACTACAGATCAGAACCCAGGGTGTCATGCGAAACAAAGAAGCTGCCTCTCATATCCATAGCTCCCTGTAGGAGGAGGAGGAGGGGAGAAGGTGTGGCGAGTTCCCTGAATAGCCTTGCTGGTAGAGCTGTGAGCTCCACGTGGCCAGTGGCAGTTCCCAGGCATCAAAGCAGAATGCAGAGAAGCGGGAGAGCAGAGAAACAACAAGGTGATTTTTACCAGCAGTGGTTGTAAAACTGAGGCTGAGCTGCAGTCCCCATCTCACAACCCAGAGAGCCTCTTCTCCCATACCCTCTGAGACCAAACACCACAGAGCCCCAGGGGAATATGAGCAAATGCTACCAAAACTGTTGCTAACACTGACAGGGACTGAAACTGAGGATAGCGAGCATGATTAAACATCTATAAGAAGAAGAAAAAAAATTATATATATATA
>NW_006440638.1:19133314-19166910 GCF_000325575.1 Pteropus alecto | reverse complement strand
CCCCTCAGCCAACATTCTGCTTAATGGTGAAAAGCTGAAAACCTTTCCTCTAAGATCAGGAACACGACAAGGTTATTTTTTCACCCTATCGCCACTGTTATTCAATATAACATTGGAAGTCCTAGCAAGTGCAATCCGGCAAGAGAAAGATATAAAAGGCATCCAAGAATTCAAACTGTCACTATTTGCTGAAGACATGACTCTCTATATAGAAAACCCTAAAGACTCCACAAGAACACTACTAGAAACAAGCAAATACAGTAAAGTTTCTGGATACAAAGTCAATGTTCAAATATCCACAGCTTTCTCATACTCTAATAACAAAGTGACAGAAAAAGAAATGGGAAAAATGATTCAATTTGCAATTGCAACAAAAAAAATAAAATACCTAGAAATAAATCTAATGAAACATGTGAAGGACCTATATAATGAAAACTACAAGACCCTATTAAAAGAAAACGAAGAAGATATAAAGAAATGAAAAGATATCCCATGCTCTTAGATTGGAAGAATCAACATAATTAAAAGGACCTTATTACCTTAAGCAATTTACAAATTTAACGCAATCCCCATCAAAATCTCATTGGCAATTTTTAAAGAAATAGAACAAAAAATCATCAGATTAGTATGGAAGCACAAAAGACCCTGAATTGCCATAGCCATCCTGAGAAAAAGGAAAGAGGCTGGAGGCATCACTCTGCCTGACTTCAAATTATACTACAAAGTGACAACATTCAAAACGGCATGCTATTGGCAGCAAAACAGACACATGGACCAGTGGAACAGAATCGAGAATTCAGAAGTAAACCCGTATTTATTTATATGGGCAAATAATTTTCAACAAAAAAAAAGCCAAAAACATACAGCGGAGAAAGGAAAAGCTCTTCAATAAACGGTGCTGGGAAAACTGGAAAGCCACCTGCAAAAGAATGAAACTAGATTGTTGTCTTTCACCATGCACCAAAATTAACTCAAAATGGATTAAGGATCAGAATATAAGACCTGAAACTATAAAATGCATAGAAGAAAACATAGGAACTAAACTCAAGGACCTTGGACTTAAAGAAGATTTTATTAATTTGACCTCAAAGGCAAGAGAATTAAAAGCTAAAATAAATGAATGGGACTACATCAAACTAAAAAGCTTCTGTACAGCAAAAGAAACCATCAACAAAGTACAGAGACAACCATCTGAATGGAAAAATAAATTTGCAAGCAATGTCTCCAATAAGGGTCTAATATCTAAAATATACGAAGAACTCATATAATTCAATACAACAATAAAACAAACAATCCAATCAAAAAATGGGCAGAGGACCTGAACTTCTCCCTAGAGAACATACAAATGGCCAACAAATATATGAAAAGATGCTCAACATCGCTAGCTATTAGAGAAATGCAAATCAAAACCACAATAAGATATCATCTCACACCTGTTAGAATAGCTATAATCAACAAGACAAGAATAACAAATGTTGGAGAGGATGCAGAGAAAAGGAACCCTCATACACTGCTGGTGGGACTGCAATTGGCACGGCCACTACAGAAAACAATACGGAGATTCATCAAAAAACTAAGAATTGATATACCATACATTCCAGCAATCTCACTACTGGATATTTACCCCAAAGACTTGAAAATCGATATCCAAAAAGATATTTGCACACCGATGTTCATAGCAGCATTATTCACAGTGGCCAGGACATAGAAGCAACCAAAGAATCCTACGATAGATGATTGGCTAAAGAAGCTGTGATACATATATACAATGGAATATTACTCAGCCATAAGAAGAGATGAAATACTGCCATTTGCGACAACATGGATAGACTTCGAGATAATCATGCTAAGCAAAATAAGTCAGACAGAAAAAGTTGAAAATCACATGATATCACTTATATGTGAGATGTAAACTTAAAAGCAACAAATGAACAGGACAAACAAACAGAGACTCGTGGACTTGGTGGTTACCAGAGGGGGGTAAGGGGTTCAAATATGTGGTGACGGAAAGAAATCTAACTATGAGAAGTGAACACGCAATGTAAATATATATATATATATATTTACATATATATATATTTACATATATATATGTAAATATATATATATATGCCTTAGTGTTGAAATGTACAACTGAAACATTGAATTTCATTAGCCAATGTCACCATAAAAATTATTTATTATTTTTTAAAAAAGAAAAGAAAAGATATATGCACCCCTATGTTTACTGCAGCAGTATTTACAAGAGCCAAGAGATGGAATTAACAAGGACCTATTAATATACAATCAGATAAAGAAGAGGTAGTACACAGATACAGTGGAATATTACTGAGTCATTGAAAACAATGAAATGTTACCATTTGTAAGAACATGGATGAACCTAGAGGATATTATGTTAAATGAAATAAATCAGACAAAGACAAATATCTTATGATCTCACTTATATGTGGAATCTATAGAACAAAATAAATGAACAACAAAACAGAAACAGACTCATAGATACAGATAACAAACTGATGACTGTCCGGTAGGAGGGGGATTGAGGGGCTGCGTAAAAAAGGTGAAAAGATTAAGAGGTACAAATTGGTAGTTACAAAATGGTCGTGAGGATGTGAAATGCAGCATAGAGAATATAGTCAGTAATATTGTAATAACTATGTGTGGTGTCAGATATGTACTAGACTAATTGGGGGGAATCACTTGATAAATTCCATAAATGTCTAACCAGTATGCTGTATACCTAAAACTAATATAAAATAATATTAAATGTCAATTCCAATTGAAAAAATGGAATACATTATGACAGCTGCTATGGAAAACAGTATAACCCCCCCCAATAAAAAAATTAAAATAGAATTACCATATGATCCAGCAATTCTATTTTGGGATATATAATTGAAAGTGAGGACTTGAGGAGTTATGTGTGCACATATTTTAGTAACGGCATTATTCACCACTGTCAAAAGTAGAAGCAACCCATGTGTTCTTGGACAAATGAATGGATAAACAAAATGTAGTATACACATACAGTGGTCATTATTCAGCTTCTTAAAGGGAAGAAAGCTGACACATGCTACATGAACCTTGAGGACACCACACTAAGTAAAATAAGCCAGTAATAAAAAAACTGTATAATTCCATTTATATAAGGTACCTAGTATAGTCCAGCTCATATAGACAGAAAGGAAAAGGTTAGTTGCCAGAGAGTAGAGGAGGGGGAAAGGAGGATTTTTGTTCAATAGTTTCAGCTTTGTAGGAAGAAGAAGAATGCTGGAGATTGATTGCATAACAATGTGAATATACTTAACACTACTGAAGTGTACACTCAAAAATAGTTAAGAGGGTAAATATGTATGCATATTTTACCACAATAAAAAATTAAAAACTAAATAAAGAATACATGATGAGCTAAGCACATTTTATATAAATTACTTATTTAATCTTCATAATTATACAAGGTAAACATTATGAATATCCCTATTTTTAAAATTTCATCACAGAAAGGTAAATTAGCTTGATCAAGTTTACATAGTGAGTTACAGGCAGGGCTGGGAGCAGAATCTGAAATTTCCACTTCAAAGATCATGCTCTTAAGTAGCACATAGACACACAAATAAACAACAGTATCATGTTCCCAAATCGTCTATTACTCTCCTATTTAATTGACAAACTTTTCCCACAGTTTTTATAGATAGATGATTAAGTGCGCACATAACAACGTATCAATGTTGCTACTAAATTAAGTGAGAATATAAGAAATCTTGCACTCTTGGCCTAAACATTTTTAAACAGAAAAACTTCTTTAAAATAAATAATGGAAGGAAATTGTGACAGTTAGAAGCATACTGATCTAATAATGTTTAAGGCAATGGACAGAAGAGAAAGGCTGAAAAAAGAGATCGTAATGTATATAAATGTCATCATCTAATAAATGTGGAAATACAAAACCTAGGGAAGAAAAGACTGCAACAAACAATGGTAGAAAAACTGGTTAACTATAGGAATTAAGTTACATCTCTTCCTCTTGTCAAATAGTAAAATACATTTCACATTTACTAATAAAATAAGAGCAAAAAATGGAGCCATAAGATAATTAGAAGAAAATTCAACTGTGTATCTGGGGGGGAACAGACGTTTTTAGTATAAAGACATTAAAATAAAACAAAGAAGAAAATGATACATATAACTACATAAAATTAAAACCTTTGTTCAGTTCCCAAAAACCATTATAAACAAATCAAAGTGAGAAAGTAATATAAGGAAACTGTGCTGGAAAAATGTACTACAGACTAACAGCTAATATCTTTAGATATAAAGGGCTATTATAAATCGATAAGATGCAAACACTCCATTAGAAAACTATATTAAAACCATGAATAGTTCACGAAATAAGAAATATAAATGGATAAGCACAATATGAAAAATATTCAACTTTTCTATATTCTATTAACCGCAATTTTAAATGATAAAATGGCATTTTTATTACAAAAAAAGGCAAAGGATTTTTTTTTTTATTTTCAATAAAAATATTCAGACCTGCAGAGGCTATGAGAAAGAAAGCACATGAATATATGGTACTAGTAAGGGCAAAATGGCATCTATATCAAAATATTCAAAACCTTATAGAAATTTATGCCAATGTAATTATCAGAGATCCAGACAAAAATTAGTTGTAAGATACATGTCTCAGTTTTATGTATAACAACAAAATTATTAAAATAAAACAGGAGAACAGTTAATTAAATTTTGATAAGCAATAGTTAATATTGAAAGACAATATGAAATCAGGTTTTCAAAGAATTTCTAATGTTAAAAAAATGTTGACATAGTTAAGTGTTAAAAAACCAAAACACAAAATATGCAAATATATATGCATTTGTATATATGTGTTAATGTAAATCTTATAAATATACATGCCACACACATAGCTATAAATAGAAAAAAGCACTAGAAGGAAATTCACCTGAATGTTAGACTGACTATATATATATGTATACATATATATGAGGTATAATTAATGTTGACATATTTATTTTCTTTTCTGTATATTTCAAATATTCTTTAACACATAGAAACCATTGAAATATATTATAAATACTCTCTAGATATATTAAATCCGTTAACATTTACTGTAGATCATTACACTGTGCTAAGGGACTATGACAGAAAAAAAGCAGCAGTAGATATGAAAATAACTCAACATTATGGAACATTCTGAGAAAAGAGACACATGTTGGTATAAAGTTTGTAATGTAAGTAAAATATAAATGGTAGCATAACAGCATGGGAAGTGATACTGTAGGTGAAAGCCAGGAAGGCTTCTCAGAGGCGGCGGCATATAAGATGGCTATAAAAAAGGCTGGAGCCCGATCTGGTGTAATGGTGGAAGATATTTCCTCAACGAGGGGCAGCACCATTAGGCTGCAGCACTGACTTTCAATAAAAACTATTAAGTCCATCTTCAGTCCCTCCCTTTTCTTACTTCTGCAACCAATTATGTAGTTCCATTCTCAGCCTCCTTCAGACACTGTTTACCCATGAGTGAGACGATCCATTTCTTAGAGCCTATCAAGGCCCGCTACTACTCAAGGTAAAAGTGCTCTCATTCATTAGAACATAGTGTCAATTATGGCCCAAGAATGAACTCTTCCTTGGTATTTGTAATTACATTCTTAGTCTACTTGGTCTTCAGTAGTGAAATAAAAGGTGTCCCCAATCTTAAAGCAATTTCAATTTCAGGCAAGCAGGTAAGAAAGTTTAGCCAAGAGGAGAGGGCAGAATAACAACCAAAATCACACCATGTGGCAAATGACTGTTTCTCTATTTATTTGAAAATATTTTGCTGTTATAGGTAATTTTGATATACTACCTATTTTTCAGAAATCAAAAAGGTAATTTACCACTAGAATCTCTCTCCAGGAAAAAAGTTACACTAAAAAGTGTTATGAAAATATTGCACAAAAATGTACCATAAGTTAAAATAAAATGAAGACTTAAATATAGGAAATAATCTTTGTTAAATATTATTTCTTGTAGGGAGATCTACTATGTCCCAATCCTTAAATTAGAAAGTCAGCAAAAAGATGAACTGAATTCCAGATGTTAATTGCACAGGCTTAGTGGATTAGAACTAAAGATAATTAATTGCTTAATTTGAATATACATAGGACTAAATGAATGATGATAAGATTTTCAGTAGTTGATTTTGAGGTCTAGAAAGGAAAGATTATTTCTTTAGAGGCCTGGGAGCCCTAGGGGCCAAAGACATTTTAAAGGTCTATTAGTAAGAAACTGAGTAAAGAGAAGAAGTTAGACAATGGGGAAAACCTCCAGAAAAAATAGTACAGAAGGTCAAGTTCAAATTGCCTTTTCCTATTTGAAATTTAGAATATGATTTTGTATGGCAAAGAAAGTTTTATTTTTTTTTAAGTTTTATTGCAGCTTCGCTGATTAGCATTTCTATCCTAATGTTGACATGTTTAATGTCAACATTAAATCCAGACAGATCCAAAGTTCATTACTTCCTATCTGGGGGGAAAAAAAAAAAAAGACCCTGTTTATCGTTTAATTAAAATTTTTAGGTTCTTGTCTATGGCCATGCTACCCTGAACAAGTCCGATCCCATCTGATCTTGGAAGCCAAGCAGGGTCAGGCCTGGTTAGTACTTGGATTGGAGACCACCTAGGAAGACCAGGTGCTATAGGCATAAAAAATAATAATAATTAAAAATAAATAAATAAGGGATTGTAAGCTGACAAGGTCCTTGCAATCTGTGAGGTCAACCAACGGTTGCCTTGCCTAAAAAAAAAAATTAGGTTCTTAAAAATTAAGGAGCATGCTATAATTAATAGAGAAAATTATGAGTTATATCTAAGTTGTGCCATTTTTTTTAATATTGAATTTGTAACAAAGCAAATGATGAAGAACCAACAATTTGCCAATGCTGAGTGTCCAGACAAAAACGGGCTTAGCAAAGTCACGGGAACAGATTCCATTAAAAAGCTGGCTACGAAGGTAATAGATAAAGAAGCCTGAGAAGGTACACGACTGTAGAGACTGCTCATGAATAGAACAATGTCTCCTGTCCCCTCTACACAACTGGTCAGGCTGCTCAAACAGGACCCATTAACAACTGCCGGGTTATTACCCCAATCCCTTAGAATCCAATAAGGCTGCCCAGGCACCTTGGAAATTAGCTCTGCTTGTGCATCAGAATCATTTGTGGAACTCGTTAAAAAGATGGGATTCGGAGCTCCATTCCCCCAAAATCTTGATTTGAGAGATAAAGGTGAGACCCAGGATAGTATTGTTTTATATCTTTTAACGAAATGCACAGTGAATGTGGATGTGCAACTAGATTTAATAATCTCTTTTGGGTTTTTAAATTTAACTTTTTAAAATTAAAATATAGGTAGCATTTTGGAGATCATTCATTTTCATTTGAATGATAGGACCTGCTAAGGGGTAAATGTATACTGGAGATATGATAACATTGAGATAACATTGAGGTCTTCCTACAGTGGTTTTTTTTTTTTTTTGCATTTTAGAATCTTTGATCCCCACCCAGAGGTGAAGTGACTTTCCCAAGTTCACAGAGCATTAGTACACAAAAAGAAGTAATAATTGAATTCTAAAATTAGAACGTATGTATCTGTTATAATTGTTTAATTGTCCAATGAGCTGGAAGTTACTAAATATTGATAACTGAAGGGTCATTGTCATATTTCCTAAAATTGAAGATGCTTATGTTTATATTTTAAACATAAGTAGAGATGCATCTTATGATTGATTTATATGTTTAATATGATGGCATTCCTTTTTTTCAAAAATATGATAAAATCAATGATTTTCTTACAAATAACAGTATTGCAGAATCAAGGAGGTATGGTGTGAGTGTATGAGTGTGTGTGTGTGTGTGTGTTATATATGTATCATTTCTCTGAAACAAGCTTCCTATTAATTACTTCTGTCTCTGTGGCTTTTTGTCAATATCTCATTTAAGGAAATCAAGACTCGTCTAAGCTAGAAACCTGGAAATAAACTTTGATGTATGCTTGTCTCCTACTGTCAACATCTAACCACTCATTGAGTAGTGGTGGCTCCATTTCTACCTTTTTAGGCTTTTCTCTCCTTCCCAATTTTACTGCTTCAACTGTTTCTCTACGGTATCACGAATCCAATCAACCATAGAGTGGCCACATATATCCTCAGGAGACACACATTTGATCCTGTTACTTCCTTTTATACAACCTCTGGCGGCTCCCCAGTGTTTTCAGAATCACTGGCATTTAGGGGCCTCTGAAATCTGTCCCTGCCCTTCCCTTTCAGGTTCATAGTTGTCAGTGGTCAGCTGTCTCTTCCCTGGTTAAGCAGTCCAATCACTATTCCTAGAACTTACAACCTCTTTGCCACATGTCTACTAATTGAAACTTTCAGGGTTGAGCTCATCAATTTTTTCCAGTCTGCCCATCAAAATTAATTTCTCCAAGCAGGGAGGACCACCAGCCCATGTAACAGCCCAAAGCCATATGTGTGCTCATCCGTCTCTCCAAAGAGATAAGTTTCTTGACAACAGAAACTGAGTCTTAATCATTTTCGTTTCCCTCACAGAGCTCAGTATGGTGCACTGCACATAGTAAGTGTTTTGTCAGCACAAAATCATTAATAAAGCTAGAACTGATTCTGAAGCCACGTGACCACAGGTTTAAGATATAAATAAAACTAAAACTTCACTGAACTGAAGTTCTTAGTCCCATGCTGGGCACCTATAGATTTTTATTAAGTTCTACTATATATGGCATAATTTTAGATAATATTATGCTGATGATGCACAATCTTCCCTCTCAATCTCGGCCAAACTCGAGGGAAGCAATTTCCTGTTTAATTAAGAGTATGACAGCAGCAAGGACTGGCTTATAAAAATTTACTGTAGGATTGAGGATGTAAGTCTAATTATGGATCAAATGGGAAACATTCTAAATGGCACTTTTTAAAGGAAGTATTTGAATAGTCTATTTCAGAATATTCAGTATCACCTTCGACATTATGCCAAGTTTTGGTGACAATCTAATTTCAAGATAGGTACTCATTCTCCTTTCTGTAGGATCTAGAAATGGGATGGAGGTGATTATCTGTTGCTCAAACATCTCAGCTTATCAATTCTTGCCTTTACTATATCACAGCTAGGTGATTCTAACCATTTGTTTACATAGCAGTGAACAAGCTTTACAACATATGTCTTCACATAGCAGTTCCCAAATTGTGCCTTTGGATTTACATTATGTTTAATGATGCATTTTAAATAAAGCTGCCTTCTCTTTGACAGAGCAATATTCAAAGGCTTTCTACCTAAAATCCTTGGAGAACCTTAAATGTTTCCTCCTCTATCGTATCTCCAGAAATCTTCAAGGATGTTAAAAAATCTTGAAACGTTTTGTGGTTGAATTATTTTTTTTTAACATTGATTGTGTATTCATTGCACTGAACCATTTCAAAAGTGAGCAATTTAAATTACCCCTATATTGTTTCACTAGCCTCAGCAATCATGTTTGTAAGAAGGCAGAGGTCTTATGTCCAACATTATTATTAGTATAGTTTATGTTATATATTAGTACTACTAAATAAAATATAATATGAAATGTATTACTCACTAATGTCATAAAACAATATATTGATATACATATTTATAATTATAAAAATAGCAGTTTAAGTCCTAGATCTCTACCCAGCACTATTCTAAGCACTTTAAATTAATTTTTATTATATTCCCTTAACATTCCTGGGGATAAATTTTAACTCCACTTTACAGATCAGGAAATTGAGACCAAGGTAACATAAGGAAGAAGATAAAAATATTAATGAATTCCTAACTCGGCCTGCCATTTCATCTTCCATGTTAACTCATCCCCACCCCTGCACCGAGGGATTCAATAAATAGCATGAAGAGAGTTCATTTCATAGCCTCATTTTACCTGTGTTACTTCCATCATGATAAAAGAACATATTACCCCTACAACCAGCCCCTCCCATCTGAAGCCACCCAGTCAGCAGTAAAATACAAATGGCCCTGTGAGTTATATCCTTTCTCCATGCCTCTACTCCTGAAACTCTACTTCAGGGTTCTTATTCTATATGTGTCTCACAAATGAATGCCCCTTTAAATTAGACTTTTCCCCAAATCCCAATCCTTTCTTTCCAGTACTCCTCAAAAGTCTGGTAAGATTTTAGTGTCTGCAGTCAACGAATAAGTTATTGAAGATTTAGTTTTATGTTACTATTCAGAAAAAGCATCACTTATAATGCTTGCTAAGTGTAAGTTGTTTTCCTAGGTATTATGAGAAATATAAAACGAAGTACCTAAAAGTCCTTGAGTTCTGAGAGAAAAAAATGAGAGAAATGCACGAAAAAAATGAGTTTTTTTCTTTTTAATGGCAGCTAAAATATAATTTAACACATACTAGTAATAAAAGAGATGGCACATGGCAGAACATGATTGTCAGTTTGATTGTACTTCTAATTATTCTAGAAAGAAACATTCATTTCAAGCAGGAATAATTTCCACCTCTCAGGGCTGGTACAATAATTACAGGTAATCTACATAAAACACTCAATGTGTAGAAGGAACTCAGTAAATGGTCACTTTTATTTTAATTGTTCTAATAAAAATAATACATTATATGAATGTGATTTTGCTCACAACCACCTCATTAGATAAAATTTTATATGTGTCATCTGATGCAAGGCAGAATTTGGGGAGAATACAGATCAAGGTTGTGTTGAATCTCTGCCCTCAAGAACATGTGAGTTCATGAAATAAAGCTAGGAATCATAAAGACGGAGCAAAATTCGTTTAGCCAGAAACACAAGAAAAACAAATATCTTGGAACTCAACCAGAATGTTGAGGTAGAAATCTAAGGTTTAGGTAAAAAGAGTTTAGAAACAAGATCATAGGAGAGGTTTAAATATCTAAGAGAACTGTTTAAAGGAAAAAACAGCCATCCCTGAAAACTTTTGATTTAGGACACAAAGAAGAGTTAGAGACTCATATTTGGAGTCTGAAGAAAGAGACAGTATGGTAGAACATCTTCTAGAAATGGGGGCTTGGAAGAAGTTATCAGTTTGGAATTTGTTGGGTTAAAGACCTACAGTAAAGGCTTACGAAAAGATAGAGGCAACTCCTTACAACTTATACCAACAGAAAACATTTAGAAAGGAAGAATAAATGTTAGTTAAACTTTAAAGATTAAATTACAAATTTACTCAAGTGATTTAAACTTTTACTGCACAAGTAGTAATTTTAAGTCATAAGGAATCTGAAATGTTTCCAGAGTTTTAAAGTCGACTCTTTTACTCTAGGGAAAAAAGATCTTTGCTTCCAGTGCTGAGCACACAGCAAATCCTCTGCCTTGTAATATAATTGTATAGTTTCATTGAAATAATTTTGTTGCTAACTTAGTAATTTTCTGTTAATTATCATTTCAGAATAAGAAAAATTATTACTTTTAAAGCTTGCATTAAAGTGGACTTAAGCAAGCATGGAAAAGGAAGCTAGCAAGAGAAAATATAAAAAGACACTATTAATATTAACAGTTATAGTCAGACATTTGTTCATTTAATAAATCTTTGCAATATTAACAAGATGGATGAGAAGTAGTACAAATGAGAAGAACATGAGATAAGCGATCATTTGTTATCATTACTGAGATATAAAATATGATTCAGTGTTTCATAATGGATGGTAAATTTGATTTAACATATGGTTGGCTCATTTGCTGAAAACTATCTTTAAAGACATAAACTCATTCTAAAGTCAAAGTCATTGTCTTAATAACAGGCTTTGAATTGCCCCTCCATAAAAGACTGAATAAAATCAGTAAATAAAAGCATGAAGAGAAGATGTGCAAAAGCAATATCTTAAACACACACACACACACACACACACGAACCATATACCTAGACTCACTTAATATACTACAGAAAATATTGTTGCCAAGATTGAGTGACAGATTAATATATTTTAACATCAATACAGATAGAGTCTGTTGAAACAGATGTTTAAGTGATAGTAGGGAAACACTGTCGTAACTGCTCCAGCAGCTACCTAAGAAATTCTCCTTTGTCAACTTTATCTCTATAATCGTGATAGAACGTCAGTACCCACTTTAAGTTTAGTGGATTAAGCAGCTCAGTGCAAGTGCTGTTAAAATAATTTATAATCTATCATTATATTTCAGGAGTGATCCTACTAGGAATTAGAGACACTTAGAAATATTCATTACACGAATATACTCCTATCAGCCACTCAATTTTGTCTGAGTTCTCAGTTTTATCAAGAGAAATGCATTAATTTTTTTCAAAACAATTGTTCTACTTCCTAGAGACACAAAACCAGTTTGAAGACTAGAGATCTTCAGTAGCCCTGTGTTAATACTGTAACTGAAGTCTTATTTTCTGAGCCAGCAGGTATCTGCTCTAAAATCAGGTTCATTAATAAAATGTCTACCTTACAAACAAAAACTGAATCTTCTGTTTTTACTGATGGCTGTACCTTTCCACATCTTTGGGTACCTATTCTTATAACATAACCTATACTCATCTAAAAGAAGAGATTACTAGGCAGCTCCATTATCCTGCCTTTGAAAATGACCTAGAGGTAGGGAGAAGCATTTCACCTTGGTATATGCATTAAATCAATATCTATTGTTTGGTTGAATCTTCTCTGATCAAAGTGCATCTAATCCGTATTTAGCTATCAGAAGCACATCTATGAAAAAGCACTTGAGCAAAACAAGCTTTGGGCACTCATTCTTAGGTTATATGCTTTAATGAATATTACTCTTATATGCTGTTGAAGTTATTTATTGACAATGTGAATACCCATGTTTGACACCAACTAGCTTTGTGCCAACGAACCAGTCACTCTGACTCTCTGGGCTTCATTACCCTCATTTGTAAAATGAAGAATTTGATCTACGTCAGTGATTTATGAAAGCAGAGTCCACTACCAAGCCAGCTACACTATATCCTCTGAGGACTTTGCTAGGGGTAAAACCCAGTAGATTAGACCTGGTGGGGGCCCTCCAAATTCTGCATTTTAACAAGTCCCCAGATGATTTGTATGGGTATCCCTTATGGGAATAATAGGTTAGCTATAGCTAAAACAATCTACGATGTTATGTACTGAATTTATTTAACCATTAATTGAAAAAAAAAAAAAGAAGCAGCAGCATGCTGAGTCAGATCAATAAGCCCTTCTGTGGAGATATCTAGTACTCTTCCAAGAAACTGACCTCAAAAAGTCATGGAACCAGGATGGACTGATGAGATGAAGAACCAGGCAGCTAGGGTTTGGAGTTCCGCTCCACTGTCGATGTGACTTTGGACATGCCTGGTAACCTCTCAAAACTCAGGGCTCTTTCTCTGTAAAACGGGGATAATAAATCCAACTGAGAGGGAGACTGTGCAAGTTAATTAAAAAAAAATATACACACACACACACACACACACACACACACTTTCCATTTGGAAATATGGAAATATATATATATATATGTACTTTCCAAATGGAAATATGAATACTTGGGAAGACTACTGTAGGGCTTTATTCATCATTCCATCCTTCATAGCACCTAACACATAATAGATGCTAAGAAATCAATGGTTTGAAGTAACAGCATTTAATCCAAGTACCTATGAGATGTTATTCATTCACTACATTTTTATTGAGAGCCTATTACACATGAGGCACTGTGATAGTCAGGTTGCCTCTTTAGGTCTGTTCTCCCTGCCAGTGAGGATTCTGGTCGGAGATCAGATAGGGAGAAAAAAGGGAGGTCAAGTCCCCATTCACAGACCCACAGTTCCTCCCAAGGCAGCCTGCTCTTCCCAATTCTCACTCCTACGATGTAGCAGGATCACTCTCCTCGTCTCTCCGGGCTTTAGTAGTGACAACTCCACTAATGCTCCCCCCAGGTTCCTGCACTAGCCTGTGGTTCCCAAACACCCCAACCACCGCTCTCTAAAGAGTGGCTTTGTAAATAATCCCTCCTGACTTTACCTTCATTTGAGTGTCTTCTCTTCCAGTTTGGAGTCTGATGTAAGCACAGTGTTAAAATGGGCAGTAAGGTAATAAACAAAAAAGGTCCTGTTGCTCTCATGAAGTTCTAACAGTGACCACTATTGTAACAAAAGTCATAATAAGCAGCTAGCACTTATTGACATATATCACATGCCAAGCTCTGGCAAAATTATACCTCTGAGGTTCATATAATAATGATGTCTGTTTTGCAAATGAAAAACCCTGAAGCTCAGAAATACAAAGCTCACATAACTATTAAGCAACAGAACCTGGGTTCAAGCCAGAGTCAATCCAACTCAGAGCACATCCTCTTAAAAACTGGGGTGCTGCCGAGTTTAACTCAAAATGTCCCTGCCAAATGGACATTCGATGTGAGAAATTCCCCACCGCCCTTCTTCCCATGCCACAGGAAAGCCAGTTTGTGTGTCAGGAAGAACTGAAAGCTGTCCTCGTACCACTTGCACACATCTATTTGCTTATGAGTTCCCTCCTGTGTGAGCTAATGCTCCCCTCTGGAGTGATGAAGTCTTCTGTAACATGTAGCCTTTGTTCAAACCACCAAACCTGCCACTTTCTTGCACAACTCAAGACAAATGCAGGCAAGCAATGGAGAGGAACCCTGAATACTCTTCTCCTGTGGGAGTATCCTGGGACTTCACGGGTCTGCATGCTGAGATCAGGCACCTTCACAACTTGCCTCCGACTGTGCAATCTTCCACTTGCCTGAGCTATCCCTTCTGGGTTTACGGATCGTCATCCTCTTTGACCTGGAGGCCACAGAACTCAGTTCATTTAATGTTTTTAAAATAGACACCCCCAACCTAAGCTGGGCTGACAAGCACACAGCTGCACTCTTTATTAATTAATACCCAGACCTTTTGAGAATTGATTTCCACTTTGATCCTGGCCTGTGCATTTCTATCTCAGATATCTAAACAGCAAATCATGTTATCTTATAATTAAGTGATAATCTTCATGACAGGGAAGATGACAGGACTATAAATGACTCATGCAAATGATTAAAATAACTTCCTCTCTCTTCCCACCCAGCCCTGGAAATGTTCTCTAACTTCACAAAGCTATTAGTTGTTAACAAACTCTCTATGACACGAACTTCATTCCTATTCAACAAGATCACGTATCTGCCAAATTACTCTCCAGAAACCATAAACACTTTGCTCTTTATGCTTTAAAAAGTACACCCTATTAGCCTTAGGAGGCTACACAAATTCAGCAAAACTGACTTTAATGTTCACATTGTTAAATTTTGCTGATATATATGACTTATGTGACTTAAAAATATATAAGTTCAAAGTAACTTGAGGGTCACTATTGATATAATATTGAACACTTAAAATGTAATATGAATAAAAGGCTATAAGAAGGTAAATTTTACTTAAATCAGTAAACTGCGTATTTGCTGATTATTTACTGTGTACTGGGCACTATGATATGTGCTGACGATATTATAGTAAACAAGATACAATCTCTGCCTTTAAGGCAGAGCAGGGCCAAGTACCAGGAGAGCTAATAAGATTATGCAACCAACTGGTTGCCACAGTAATTGAGGATCATGTGGAAAAAAGTGCTGGGATTGATTAGCAATGTCTGTCATTAGGGTTAGATATGGGGATGACAGTCCGTTTCATGTATACTCAATGAACGCTGCACAAATGAACAAACAGACACATGAATGTCTCTTTCTGATGAACTGTGAGCTCCTTGGGGATAAGCTCCATGGTTATTTCACTCTGATATCCCTCATAATTTCTAACACAGTTCTTTGTATGGTATATTCATTCCTTTTGCTGGATAGATGCCTAGATAAATTGCTTTAGTTTGTTTCTGACAACATAATTCTGTTGCCATTTTGGATGCCTTATTGATCTTACACCTTTCCTTCCCAGTTACTCTATCCTTTTTTCCTCTCCTTCTTCTTTCTAAATGCAGTGCCATTTTATTGCACTTCATTTTATTGAGCTTCACAGATTTTGTGTTTTTATAAATTGAAGGCAAGGCCATCCACCAGCACAGATTAGGACTTGCTTTATTGTGATACTTGTCTTTATGGTGGTCCGGAACCAAGCCTGCCATATCTCTGAGGTATGCCAGTACAACATGAAATTGGTTCTAGGTTTTCAGCTTCCTACAAGAAGAGTCTCCTTTGAACCAATTCAATAATTGTGTCATACACATATATGTATGTATGGCCCTTTGATAACCACACGTCGAAGGCTTTGTGAGGCCAACCTGAAAACTTCCCCAGACTACATATCTCTGTTAATATTCCTAGTCCCTTAATACAACTACATCTAATTCTTTTTTTCTTCTAAGTAATACAATATCTATATAAAGTACTGGGAGATGCTCTAAATCTAAATCCATGCCATCTTTCTCATTCATGTTTCTTGATGTTTAGGGCATTCCAAATGTATAATCTACCTAATTGTTTTCTACTATGCTTCATTCATCGTGGTATCTTTTTTCCTCATCCTAAACTTTTCAAGGTTTCTTTTGTTATCAAATTTCTTTTGTTATCAAATAAGGAGATACAAGACCTTCTCAGATTAATAACTATCCTATTCTTGAATTTGGGGTCCTAGAAATATATAATGTATTATTATGTCTTTTATGGCCTTTACTAAACTTTTAATTTTTATCTGCTTTATTTTCTGAATGATGCTTAGATTTCCATTTAAAAGAGAGACCTCTTTTTAACCAATGCACATTTTGTGTCTCTGTTTTTCTGTGTCTCTGGGGTTCTGCATTTTTCTCTGTGACTCTGCCTCACCATAGATTGCGCGCGCACACTCTCTCTCTCTCTCTCTCTCTCGCGCTCTCTCTCTCTCTCTCTCTCTCTCTCTCACACACACACACACACACACACACACACACACACATTCAATATCCAAATTCATAGTCTAAGTATTTTTGTGATACGCCTTTGTTAAAGTTCTTTTTACCCGTGGAATCAATTCTACGGGGAAAGTGAAAAGAAACCTTACAGAGCAATCACTGAAGGTTCGAAAGCAAAATACCCAGGTGTGGGATTGCCCCTAACCAGCTGCATATCTGCCATGTAAAATCTAACTTTGGTTTTCTTACCTGTAAAACTGGAGGGTAAAATTTTCTAATCCTGAAATTATCATAATTATGAGTTTACATTTATTGTGTTCTGATGTGTGTCAGACATCGAGCTAAATGCTGGATGGGGTTATCACATTTAATGCTCACAACAATTCTATAAAGTGGGCACGATTATTATCCACATCATATTACTAAGGAAACTGACACACAGAGAAGTAAAGTAACTTCACAATTGACTGATATGGGTCTGAGACTGGAGCTCGGGCAATGTGATTCTCAAGTTAAAGGTTCTGCACCACATACTTATGTCAATTGATCTCCTATACTTTTATACGATTTAAAGAATGAAAACATTTAGAATGTGATTTTTATAAATAATGAAATCATATACAAAAATAACACATTGCTGAAAAATTATTTCCTCTCCCAAAATGACTTTAAAGGACCAATAAGCCCCAGCATGTTTTTCAAATGATAGGCTTACTGCATGCAAGTGTGTGTGTGTGTGTATATCTCCCTCAGCATCCCGTATTGCTGCCATTCTAGGTGAGACCCTGGCCATCTCTCACCAGCACTGCGACAATAGCCTTCATCCTGGGAGCTTCTACCCTCCTCAGTCCATTCTCCACACAGCAGTCCTGTTATCTTCTCTCTAAGCAAACTGCACAGGCCACTCCCCTCTTAAAACCAAATAATGACTCCCCATTGACTCAGAAATAATATCCAAACACCCTTCCATTGTCTCAGATGTCAATTGCCCAAATCTCCACATTTATAACATGCAACTGGTCTTTCTGCCATTTGTCAAACAGAATCACCTTCTTTTTTTTTTTTTTTCCATGCTCAGGACCTTTGCATATCATGGCCCCTGACCTGAAATGTCTCCTTTCCCAGCTTCATTCTACACTCAGCCCTTCTTCAGAGAGCTTTTCCTGTCCTTATTTAAGTTGGCCCCAGCTCTTGTCATTTGCTCTCTTCATCCTTCATTTGTTTCCTTCACAATACTTAAAACTGATAATGCTTTATTTATCTGTGTTTGTGTGTATGTGTATGTATATGTATGTGTGTGTGTGTGTGAACTGTCTTCCCCGACAAGTCTCAAGATGGTGAGAAGCAGATATAGATTCCCAGCATTTAATTCACAGCCCCGTACAGACTAGACAGTCAATAATTATTTGGATGAATGAATATAAGATGTCAGATCTCTTCACTTTGAGAAAGAAAATAAACCATTTGAAAAGAGAAAAACATAAAGGCTATCAAAAGCTAATGGTATTGGTGAACAATATTTTGGACCCTTGATAGGTGTTAAAAGAATGGAGACAGTCTATTAATATATCTGATATACCATCCCTACTTGGAAGGCACTTTTAAAGTTCTGTCTATACCCATTAGTTAATAAATGAGTGAGAATGTTCTGTGTGACTAATGACTTGATAAGTATTCATGAGATTCACTGGATGGGTAGAAATCTCTGGCAGTTCCTCTAGTCTTGCCTTCCTTTCTACTGGATAGTTTTCATACTGGATTTTATGGCTCTGCATTCAACAGCAAAGGTAAATAAAATGAAACTCCGGAGAGTAATCCTCAATAACACAGCAGACAGAAAACTTTTTACAAATCAAAATTTCCATTGCTAAACCCACCAACTAACACCTTTTATTATATGTAAATGATATTTAGAAGAGCATCATACTTAAATTTGTTCCTAAGTTAGATTAATGGAAAGAAATGAGATTCTGAAATAGTAGCTAAAGGAGTTAATATACAAACATCTATCCAATAGAGAAATTTAAAAAATAGAAGTGATTTTATATCTACTGAAATATGAAAGATTACTAGGAGATGGGGATTTTATGTGGATTGATATATAGAAACTAATGGAAAATTGGTAGTCTTTATTATTGAGACGGTGCCTATTTTATAGCTTTGAACACATCTGAGGTTTTAACTATCAGGCTGGATAGTGAAGACATGAGGGCCAACACTGATTTCGGAGGGCATACCCCAGATCCATGAATCTTAAAATCAGAAGTGCTTAGCTAAAGAAACTCTAAAAGTCTTCATGTTTCTGGCCCACCCCACGCCACACACGTCTATCCTTCCCTTGCTTATGAAATACAGGAAGAGGAGTAATAAAAGGCAAATTTCATTATAATACTTTGAGCCAGCTCCCTGCCAGGACATCTCCTGTTGAAAGGCTGATCCGGAGCATGAGTTAAGGCAAGTGAATTCCTCACTCTGCGTTAGAAGTTGAGAACGACAGAACATATGGCTCAATGCCTTCAGCCTCTGGTCACTGACTAAGTGATAAAAGAAATAAGGAAGGGGAAGGGAGCTATGTGAAGTTGAAAGGCTCTTCTGGCTTATTTCTTTAGCTCCTTCTCAGATAGGAAAGTCTGTCTTGATAGCCTGAAGGGCAGGGGTCAGAGTCACCGATGCAGCCTGCTGTGTGATAGCCATGGCAGAAACAAAACCGGTTCACACATGGGAGAGAGCCCTCCCAACGTTACCCACCACTGTAGCTACTTCTGCCATTTTTAATCTTAAAAGAGGAAGCATTTCGATGACCTAAATCTAAAAATAGGGTAGTTTATGATCATGACTATTTCAAATAGCATCTAAAAAAAAACACACACAAAAAACTCATGTTTCCATTTTTGTGACATTTTCCCCATCCCTTGAAAAACAGCGAATACTGTCACTTAATTGTCAATCTAAAAGCAGACGTTGTTGCCAGCTGGAATCCTAGCTCTATTTATTATTGTGCTCAGTTTTTAAATTAACTATTTGTTAAAGATTTTTATCACCATTGAAACATTATATAAATGAAGGTATTTCTTTTTGTGCTGGAAAAATTGATTTAATTTTTGACCATTCTGGGAGAAATGCTATTGAAAGACAGGTATAGAGGTACTGCTCAGTAACTGGTCCAACTGTATTTTTGGAGAAATCAATTTAAAGACAAATAACTGCCTAATGAATTTGAGCCAAGATGGAAAAAAGAAAATATCCATGACATTTGCATAACAGGTTCATAAATAAATTCACAAAATTTTAAAGGTTCTCTAGTTGTTTGAATATTTTAGGGCAGATGCAGACATGATGCTGCTCTTTCTGAAAAGTGAGCAGAATGTCTCTTTACACATCCAAGAGGCCAATGAACTGGAGTGACTGCTAGTGAGAATAAGGCCCTGAAACATGAATGGCCAAAGTTTACCAGGATGCTGGGAACTGCTCTAAGTAACTATTGTAAAAAGACTTCAAGCAATGGTCGAACCTGTGTAACATATCATATAAATACTGTTTTAGAAGACAAGAATAAAAAGGTCACACACACACACATACGCGCACAAACATTTTGGTTGGTGTTTAGCAGTGTTGGTGAGTGAGGGATTAGTAACAAACTTGATTCTTTAGCTGATGAATTAAAATTCATCCCCATCATTGGAATGGCCATGTCTTTATCAAGCAGAAATGATGAAGAAAAAAAGAGCAACATTTGATTTGTCATGAAAAGCATTTTGTTTTTTTCCTTTACTGCCTGGCGAAGAGAGTAAAATGGGCCTCCTGGATTCTTTGGCCTGACTGACAATCGCAGAAGCATAAAATGGAGAGAGCTGGACCAGTAGAGAGATCCGGCGGCCTCAGAGAATGAATTTCTCACGAACATTGTCCCTAAAGCCTATGCTACTCTAATCTTAGTTTCAATAAAATGCCTGGAGTTACTAAGGCACTCTGATTTTCCCTTATCAGTTGGCATCATCTACAAAAGTGGTTCCCAACTTTTTGACACCAGGGACCACTGCTCCTATGAGAATCTAATGCCCGATGATCTGAGAAGGAGATGAGGTGGTGAGGCCAGGGCTGGGGAGTGGCTGCAAATACAGATGAAGCTTCACTGTCTCACTTACCTACCACTCACCTTTTGCTGTTCGGCCTGGTTCCTAACAATCCACAGACCGGTACCAGTCCATGGCCCGGGGATTGGAGACTCCTGGTCTACAAGCTTTGTGAACAAAGCCAAGGTGTACTGGTAGCCAGAGTTAGAGCCTCTGTTCAACAAGTCATTCCAGAATACAGTGATTTATTCAGTTTGCAAACACTGGGTCAAGTTGGAGCAGGCGTACTTCTCAGAACATGATGGAAGTTTGGAACAAAAACTGTGCTCAACTACCCCCACAGCTCAGGGAAGCAGATTAAGGTATCAGCAAATCTAGCTGCAGCTGTCCAGTGAGACACCTATGAGGAAGGTGACACCCAAATGGGTATGACAGGTGCTAAGGAAGTCTGCGCACCTGGGTAGTACTGAAGGAAAGCTTCGTCTTTTAGAATTCGTGCTTTCTGACAAAGCCTATAGTAAACTGCTTGGATTGGAGCTGCTATCTTTATAAAATGGAAATTCTGTTCCCTTCTCCTCCACTACATCAGATCAAGATGTTATTTATATTGCCTCAGAAGACTATCCAGGGTCCCTTTACCCAGGTCTTAAAGGAATATTTATTTTGGATAACTTGAAGCCTTATCTTCTAGCTGCTTTAAAGGAAACTGCCCAAACCCAAGGAAGACCATATACTCAGCTGCAGCTTCTAAATCCAGGATAATATGCATGTCTCATCAGAGACATAATGACTATTTTCTGGCCCGACAGAGAGTTGATTATTCAGTAGTATCTATTTGATGAAGACAAAAATCATACATCTGTTTCAAAACTTAAAATGGTTTGGAAGAATCTCTATGTACATTTTGCAGAGGATTTGACTTTATTGATGAGATGCCACTTATCCACTGATCTACACTAGAAGAAGGCTTTCTCTATTGTGAAGATATCAGATGGAGAACTGCAAATGGTGGCACTTCTTATCACCAGAGGTTAATATTGCTTCCAAGAACTGCTTAATAAAACCACATTATAAACTGTTAGAACAGTTGCTCTATGTTTGTTTGTACATATTTTCCACAAATGTCATAATTTATATAACACGGTTGAATGGGATGCAATCTTTTGTTTTCTAAAGGTGCTACGGTTAAAAATCTTTTATTTTTCAACATGGCAGCCAGTGGAGTTTTTTTGGATTTTACTTTGAAAATGCAAAAAAAATTGTAAAATCATTGTGACAATATCTCGTAGTTTATAACTGAGGAATTATCGGCTTGTATTTTTTCCCCATGAATGATTCAGAACTGACATTTAATTTTCATCATATTTGAATGTCCTACCATAGGTATTTATTTTAAATTCTTTCTTTTGCAGAATATATAAACTAATTATCATTATCTTTTTTTTAAAAAAAATGTGTGCTGACTGTAAATGGTGCTAAATATAATATTTTGTGCAATCAAGGGCTTATAGAACATATTAAAACTTTTTTACTTTTACTGGTAATAGAGAATGTTTGTGCCTGCACTATTCTATTGCTTCTGGACATGAAGTCATGTAATTATTTCTGCTATTATATTGTCATAATTTTAATAAAGCAAATGTACATACGAAAAAAAATCACATTTTATGGTCTATAGCATACTTAGTCACTTACTTTTAGAGATACCTGGAAAAGGTAACCTCATAAAAACAATATCTTATTCTCTCCTTTACAGAATGGTTCACATTTGTTCCCTAGGAAGAGTTCCAAATGCAGTGGTTTTCAGATCAGCTCATAATTTACCAGAAAGCTTTCTAAAAAGTAGAGAATCAAAGTTTCATGGCATGGGGCCATATGCCTTTACAAAATTTCATAGATTCGTATCTCCACAGCCCATAGATTGAGCACAATAGATAGCCCAATGACTGAGTGCACATGCACATGCTCACACGCACACACACATGCAACCCAGCCTAACTTAAATTTATACGTCTTACAAGGTTTCACCTCTGCAAGATCAGGTTACTGCTCAACCTCTCTTGCCAGTGAGTCCTGGGAGAGGGAGAGGGAAAGCGAGGGAGGGGGAGAGAGAGAAGAGAGAGGCAAACAGAGACTCACTCCTCCAACCTCCAACCACAGGGTATTTATCAAGTAGGCACTCAATAAAGAGGAAGTGGAGTGGAGTAGAGTAAAAAGGGAGAGAAGGGAAGGGAATGACAGACAGGAAAAAAAAGAGGGAGGCAAGGAGACGGCAAGGGACAGAAGGAAAAGGGAAGCTAGTGAGGAAGTAAATAATTAGCTGAAAACAGAAGAATCTGAACCAAGAAAAAAAAGGAAGTTGTTAGAGGAGTTGTAAGAAAGACAAAGGGGGAGGAAACACAGTGGCACAGGAGCCAAAAGGTAAAATATTTTCAGAAGATTCCAAAGATGGCGCCCCCTGATGAAGTCTTCTCTTTGCCAGGAGCATGTGCAAACAAATGAAGTCAACACCTGGGGCTGTGTTGGTAAAGGGTCACATCCTCAAAATGCCTAAAGGGACCAGGCAAACAGCATAAATATGAGGTTATAGGTGAAACAATGCTTAAGCATCAAGCACAGAATCTATCTATAGGGCAAAATCTGTGCAGATCAAACAACTACATCCTGGGTCTGTCCTGACAGATCAGCAAATCAATTCGAATATTTTTGAAACATCTACAATAGGGTTTTAATCATAAATCTTTACTTGAATAGTTATAACCTCTAGTCTTTTCAAGCTTCTTCCCTCATCACAGGGAGAAGAGCACAGATATTTTAATATTTGGTAAAAGGAGGAGAGGCTTTACATGAAGTACCCCAACTCTGATTTCTTTGTACTGGGAAAAGAAAATCAATCACCCCCATCTTGGATATCAGCAGTGGGCAGAGACCCGAAATGAGATGCCTGTGCAGCCCCAAAAGATGTGACCGAGAATCCAACACCTTCCCAAAGCAACTTTTTCAAACTTAAGGATAACTTACTTGGTGTTGGAAAATTTTAGAGTTTTTGAAAAAAGGATTTGGGGGCAACAAGTGTTCATTTTCTACATGTTCTTATTGGTAGAGTGACTCGAAACCTAAATCCATCAAAATTAGCCACCATCCCATCCCAATAATTAATGCTTTCATTGTATCCTGTCTATATTTTCGTCACGAAACTTCTCAACATTCATGATAACATATTTATCTGACTCATTTACTGTCCAATTCCTCCATTAAATTGTAAACTTCACGAGGTCAAGAACAGAATCTATATTTGCTCATCACTGAATCTTCTACATCTGGCACACAGTCAATATGGGATATATATTTTGTGGACTGTCTGCCAGGAAAACAGCAAGAGCCCAACAAACGTCACCTCTTTCTATTTGCTGCTACATGTTTTGTTACTTCAGCACAGCTCCATTAGTGCAAGGAAGGAAGGAAGGGGAGAGATAGGGAGGCAACTGGGGAGCTCAATGTCAAGGTTATTTCTGAGCTACCGTGTCTTACATTTCCTGACTGATGGAGATATACTAATATCTATAGTAGCAGATTCAAGGACTCCATATTCTTGATCATGCCATCACACCAAGAAAATAAAAATGTAGTATTTTGTGAACCCATTCTAATTTCAGATTCCAGAACCACTTCACTCACTACTGGATTCCCACCTCGTTCTCTGCATCACATATGTATCTTCGTATTGAATGTCCTCCCCTTTCCAAATCTGTCCACATCTCTGTTTCATTAGGACTGAGCCATTATTCAGTTTCTATCTTTACAGAGGGTTTGGTTTCAGAGTATCCTCACACATCCTAAATGCCAAGCGGGTGTAGGAATTATGTTGCTGTGTACCTCACACATGACCTTGAACATCTCTATTACCCAGGACTGTAACATGTAGTTGTACAGACTGCATGGGATTGGCCCATGAGATCATCTCATCAGGCCATGCATCTTTCAGTGGGGCTATGTCTCCCCAGAAGTGGTGTTTTTTCTATTTCACACAAACATACCCTATGGGCTAGTAACAGTCTTGATACCTGAAAAAGGAAAGGGCAAAACTCGATAGGGTGTGACAAATGAAACCCAGTGACTTGATAAGATGTATCATATCACCTATGGTTTAATATGTCATCTGTTCTAATTAGACAAAATTACTTTTTAAATACAGTATTCTTTTGGCATTAGCACAAATATCTCTAGGGAGCTGCATTATTCAAACAATTTTCTATTTCAAAATACACAGGTAGTGAGAACTAACAAATTATTACATTTCCACTAAATGCACAGAAACAACCAACTTAATTAAGAAAACACTGAAGCAGCTTTTCCCAAATGGTACTCTGCCTCCCCAGGGCAGAAAGGTTTCCTTTAAAGGAATCCCTGGCTAATGACAGAACTGCCTTGTATGGGTAATTAATGGCATTTTAAAAACTGAACTCACTTCTCGTTTCCTTTCACAATGCAAAATGAAGGTGATGAGGGCAAAAGTCCCCTTGAAACACAAAGTGCATTTTCACAGAGCTTCTAATAGCCCATCTCAGTGAGAGAAATGCATCTTTACGCTTAAACGAAACTTTAAAAATAGTAAATAATTAAAGTGAGTTAAACTGTGAAAATACCTTATAACTGTGATTCTCTCTTTGGAAGAAATACCATTAGGTAGCTAGTTTTCAATCACCCTTGTCTTTGCAACTGTAGGATGAGAGCTGTGCGATGAGAGCTGATGTCATTATTTAAATAGAGCTCAATTAGGGCACTGATACTGACGAAGATAAAGCTAGGAATGATTGGGAGGAGTGACTCAGGTACCAGGTAGGAATCTAAATTTTATTTTTGACAGGCATGATTTCCTTGTAGCCAGCAATACCTGAAACTCCTTCAGGTAATCTGAGGGCTTTGGATCTATATTTAAAGGAAAGAAGCTGGAAACCAGTGTCACATAGATCAATATCACTTCAGATAAATCGATTGCACTGAATCATCTGCACCTGTAAAATAGGGATAGAAATATCTACCTACCTACGGATAAAGTGATGTAATGTATATAGATATTTAAATAATGTCTGTAAATGAGAGCCCCTGAATAAATATCGACAAAAATAAAAGCAATAGGTACATGTTTATCATGTCTTATGGCCCGCTGACCTAGTCCAACATTTCCTTGACCATTGCCACCTACACCCCATTATGAATTATATGGGTGCAGGTCTTTCCAATTGTGACGCCTGATGCTCATGACAACTTGATGAGGCAGCAATGATACCCATTTTAAAGATAAGAAAATTGAAACTCAGTGTACAGTCTTAGTGGCTTAAATCGAAGGTCTTTGACTGTAAAACCCAGTTCTCTGCTTAATTAGGGCACACTGGTACAGAAGTTTAGTGATGCAAAAGAAGTCAAAGATTACAGTTATTCAGATCGGCATTCTGTACAATGAAAAGTGACTGATGTTAAACATTTTTACACAACACATGAACCTCAGGAGGAACTGACTAGAGTCCAAAGAAAGAGAGTTTGACATTATCTGGCCATGGCTGAGAATGGGTAAACCATATGGAATATAAATAACAAATAAGTAACCAAAAAATTAAAAGTGCATCTTCTCTAAGATGAGTAAAGTAATTCTTCTTGAGTTCAACGTTGCTTCTTGTAGACAGAAATTTTCTTTTAATGGTTAAATTAGTGAGTTCAAACTAGTTAACAACAACACTTTAGCCAGAAGTGCCATTCACTGAGCAACTTCCATACGCTTTGAAATAACCTAAGCTTCCTACGTGCCTCTGCTCATTTTATTCTCAAGAAAATTTTACGAGTTAGGCTCTGTAATCTCTAAATTTTAGGTAAAGGCTGAGTCTGAGAGGAGGTGAGTAGTAAAATCAGCGAGAGCTGAGCTGCTCCAAATGGAGATAAAACAGGGTGATGGAGTGCATCAAAGTCACTGAAAGAGCTGGAGGTGTGGGCTCAAAAAAATCAGCCAGAATGACTCATGAGGAGTGCTGCTACTTCTGCCACCATCAGGAAGGCAGAAAATCAGAAAGACACCAAGAGAGTCATTGCTATTGGAAATATATGGCCAGAATCATGAACGATGTTCAGAAAGCTGCTATCACTGATGCCTCTGGATTTATAAGAAAGTTACAGCAGCAAAGAAGTGGATGCCCCATGGTTTATTTTTCAATGACCCTTAAGTTAGGGACTGGATATTGAACCAGGGTTGCCGGAAAACCCAACGTTTCCTCCAAAGCTATAGTCAGAAGAAACTTCAGAGAATTAGAAAACATGGCCTCTTCATACAACAAACACTTCTAACTGGCAAACAAGAGATCATATCTAGAACTCGAGCTGTAAGGATGTTTGGAGAATGTAACATTTTGCTTTCCTGCTTTTCCACAGAGGAAGACACATGAGGGGGATGTTAAAAAGGCTCATCAGAGCCCAATCACTATATCTATTCCAGCAGGTGTGCCATCCAATAGGCAGCTCAGAATTAAAGAATGTGAGAACTGAAAACAGGCAAGGCCAAGCATATGGGTAAATGTGGGGCAACATTACAATGGGTTAATTAGAGAACTAAAAAGGATTCAGCACAACTAAAGTGAAGGGTACTTTGGGGAACAAGGCAAGGGATGAAGGTACAAAGGCATTCAAAGCTCTAGATGATGAAAACTCTATGGTGACAGCTAAGAAACATTCTCAGTCTATGGGCAATATCCCTCTTGAGCTTCCAGGAAGTCTTGAACAATCCTCAACTACTACATTTATCTCACAGAATTGTAACCATTCATTTTCTTGTCCTGTGTACTACTCCCCTTAAGAAGGAGGGTTGGAGATCAAGGACAGGAAGGGGCTATTTTATTTTTGTATCTTCAGAACATAGAGCATAGTCCTTGGCACATACAAAAAAAGGACAGTATTGTGTTGTATGGAATTATATCCTAACTGAAGTTCTTTACAGAATAAATATTGTGTTGATTAAATTATGTTCTGTCATCCACTGATAAAAAAATGTTCCCCTTACCCTAAATAGCTTTTATTATAAAAACTAATTAATTGCAGATTCCAGATTGATAATATAATTAAGAATATGTCCCTTTAGTTAATTTTTGTGCATTTATATATGGTAGTAAACAATTGTTTTTGTTAAGCAATCATTTCTACATTCTTATAATAGCACCTCAGTTTTCCTATAGGGAAGTACAGCTCCTTCTCTCACAGAAAGGGATCGAGGTTAAGTGCTTAGCCTCAACTCTGGTGTTTCAGGTGGGACATGATCCAGATGGATCCCTTTCCATGAGCTGTAGGTAAATGTTCTTTTTCTACTGAGGCTGCTACTACTGTTAAGATGGTTGCCTCATGTTGTCAAGGGCCACCATAAGAAACAAAGAAACCAATCAAAAAGGAGGCCAAACGCAGCAGAGTCAGAGCCCAAAGATGGGGAGATAAAGAGTATTCATATCATTTTGTGTACCTGGATCCAGGGTGCCAAAGTTACCACTGCTCAATAAGTTCTTCTTTTGGGGGTTAAGAAGTTATACATGGTCGTTTTCTTGTGCCACCAAAAGAAACTCAATTTTTTTTTCCATTTACCATACGAATACTATTGGTTGAAGAAGTAGTAATCACTAAAAGCAGTGGAAGAATGGAACTCAGTTTTGGGGACATCGATCTGTCAGTGATCCACCATGCAGCCATTTCAAGGGGAAGTACAGTCATCATTTGACCCTTCTTAAGAGAATTAGGAAAAGTACAAGCTCTTTACTTGTCTATTTTTACAGATAATTGATTATTAGAAAATGATCATTACTAAAATGGCTTCAAGGTTGTGGGAATTACAAATGATTTGAAGGAAAAGTGATTATTTCAAGTTTCCCCCAAAGATGTTAGTTGTATAGTAATTAATGGCATTGAGCAGCAATGATGACTATTAAACAAGTCACTGAAGACTTTCCAAATAATTTAGCTAAATGTGATACTGAAAAATCAAAGCAAGAAAGCCTCGTCATTAAAATAAATACAAGAGGATCAGCCAGCACAACACGGGAAGAGCCGCTCTCATCTGAAATGGCCTTTGCTTGTCATTCAAACTCATATAAAATTCCTAAAATCTGTCAGTGTAGTAGTTTCTAAATGATATGTCAACAAATATATTCACTGAGAATACTTATTCTGCCTAGAGCCAATGTTTTTATAAAAACATTCTAAAGAGTCAACTGTTAAATCAATAAAACGAATGTTTTGAGCAGGTGTTTGGAATTGTGCTGATTTATCCATATTTTCCAGTTTAATTTCCATGTTTACCACCAAACTTCAGCAAGAAAACATAAAATGTACCTAAAGTATTATGCTCATCATAAATTTGAGGACAGTTGTGTTAAATATATTTTTATCGGTAAGGGGGATTCATAAATCATTTTCAATTGCCTAAATCCTTAAAGTTTTCTATCTGATCTGCAGTGATTGGAGTGCCAAGTGTCATGCAGTTTAAATGGTATTTTTAAGCTATTAGCAGCTGACACTTAATTGGGTATATTTATGAGAGATATAAAAAATAAGTGCGCAAGGAATGAAAGCTGAATCAAAGACTTACAAAATACCATCCATTCCTTTTATCCTTTTCTTTTAGCATATCAGCCTGAAGCAGTATAACTTAGTGGTCAGCAATGCAAGATCTAGAGCCAGCTTTCACCAGCTCATTCATAGCTCTGGCATTTACCAGCTGGGAGACCTTGAACAACTTCCATAGAGTACATCTGCTTTAGCAGGGATAATGCCAGTACCTACCTCATAAAGCTGCTGTGGGCTCAAATTTTGGGATTACTCAAAAACATTTTCCATAGGGCACAGAAGAAAATAAGTGTTCAATAAATGCTAGCTATTGTTATATTATTTGTAACCTTGCCAGCTGGGTAAAGGGAAAATATTAGTATGGGATTGTTTCAAATTTATTTATATATTTATATTTATTCTTGCACCAGAAATAATGTGAAGCATTTTTTTAAAAGAGAGGACAAAATAGGCCAACTTAAGAATCAAGGTTAAATAAATAAGTAAAACGGAGGTTGTAGACAAAAATAGACTCAGGAACATGACAAAGAATAAGAATCATAGCAATATGGCTATTCTAATATATATATGGCTGCTCTGGTTCCAGGTACAGAGTTTCTAAAATCCTTGTAATATCCTGGTTGAAAGGAATGTCTTTTATTCCAATGAAGTGACTCTGGGTGGGTTCCTGGATGAGGGCTGATCACTGGAAAGACCAAGCCATGATTAGAATTTAAAAATTTCCACATATACACCCCAATCTCTAGAGAAGGGCTGAATATAGAGTTAATAACTGATCATGCCTACATGAGAAACCCTTCATAAAATCCCTACAGTATGGGATTCGAAGAGCTTCCAGCTTTGTGACCATATCCACATACTTAGAGTGTGATGCAGCCCAACTCCACAGGGACAGAAGCTCCTGCACTTGGGACGCTCCCAGACTTCCCCCTATGTATCTCTTCATCTGGTTCTTCATCTCTATTCTTTATCATATCTTTTAATAAACAGGTAAGCCTAAGTGTTTCCCTGAGTTCTATGAGCTGTTCTAGCATATTAATCAAATCCAAAGGAGAAGATCACAGGAACCTCTGATTGATTGCCAACTTGGACGAAAGTTGTGAATAACCTGGGGACCTACTCCTTGTGACTGCCATCTGAAAAGGGGTGCAGCAGTCTCTTGGGACCGAGCTCTTAACCTGTGGGGTCTGATGCTGTCTCCAAGTAGATAGTGTCAGAATTGAATGAAACTGTAGGGCACTCAGCTGGTGTCATGCAGATACTACACACATTCGGAAAACCCACACACATGTGGTGACCAGAAATACTGGAATGAAATGTGTGGTACCACTATGAGGAGTAAAGGAGACACGCAGGAAGGAAGACTGGGAAGATAGTCACCCAAATTAAATGATAGGCTTAAAGTAATTAGTAATTCATGAATCCAAATTCATAAGTAAAATTCACTGGAGGATGGGATGTAATTGGGGGTGGGGGATATACCATAGAGAGACAGACCATGGCATAAAGCATGATAAGTGGTCCATGTACCTGGTCCCCAGAGAAGAGATGCCGTATGTATAAAGATGCATTGGACAGAAAAATTCAGATCTTCAAATGTGTGCCTTATTTAAAAGTCACACAAAGGCAGATGCTCCAAATGGCTATGTTGATCTTAGATTAGGAGGCTCTTCACATGGGCAACTCTATCCGGTGTGCAGAGATCAGATGATGTTGTAGGGATTTATTTATTTAAACATGGTTAATGCATCTCATGAGCAAGGCTGGTACCTATAATAACAATTAATAATAGCTAACACATATTTATCAGTATGGATGTGCAAGGCACTGTGCTAAGCACTAGGCATGAATTATTCCATTCAATTCATGTAACATTCATGATAACCCAAGGAGGCAGGTAATTTTATTCCGTTTCCAACTCACTTTGCCCTTTGCTTTCACAGTTTTTACAGACAGGTACTCTGAAGCTTAGAGAGGTAAGTGGCTTGACTCTGGTTATACAGGCACTCCTTATTTAAAAAAAAAATAGGCAAAATTGTGACAGATATACTTGATTACTAACTGCTTTTGATAAGTCTTGTACATTTCTTGGCTGATTGAAGTTTTCATTTTTTTTTTTCTTAAATATAAAGCTTCTCTAATTTCAACTGGTCTGTGAACATATTTTGCCAAATAGAAAGCACTTTGCAAATGAAAAGAAGTGTGATACACTGTGAACATCTCCCAATTGGGTTAGAGAGAAAATATCAATTCCAATAATATTATTTTAGAATCTCCCACTGGTCTAGGTTTATTCAAAGAACTTTGGCCTAATCCCTCAACATCACCCTTTAACTAACTCTGATCCATCTGAAATCCTATTCTAATATTCTCACTATCAGATGGACCACCTAGAATGTTTTTCTCCTTTGAATTATTTTCTAATGAAAGCAAATACACAACTCTATCCAGTGTTATAGGAAATTGCATCATTGAACATGCAAAATTTTTGTCTAATTTCTCTTACATTTTGTTTATCTCTTTCATCACCTCAAACAGATGACAGATTTTGCACTTCTATTATATTTAAATTATATACAAGTTTTACCACTTGGGTTCGTATATCATCTAATGATTTTCAAACAATGGCATGTGAGGCACATAATAATGACAGCCATAGTCATTCCAAATAGAATCCAAATCCAGTGAGAACACCAGATATAAGCATTTTTAATGCATTTTGCTTCAAATTTAGATCATATGATGAAAAACAGACCCGTGGGACTGTTTAAAGGCACTAAATCCCTGCAAAATCATGCAGTTCTATGAGATGGGCATTCTGATCCAGAATACGCATCAATTTTTAGCAACCAAAGCAAACTTAGAATTCACACATGCAAAACGTTAAAATGGATGGGCCTACTTGACATAGCAGTTTAATTCAACTGATAATTGCTGGCACAGTGAGCAACTTCTTAACCATACTCATCCTGGTCAAAATTATTTCAGAAACAAATCACCCCTGCTACTATCTTGAAACACCATGTTGCCCAGATTTTTTTCCTCAAAGGTTATGAATCTTGCACTGTAACCACTGATTGGCAAAGCAAATTTTGTTGTTCCTTCCCTTTGCCACTTAAAGGCTCCACCAAGAACAGTGAATAATCTGTCAGGTTGTTACAATAAGCCATCAAAAAGTTATTTTGCTTCCTTCAGATATTTCGTAATTCCCAACAAGAATATGCAGCTTTTTAATCAAAAAGCTGTATCGGTTCCCTTATCTTCTATATAACATAAAACAGAGATATTTATCATAGTGACAAAGTAAATAATTTAGCCACGCCATAACTTCTCTGGCTACATGTTACATGTGATAGCAAACCAATTCAAACTAACTTACATGAAGTGTGTGTTGAAGGGGGAGAGGAATAGGGAGTTAATTAGCTAATATGATAAGAGTTCAAGAGATTTTATTTAACATGGGTCCAAGCGGTGGTGTTTGAAAAATGTAAAAATGTTTAACGATATACTCATCGTTTTTGTTTGTTTTTTTTTAATGGAGTGGCCTGATTTGATTTGTCACATTAGCTAATTTCAAGCTACCAAAATGTTACCAACTAGCTTAGAAAATTCCTGAAAATTTAATAAGAGACTCTCATGCACTGGTATGAGCTAGCTCTAGCACACCACTAGATACTCAAATGATAACTATTCCCATCTCCCCAGTCCTCTCTGTTTCACCCTATCTGATTTCATTCCAAGACAGGTTCATTCTACATGGTGGCAATGACGACTGCAGGGAAATATGCTCAGAAGGGTTCTAAATAGCTTGGCTTCCAATCTGCCCTCTTATAATCAAACACCATAGAAAGGGAATGGGTTTTTGGAGCTAAAGAGAATGGGCCAGCTACCTTCAAATCATTTGGATTAAGTAGGACTCATTTGAAATTGGGAAAGATTAGTTTTCCTTAGAAACCCTGTGCAGGTGAATATCATGAAGTGTTTCAATAACTCTAAG
>NW_006440638.1:19120941-19133265 GCF_000325575.1 Pteropus alecto | reverse complement strand
TTCAATGAAAATTGGAGGCAAAAGTCTAAGATCCAAGAAAATAAAATGTGTTTTGAAGAAAAATACGCTCTTGCAACATAAAGAAGCTGTCTTCAGTCAGGGACAGATACAAAATGTAAGATATATAATTGCTGCATAAATTTATTAATAGAAGTGCTAATGCCATAAATTGTACATCTCCATTTTGACACAATCTTTTATTTTCTTTTCAATGAGGAAGAAAAAATAAAGAAGCGGAACTGGTAATATTGCTTGCAACTAAATTGGATTTTCCACGAGAGAAAGCTGTTTAGAAAAAGCTATTTGAAAAAGCAAAATAGTACTCACAAAGGGTATTAATGAGCCCAACCAGGAGGAAAAATTCTCCAACAATACAAACAAAGGTTTGCAAATCTTTTCAGGCCTGGAAGCCAAAGGGATGCTTTGAACTCCATTTTTGCAGAAAAGATCTCAACTGCCAGCTGAGTATGAGAAACAGTTGAAATTTCAGAATAAGAACTCTTAATTTAGACTACAAGTCTTACCTCTGATTCAAGGGACAAGACCTCAGCAGCTCTGGGTTTAGAAGGAAACCGATATACCCTGCCCTCAAACTGTGAGGCATTGTAGAAACAAGATGTAGACTACACTGTGTGTTTGCACTCTTGCCTTAGCTGCTGTGAATGCCATCATATAGAAGTGACAGTCAAATTCGAGACAAAGATCAAGTGAACTCTACGGCTTTATCCTGGAGAGCTCTTTTACTGCTTGTCCATAGTTTTTTTTTTTGTTTAAATCTTATTTATTTGTATTTATTTATTTATTAAGAAAAGAACCAGAAACTGGCAGGGAAACAAGAAAACTTGAGGTTTTTTTCCCTCCAGAACAAAGAAGTTGAGTCAGGTTACCTTTCCAGTTTCTCTGTATCACATGAGCAATGGAGCAGTTGGTAAATGACATCTGAAATGCTCTGTATCAGTTTAACAAATCCAGGTTCATTTATACATTTTTTCAGGCCTATCAGTAAGGGGCCAGAGAGTTTAGTCCCACCACCATTAGGACAGTAGAAAACCCAGGCAGAAGGCTCTGATTAAATCAGGTGTTTCTTGGTGATTTCACTGGTGAAAGGGCTTCTTGTAGGGGTTGAATACTAAAGCTATCATTTCCAAGTGGTATATCAGGTTAATAGAGGAAGAAAAAGGAACAAATGTTGCTTGCTATGACCAATAGGTGGGTCCTAAAATATTAACATTTCCCTGCCCATGATGTTCATGATCACGAGAAAATCATAATTTACCTTCAATTCCAATGGCAAACCAGAAGCAATGCTAAATGCCAGTTCTTTCATCAATATGCTATTATATCATTATGTGTATTAATAAACCCGATGGTCCTATACTATGCATGCCATATGGATATAAAAATGGCATACATGATAAGCAGTATTTTAAATAGGATAATAGTAGTTCATACAGGTCAGAGATGAGGCAGTTGTTTGAAGAAAAAACATTTTGTAGCATTACCTATCAAAAAATAAATAGTATGTAGAACAGTTAGGAAGTTTATGCAGAGTATTATATTTTTATCCTCTTAAATTACACTTTATTTTTCTTGTAAAATTTCTCCTTTAGGTAGTTTGCTAATATCATATATAGTTTTCAGTAGCATCTTTTACTTAAAACCACAAATATTAGGTAAAAATATGTGTCAAGGGAGATTTACCAGTCTGTTTACACGGACATGGCATATGAATTTACTGATAGGTTACACCACCTTGGAGTTAAAGACCAATTACCTGTCAGCGTCCCTAAAAAGGAGACACAACTGAGACCAAAGGTTACATTTTGCAGAATAAAGACTTTTTTATTCTTTTAGAGACTGAGTTTACATCTCTTGCTCAGAAGAGCAAGATGTGTTATTTAAGTATATTTTCATTGATTCTTGAGCATGGACTGTTTTAATAAAAGTAAAGTTTCTCACTTAAAAGTAATTTAAACTTAACAAAGTAAGTGTGACATAATCCTAATTTTCATTCTGCTACCTCTTCTTCCCTGCTGTGTTCATTAGCTGCTGTTCTTTGACCTTCAAAATGTAACTGTAATCCTTAGAGCAAGCTCTCTTATATCACCAAGAAGAGGTTCCCTCCATGCTGATGACGATTTTGTTGTAGCTGTTGACATGCAAGTAAAATAACTCTCTTTGGACAATAAAACACTTCTCAAAAACAGTTCCTTCAAACCATTCACCAATAGGATCTTAAAGGTATCAAACCACTACTGTGAGAATCTGAACACAGTTCAGTTGTTGTTTCTTCGTCTTGTTCAACATTTCTTACATTCTTTTTCTGGCATCTATGCAACAGGGTTTAGAAAGAATAGCTATAAAAATAGGCATCATAACTTCAAGAGGAAATTCTGTATGGGGATCACAATAGTACACTGGAAATAGAATAATATTGGAAAGACTCTTAAACATGCTTTTTTAGAAACAACAATGACACGCTCTTTTGAAAACAAAAATGTATTTCTCCTATTGAGCTCTCTTGAGAACTCCCATCTCAGAGTCACATTTCCTTTGCCCCTCGAATGAAGAAAAGAACATGTACTTTTTAATCAAACTATATCTGCCACTCGAGATAGGGATCTAGAGCTTCGTGGCATCTGGATGATGAGTCACAGAGCACAGGCAGCCTGAAGATTCTATAGTACTATCACAGGGCAGTGAATATCTGTTGCTCCCCATAATCCTTTCTGCCTTCCTTCAACAACAACCCTGGCATCAACTGGGGACTCAATTCTCCTTTAATTCCATGCAGAGGGCTCTATCCTTAGGGATGGAGAATGTCACACTGTCCTGGCCACAAGGATTTGTTAAGAGGTGGGCCTGTAACCAAATTCATTCCGATCCAAATCACTCTAAGGAAGTCTACAGGATCTATCATAAAAGAGGTAAATTCTTTTCTGCTGGAGCTTCTGCAGCCATAATGCCACCAGTGGTTAGACCAGACAAAATTTGAGGGCCTTCAAACATTTAACCGGATTTCAGGAATATAGCGCTGAGGTCTCTCCTTGGGGATAAAATATCTTGGAGTGGATCTCTGTTGTCCCTACCTTAGCTAGAACATGGTAATGTTTTAATCTTTTAGGGCAAACCCCAGAAAGTACACCTCAGAATTCTATCTGGCTTTGTTCATTTTCTGGTATATGTGTAATACTTAACCTAATAATAATTTTAAAAAGAAAACAGTATAAAGGGATGTTTACTATATGGTGGAGTTAAAGACTTTCAACAAGGCATAATAGGCTTAATATGGCCATATCATGTTTTGGAACATGTAAAATTAAATGAATTTGAACTGGAATCTTTTCACTGTCTTAGTGGGAGAATAATGTATTCAAAGAACTTTGATGCAATAGGTTGGCCATGAGAGTTAACCCAGGTTTGTAATTCTGTCCATTCTCTACCCATTTAGTCAGATTTAAGAATAGTCTGGTCCAATCTAACTAAAAATTAGATTCTAAAGTCAGTACATTGATTATATAACCATGTGATATGACTTTGTCACATGAGCTCACTTTCTGGATTACATAATATTGTTCACTATCTTCAAAGTACATCAAGATTCTGATCATGTCTCACCAGTATCATCAAATTTAAGCAACAGTCATTTCTTTTCTGCATTATCCCCACAGACCTCTAGCCAGTCTCTCTCCTTCTAAACTTATTCCTATACAATCTGGTTTCCATGCAACACCAGAATATCCTGTTGAAAAACACAAATCAGGTCACACAACTAATTAACATTCTCCATTATCTTTCCTTTGAAAACTTATTATTGTATACGAGGTCCTCTTGACTTAATTTGGCTATGCCTACTCATCCACCCTCAATTCCTACCACTCTCACAAGTCTCTTGCTGTACTGGCTTTCTTGCTGTTCCTTCAATATTTCAAGCCCTTTCACACCTCTAGGACTTTATATTTTAGCCTACAACTCTTTTTCTCTTGACGTTTCCAAGGCTTCCCCCTTTGCTTCATTCAGGTCACTGCTCAAGGGTCATATCTTCAAAAAGCCTTCCCTGAACACCCTAACACTAACTATCTCCTTGTTTTATTTACTCCATAGGACACACCACTATCTGCAACTACATTACTTCCTTGTTGACTTGCCGATTGCCTTCTCCACTGAAATGTAATCTCTATAGGCACAAGAATTTTTGTTCGTCTTACTGCTGCTGAATCGTAGCACAGAGAACGTAGCCTGGCACATACAAGTAACCCTATAAATATTTGGTGAATAAATGAGTGAATGAATGAATGAATTCTGCTATAACATGATCCAAAGGTAAACCAATGTTCAGATCCTACAAAATCTAATAACATACATGGCGAAAGAAGCAACTATTTTTGGTTTTGCTTGGTGAACATCTGATCATCAATGAAAGGTGAACATATTTGCATATTTTAAAGTTTGCAAAGTGATTTTATTCTCAAGGCTATGTAATAGGAAAGAGCATCTTTTGGTTGCTTGAAAGTGCACACACACATGTATGCATACACACACACAAACGACAATGGTTTTTGATGTCTTAAATGATTCGACTACATTTCTACCCGAAAATATTTTGGGGGATATTAGTAATGCCATGCCTCAACCAAAGGAAAGAAAAACTTACTAAGCTTCTTCCAGGAGGGAGAACAGGTCACAACCACTTCCAACGGATCAATAGATCAGGACATGTATATATAAAACATGTGTGTGGATTTTTCTGCCCGCAGGCAGTTTTCGCACAATACAAAAAGAGGGTATAAACTAACATGCTCCCAATCAAGTGAACTAAGAAGTTTCAAAGAAATGCTCTAAACTTAAATGTAATACAGCAAGAAAAGATTTGAAAAGTTACAAAAGGCAGTTACCTTAAAAATCTGCCAGGATTTTCCACCAAAATGGTCTTTTACACATTGCCTTGCCTATATTATGTACTCTATGTGCTTTCCATACACCATTGACAGGGTGTGAGAATGCCCATTAATTTTCACCCTCGCCTACAGGAAGCATTATGACTTAAAAACAAATCATTTCCAAATGGGTAGTTTAAAACACTGTATCTCACTGCCGTAATTTGGATTTCTCTAAAATCTTAAAGTATAGCTTCAGTATTCACTCAGGCTCACTTTCAAGTTACCCCTCCCCCCACAAAAAAAGCTAAAATCTTGTATATCTATCATAATGAAAAAATAAGAGCTGCTACTTCTTAGTTAACTAAAAATCCACTGCTGGCCTCTATGAAGTCTCTCATACTGCTTTTGTTTATTCTCCTCCTGAGCCAACAAATGAATAATAGCAATATCTTGTATTTGCCTTATGATTTACCAAGCACATTTATTTATCTCCCTCTACTATCTTTACAAACTTTTTTATGACGTACAAAACAAATGTCTCTATTTCTCAGATAAAATTCAGAAAACTGACTTACCCTTGGTCTCTTAACTATTAAGTAGTAAAGCCAAGAGAAGACCTATGTTTCCCAATGGGCTGCTGAAACCTCTTTTCACGATGCCACATTCCCTCAAGATATACCAAATAAAAGGACAAAGTTATTGATAAAAAAAAATAATAATAATAATAAAATAAAATAAAATAAGAAAAAAAAGAAGGAAGACCCAGTTCCCCCAATGTTAATCTTCTACTTCCCACCCTCATGGGCTTTAAACTCCAACTAAAATTACCTTCTTTAATCTTAATGCTCTACCCAGATGAGCCTGTCTGTTTGGATTCTATGAGCGTTAATAAAAATACCAATTCTTACACTGAAATTCTATTTCGAGGTTTATAATGAATATTGGTTTCTATAAAATTCTTAATTAAGAAGTATTAGAAAACACAGCTCTCGCTCAGTTGTCATGGGACACAATAACAAGGGACTCTTTTTATTCCTTGTTTTTTCCAGTTTCAGGGATAGCAATCCAGACTGAATTAAGTCCAAATGTATCCTAAGGCTGAGTTTCTAGAATGAAACACCAAGAATATAGAATGATTTAGGGGTAAATTTTAGGTCTGGCATTTTTCATTCTGTCCTAGACTCATAGATTAAACTTTTATTCAGAAAGATTATCCTGGCTTTCGATGGGAACAGTCTCCCCAGGTTCTTCCAGTCCAAGCCAGGATCCAGTCATCTATTTGACAACTACTTACTGTCTGCATTATGCTAGGTGCTTGAGATACAAAGAAGAACAAAATAGCCACCATTCCTACTCTCTAGAGATGACATACTAGTGAGAGAGACAGACAAAAGACGAGTCAACATAGTTATGATTAATTATAAGTGTTGTAAAAAAAAAATGAACAGGGGCACTAATGGAGCCTAATGAAGGTAACTTCTTTGGTTAGGTTGCCCAGGCAAGGGCTCCCTGGAGAGGAGTTTGTGACTGTCATCAATGAGCATTCCTTCCTACACCTACCTCATTCCATATTCTTTCATTTAGTAGTTGGCTAATGAACAAATCAAAAGCCACATAGGTTGTGGTGGGGCTGGTACTGGGCAAAGCAAAAATGCCTACTTTAGAAATCAGTCATGAAGGGATATTCCAGTTAAAAATAAAATCAACTAATATACGAGCCAGAAACTCCAATTGGTACAAAAATGGCCTCTTTATATTCCATCAAGGAATCATTTCTCCAAAATGACAAGACGTATATTGCCAATAAATCCACAATTCTGTTTCCAATTAATGTAAACTTATAATATTCCAAGCTGTTATTAGATTTCAATTAATAACCTGTGATGCCTCATTAATGCAAATATGCTCCTACTGATGCTAAACCTTCTTTAGTGAAATGGGTCCAATGACATGACTCTTTCATATGATAATGGAACTATGATTAAAAGGCCAAATTAATCATTTTCTGCTATTAAATGATCTCTACGACAATTTACTTATGCCTATATGAAACATGTGCTTCTTGCAAAAAGCCAATTTATATTTAAACTATTCGATGACAGAAAAAAAAAAAAGAAAGAAAAGAACAGAAACATCACACTGAAATATTTCTAATAGTGGCAGAGAATCCCAAAAGCAAGTCAGGTTTTTCGAAACTAAAAATGGTTATGGAGTTGATACCATTCACTGTTTCATGTGATATAAAGTGTAAAGCTGCAAATCTCAGCCACACAGCTAGCAGAATAATGGCTTTTGAGTTCTCTTGTCTGTGTATTTCCCCCCTCCTTAAATCCTGAATTATTCCACCTGCAGGTTCAAACCAGCTACCAATCAGGAGCCAAAAACACAGTGAAAGCAAGAATCCACCCCCCCCCCCCAGTTCCTGCTTCCACCACCACTCCCTGCAGTGATATCAGGCAGGAAACCAAACGGCCTAGGGCAGTCCCTGTTACTACTTCTTGCCCAGCATCCTTTCTCAATTTTGACTGTAGCTCTCTGTTTTTCCTTTGCACACTGCCCTCTCTTATATCTGTGTGGCCCTGGTCAGGTGGTCAATACAGCTCTTCCTTTAAATGGGCAGAGGGAAGGGTGATGAGCCAGGCAGAGGTATAAAAATATCCCAATGCTCAGCAGAGCGACTGATCCAGGGGTGGGCTCCTGAACCCAGCAGTCTCTTGGTTCTTTCCCAGGATTCCTTGAATGAATAGTACCACTTGTTCTGTGCTTTAGCTCTAGTTGGTCATGGTTTTCACAGAACCCCAGAAATAAAAGGCAAGCAGTTTAACAGCCTCCTGTCACATCCCAACAACCATGCAGGTAAAGTCCATCCCACTCCTCTTCTCCCTGTCATCCCCCAGTGTCAGTCACTCCCAAGAGACATAGAGTGCAGTGCGCAAAAGCCACACATTTCTTCCTCTGAAGTAAAAAGTAGTTTGAAAACTGTATTGAGATTTCTTCTTAATTGTTGCTAAGTAACCACCGCAAGATTAGAACTATTTTCTAGCCTAAAAAATAACACTACAAAAAGTTTATTTAGATATTTAAAATTAAGAAACTGTCTTAAAATGGAGTTGCTTAAACACTCAGTTATTATAGTAGCCTGCCATCAGACACACAATCCTAAAAATTAAAAATAAAACAAAAACTTTAGGGATTCTGTTACAAGAGTGAAAATACATTCGTCTTTAGTATTATGTACAATAATGTACAAATTGTGATTCTATCTCCTTGGCAACAAAAGTAATATTGAGTCTTAATTAATATGCTAGTTTTAAAACTCCTATGTAGTTTTATGCTAGAAAATATGCTGGAAACTTTCATATGTAGTTTTATATTAGATGTTATAAGACATAAGCATTAGATATGGAACTTACGATTAAATGTATCTCTGTATTTAAATAGTGATCCCCTATTAAGAAATTTTGGTTTATAAACCACACCTGGTATAATAAGTTTCAGTGCACATGCCAGCAGTGATAAATGGGTACAGGTAGCTAGAACGCTGGGTTGAGGATTGCAAGACAGCCTGGACACATGGTTAGAAAGCACAGTGAATGATTAGTTATGCCTGCCAAGGGTGTAGGATTCAGAAGTGCTAGTTGGCACGTCGAGCATCTTTTTAATTCTTCTCAGCACGGAAAAGCCCAGTTTTTCTACCAGTAGCTGCTTGACCTTTGTAAGGTCACAATTCTCTGGGTCTCAGTCTGCTCATCTTTAAAACGAGGACTTTGCTTAAATGGCCTCTCAGGTCCATTCCAGTTTGAACATTCTATAGTATTCTGAGGAAAGAATAATAACAGTCCTTGTGATTAGCAGCCAGAGCAGTCTGGTGTATGGCCAACTAAATACAGGCGGCAAAGTGAACCTGCATGGAAAAGCCCTGAAGAGAGAGGAGACTGAAGGAGGCAAATCTCCACTGAGCTGTTCCACGGTAAACCTGGCCTGGAGAGCAATACCCAGAAAGCAAAATATTACCCCATGAGTAAACAGTCCATCATCTTCCCACTTATATATATTAAAAAATTCTTCATAGAATTATTTAGCAAAAGGAATTTGAGATCCAGTTCTTAAGAGGAAACGGCAACATCCATAGGTCAAGGGGTGGAAGTGGGGTGTGGGGGGAATTAAACAGTGGGAAAAAATAATACATGCAAACCTTTCAGATGTGTCTGCACCTCATAGTTGGAAATGTGCAAGAGCCTTGGTCAGGATGTTTCAGCCACAGACCTTGAAAGTCAGTTACCACCTCGCAAAACAGGAAGTGCAGAGGTCAGGCAATCTCAGTGACTGGTGATTCCATTGGGGGTCCCAGATCTTTTGACTCTGCTCTATAGACCTTGTGAAAGCTTTGTCCTAAGGCCGAGTCCCTGCATGGTGATTAGATGACTGCCAGAACAATTGGTGCTCTAGTGTGCTTCCTTATTCAATTCCTAAAAATGATTCGCTTTTCTTTCTTAGAAGCATGAGCTAGATTCTCCTCAGTATCTGGCAAGGTTGATGGAATTACTCAGACTCGGAAAGAGGGTAGCAAGGGAGGAAGGAGGCTCAGAGGAGGTAGAGGGGAGGAAGGGCGGGGATAGAAAAAAGGGTCCCAAATGTCTGGATACTCGTCTAACATTTACACAGCTAGGCCTCAGTGTTAGAAGCTGGCCTGGCCCTCATAGCTAGGCCATGTTGTTTTCCTGCTGGACATAAACGACCTCACAGCAAAGCAACAACTCAGAAAAAGTCATTCTGAGATCAAGATATAGTAAGAAGACAAGACTGCTTGATAATTTTGTATAAGCACAAACAAAAGCAAGGTTACTGCACAACCCACAAAACACCAAACATCTGCCTCCTTTGCTAATATGAGTGACCGCTGCTTCTTCATGAGTTACAGCTTCAGCCCACACTCTAGTCCGCCTTCTCCATAGAGATTTATTGAGACACTCAATTAAAGAATTGCCTATCACTTTTGTGACAGCTCCCTGTCCACAATAAACCTCACTTCCATGGATCCTTCACAAATCACCCAACCAAAGCCTAGACCCTTTCTAACACACTCTTACTTAGACACCCATTCTTCTCCAATTCTCCATGGTGTGTTCTCATTCCTGCAATGAATAATAAACCCAACTTTTTCAACTCCATATGTGTTCCTAATGGCCTCTAGCTGGAGGGCATCAGTATTGGTTTTAGATAATATTTGCCAACTTTCTTATTTTTTTCATTATTACCTCTCAAAGAAGTCTCTCTAGACACTGCTTTTCCTAATTGTCCCCAACCCATGAATTTTTAATACTACAGATAAACTTGATATTTGCTTATGCACTGTACGTATACCTGTGCTATATACATATAAGGCATAAGATCTCTCCCAAAACACACACATACAAACTCACACACAACATGGTTTAGATTAAATTATGCGGTGGTAGAATAGATGCTGGAGAGTCTTTCACAATATGTTAAAATGCACATACCTTCGCAACATACTTTTTAACTCACTAATAACAATAGATAACAATTCTTAGTGCTTTCACCAGATATGCATTTATATGCATCTATAAATTCCTACATAGGCTAACTCATTTTAGCCATCCAAAAACTTTTGTGCTTGGTACTAGAACTATCCCCATTTTAAAGTTGAGAAAACCGAAGCTCCAAGCAATTAAGTATCTAAATGCCCCAGGTCACAAGGTTCATCATCAGTGGATACACCACCACATGACTGCGCCTCTGATCCCAGGGACATGCTCTTAACCTTGAGGATATAGTGCCTGTACTTGTTAAACTCAAAAACAAATCAGCAAACATGCATCATGATTTTTCATGACAGTACTTCCAAACACTTACAAACAAAGCAGAAAAAAATTATGAACTTACAGATAAGAACTAAAAATAAAATGTCTGTTATATAGAAAAGCATTTTGGTGGGAATGTTTCAGGGGAAATGTTTCCCTTGTGTCACGTGACGGTTTCAGAAAACAAATCCGTGTGTGTGTGTGTGTGTGTGTGTGTGTGTGTGTGTGTGTTGGTTAAGAAAGAGGGGAGGGGAAGGATATTTTCCCCTAAAAATTGTAATTAAAGAGTGATGATGACATCACACAACTGCCAGAGATGGCACAGTTCTGTTTCTTCAGTGGCTGTCACTGCCCATCTGTGCTCAGCTTTGCTGCTGTACAATCACAAAACCATGACTTCCTGTCTTCCCCCAGTACCACCACAGTTGCTGCAACTATAGAGCATCCTTCTCAAAGAAGAGACCAGCTTTGCATTGTTCATTTTTACAACTCGCTTTTTGTTTCCAAGATTGCCAGAGAATCCAAGATCCTAAAAAATGTGTCGTCTCCTGAGGCCAAGTGACCCAGTCCCAGGACTTCTGCTCACGTCAGAGCCTTTAGTTAAACTGATTTTATACAATCGTATAGAAGAGGAGAATGGCTTTTGTGATGAGCATCTGCTGTTTTGTTAAAAATGTGGTTAAAGACATTAACAAAAGTGATGTTACCAGCTGTTCTAATGCCAAGCAGCTTAGCTAAACCGTTTTTCATCAAATGACAACATATGACACCCGAATCAATTCCCAACCAATAACACATTGTTACTTGTAAAACGGAGCTGAATGAGAGTGAGAGAGCGAGCCTGAGAGTAAGAGAGAGTGAGAACGAGAGCTAAAGAGAGAGGTTAATTAAAATACAAATGCAAATTTCTCCTGAAGTAGGAACAACAAATAAAAGGACACTGATAATTTTCACAAAATATTTTACCTCTATTTCAAACAAAGCAAAGAGGACCATTATGCATTCCACATTCTGACACAAAAACAATGTGTTTCTTTTGTAACATGCTTGTAACGGCAAAAATAGATGACTGAGTTTCTGGCCAGTTAAAATTTGACTTGGCTTCTGCCTTTGAGCCACATGCCTCCTAAGGAATGTGACAATCAGGAGGGAAAAACTGTCTTGTGTGGCTATGTTCAGCTCCTCTATTTTTATCTACCCATCATTTTTAATTATCAGGCCATTAAAAGGTGGCAGATCAGTAGCACTGCCAACTGTGTTGTCCTTATGGCTGAAAAGTCTCTGGCAGTCAATACAAAGAGCACCCTCCCCATATTCATCACAGAGCTTATAAAAGCAAAACTGCCCACCATAGTCACGGTGACTCCTGAATAAATGTTTGATTTCCATGACTGTGACCAGGGTAGGGGCTGAGTTGTGCCCAGGGCTTAGGAATCTGTGGGCATTTCGTGTGCACAATGATTAATAATGCAACTTGCAAATGCCAAGTCCACTGACAAGGCCTGAGCTGAGTCCTGCTTACATAAGATTGGAACTGGCTTAGTCAACAGGAAAGACAACTCTCTTCCAAGGGCATCTTTCCCTTGGAAGGAAAACAAAGGGGCAAGCTGGGGAAAGCG
>NW_006440638.1:19118626-19120911 GCF_000325575.1 Pteropus alecto | reverse complement strand
GTGTTTGCCAGGAACAGAAGGTACACTGCATGTAGAGAGAGTTTCAAGATAGGTAACTCAGAAGGGACTTCCATTTGAGAAAAAAACACACCAGAGCAAACAAAAGAGGTAGAAATGAGCAAGCAGCTGTGTGCTCCTATTTCTACTAAATGAAAGGAAGACATGGCTTAAAGTCACAATCAGCATATGGAGACACGCAGAGGGGGCACCTGGGAAAAAATCAATGTGCATCAGGCTTGATGGCACCTGCTTCTTTGTGCATTCCACTGTATTACTGCGGGGTGGATAATTCACCCCTTAAATCGGCATATGTCTGCTGGGAATGGAGTAAAGGCCATGCTGTTGATAACAGCAAGGAGAATGTAAGCCTAATGTTGGAAAGAATTTCTAAAGCAAAGCCAAAACACAGCACAGATCACCAACAGAAATGTATTGGGGAGAATGTGAGAGAAGCATGAGAAGCCCCGTGAAATGTCAAGAGTGCAGCTCTGTGAGGAGACCAGGGGACAGGCAGAATGATGTTTCCGAGGTTATTCTAACCCCATTACTATAAGGAAAAAAAAAAAGTGTCCTTGAGGGCACTGGGTTTTAGGTTTCCAACAAAAGACTATTTGTTGTATTTTTAAAAATTCTGTTGTCTTCTAGTGGCTTCTAGGCAGAGCTTCTAATTTGACCTTTGAAACTAACCTCTTACATTGTCTACCATCACCTATTTAAGTCGTTTATGACTGAAGGTATAAAATTTAGACGAAACACTAGAAGTAGTGGTCAGTTACCAATTTTCACCTTTTCTTATTTCTTCCTGAATTCATTTATTCACTCATTTGTTAACCAATTAGAGTTTGCGATTCAGACTCAGTTTCCCTAAATATTTAGAAAATAGAATGACCATGATACAGTAGTGGGATTTCCAGTGATCTCCTCTACTTGTTAAGTGCTCTGAATTTGTCAGATGACCTACTACATGCTTACATACATGCTTTTATTTCATCCTAACACTAACTTAATAGATGAGAAACTGTCCAGCAAAGAAATGATAGCTAATAATAAAAGTCAGGATTGGAAACCAGAACTGACTCTAGAGCCAGCACTATTAGCCACTATACTATATTCCTCTCCATAAACTTTTAAAAAAACACGGTTCACAAGTAAATGTTCAAAACTAAATTCCTGAACTAGAAGATCCCCCTGTGTTTCCCCTGGATGTTAGGAGACCAGAAGTATAATTAAAAATTTTAAGTAAAGTAAACACCTCAACCACAAGACCCAACAGGCTCACAACTAACAACTAGTCCTTATGGCAGGCCCAGAACTTTTTTAAAGATCTGACTGAGAAAGTCCTAGTTTCTTATGTAGTTTTCTTGGTTTTGGATGAGATCCTATAACCTGAGCCCAGACTGATACAGGAGGGGAAAGTTCTACAGAAGATACTGTACATGCATTATCTCTTTGATTCTCCACACTGGCTCCACATGTTAAATGTTATTATCCCCATGTGCAAACAGGACTGGGCAAGTCAAGCAATGTGTCAAAACTCACCAAGTAATGAGAAACAGAGATCCAGGCTTCAAAACGTGTGCTCTTCTCTGTGATAGCACACGTCATACTGCCACCTCTGAAGGTCGGTAAGTATTTGTCTTTACTGTTGAACTCACCTTAGATCTCATCCCATGTGAGAACCCTGCATGACACTCTGGGGTCTACAAGGCCCCAGGGACGCCACAACCTCTAGCCCCGCCCCCCCCATGCACATTTTAATCCGTTCTCTTCACATCCACGGTTTGCTAGCCACAGTGGCCTCTTTCAGTTCCTCCAAGATGCTATGCTCCCCGCTTTGTACGTGTGTCCTCATGTCTAGAAAACTTTTCTCTGCCCATCTCCACCACCTTGCTGACGCCTGTGCATCCTTCAGAACTTTCTCAAGGACAACGACATTTTCATGTTAGTCTAACTCTTCACACTTCCCTCATCACCCAGGCCAGTTTCTCATGCTCCAGAGCTGAGTTTCTTAGCACAGGCACTATTGCCACTCTGGGTCAGTAACTCTTCGTTGTGGAGCCTACCCTGTGCATTGTGGAAAGTTAGCTACCTTCACTAAATGCTAGAATCACCTACCTCTCCATTGTGACACTCAAGGAAGTCTCCAGATGTTGCCAAATGCTTCTGAAAAGTAGTCATTCCCAGCTGAGAATCACTGATCCCTAGCCTTTTGGAACCACTTTCCTTAACTTCAGAGCATTGGCCCCAATGCAACAATATGCACTTGTTTATGCAATTATTTGACC
>NW_006440638.1:19103925-19118593 GCF_000325575.1 Pteropus alecto | reverse complement strand
AAAGCAGGAAGGGTATTGGCTTCTGCTTACCCTTATATACCCAGCACTTGGGGTCATGCCTGGTTCAAAGCAGGAGTCTAAGGAAAAAAAAAATTTCTTTTTTGAATTTCTACCTAAAAAAGGGCTTTGTCGGATATCATATACTAAAGTCAGTAGCTAATGGAAGATCACTGAAGCTTCTTTAAACACAAAAAAATGCCACCACAGTCAGGCTCTGGGGGGATGAATCACGAGACAGGGTGGACATGAACCAAACAACCAGAAATTCCTGCCAAAGGAGAGGGTAAGGGGTTATTAACTGTGCCTCTGGCAGCACGTAAGGATTACAGAATAGCATCCCATCAAAACATCAGCGGGGCCCTAATTAAAAAAGAGCCTGTTCTTTGGCAAGTGTTCCTGTGCAGCCATGGCACTGCTGGGACGTGGCACATCACACCAACCTGAAAACACGTACCATCACCCATCATGTGGCGTCTTTGCCCAGCTGTGCCATCCCGTGTTTCCTGATGGAAATTAGAAAGTAACGCAACCTTAGCTGACAGGTTTATTAAGACTCGGAAGATATTACAAAGGCCTTTTTGACATAATCTCTAACGTAGTCAGGGGGAGATGCTGACTTGCCATCGTTATTGAAAGTAATTGATCTAAACAAACAAATAAACAAAAAAAAAACAAGATGAGAGAGAAGAACATTCCTACAAAGCTGTCAAGTTTATTATTTGGCCTCCAGGTGTGTTCAGCGATCTGGACTCACTGCCTATGACAGAGTCGCCAGCACTGTGTTGATGCTCTCCCGCCACACTGCTATGGTGCAGTTGGATCTCATGCAGCAAGGGTACGTTTATGGCAGAATTCTATTTTTGCCAAGCTTTCTCTAGACCCAATTACATTTTTATGTTGGTCCAACTCTTCATATTTCCCTATGGCTCTGTCACTTTGGCATGCCAAACTCCAGTTTTCCAGGACAGATAACCCAAACGAAAATATCCAACTAGTGTAAAATGCTGTGCAGAGTGACAAAACAAAAGGAAGTTTTATTCAGATTGAATTTAAGTTCTTAGGAAGTTTAGATCAGCAATCAAACACCCAGATATTTTCACAAGGGAGGCGGATAACCTAAATGAGTCAAGTAAGCCAGATGGGAGTGGAAAGGGTGGGATGATGACTATGAAAATCAGAGACAGCAGACTATGAGATCAGTGTTACCAGAGAAACCCATTCTGCCAGTGAAGCTGGTGATGCTCAAGACCTGGGCTGAGGCCCACCTCACGCAGAGTCGATGCTCAGTTAGTATTCGTTGAATGGATGAACTCCTGTTTGAGTGTTCACTCTGATAGTGCTCCACTATCAGAATGCTTTTTAGGTATTCACTGATTCACTAAGATCCTTAAATCTCTAGTGCCTTCAGTGTAACTCTCATTTGGAAAGAGCTAACTTAATCATTTAAAAATAGAAACGAAGGATGAGTTGGAGCCACTGAGGCATATGGGGGCACCGTTAATGTCACTGCCAGAAAGGTAGAGTCCATAAAGCTCAATGTCATAGTGATTTTATTTTGAACTTATTATAGGTGTTATTTAGAATAACCTGAGAGACCATAATATTTTGCAAGAGGCTTGGTAGCCTTTCAGGTCTGCACGAAGAGACTAAGGATATCAAATGAGATTGTAATGATATCTATTTTGCTCAAATTAGAGAAGGAAAAAAAAACCCATTCCCCATGCTGCTCCTTTCTCTTTAAAGGAATTCACTTTTCTTTCCTCGTTTAGTATTCATAAGGACTAAAATACAAATATAATACACTCAGAAACCATGAAAGATATGTTGCTGGTAGAAATTTCAAATAGTACAGAAGACTATAACATGAAAAATGCAGATCCTACTACTCAGAGATATCCTTGGTGAACTATTTCAGGTGTGTGTGTGACATAAATAGGATCATTCCACTGGAGAGCAACTACACGTTCTCTCAACATCTTGGACATCTATGTCCATAAATATATATCTACTTTATTCTTTTTATCTACTGCTTAGTAAAAACCCACTTTACAAGCACAGAAGTCAATTTATCCCAATACTCATCACGGAAAAGCTGTAATGTGGGCTCTATCTTATCTCTCCAATATAATGGTGCTTTAACGAACCATCAGAATGAACAAGAGAGGCTGGCATTGGCTGGTTTTTGTTGTAAGGATTCAGTCTTACTTAACTTGGGCTGGTTTAAAAAATTATCTAGAAATATCTAATGTGAGGTAATAAAGAGAGAAGCATCCCACAGGAGTTGAGGAATGAAAAGTGTATTTTTGCAGAGGGATTTGGGAGACAAGTTACAAATCCATAGGGTTCATACTATAGGCCAATTATTCTAGGTACGGATTGAATACCTTATATGCATAAGAATTAGAAAGAATACTCATATTTGGTTGGTATTTCAAGCTTTCAGGAATACTTGTCCCAAGTATGTGTGTTAAGTGTCTACTACATGTGAAGCACTGTACTAAGCACCACCCACGGCCTATTTCATTTAATCCACAGTTGTCCTGAGTAGAAGGCACTACTATTAGCCCCGATATAAAGATGAAATTAAGTCTCTAGGTTATACGAAGTTTGCTGAAACAGCAAAGCTGAACCTAAGCGATCAACCTCCAGAATCTGATCATCACATTATTATCTTTCAAAATGCCTGAGATTTGCACACAGAAAAAAACTGTGTCACCTTCATGTCCTGGGTTTTCCCCTAAAAGTAAAAACAAAACAAACAAAACATTTTGTTTTCTCTTTGCCTAACTAGATTTCCATTTTATTTGAGGGCCTTAAGGCAATATCTTGCCAATCTAAATTAACAACAGAGATCTTTCAAAGGGGTGAGAAGTAGAGGAAAGGAAGGGAAGAAAGGAAGGACCTATAGAAACTATTGCACCTGCGTCCCATGAGAGGGTAGGTTAACTTTGTCAGTAAGACGAAGAGTCCAGTCACTCCGTTAATGCTCCTTTGAGGCCACTCACCATCCCTCATCTATGTCAAACACACCCCATGCTTTTTTGCAGGATTAGTTCTGCCTTGGAAGCTCCCCTCCCAACCCAGTTACTGAGAAGGGGAGCTTTTACATCTATCAGATTTCTGCTCAAACGCCACCTTTCCCCCTTTCAAAACAAACTCTGCCCCATCACTCTCTTATCCTATAAACTGCTTTGTTTTATTCTAACAGTTATGAATATGTAGTAGCATATATATTCAAGTACTTTGTGACCATCACTCTTATTATAAACCCTGTATGTATCCCCTGTATTATCATCCCCTCAAACAATATCAGTACATGCTCAATAAATATTTGTTGAATGAGAGAATAAGCCATAGATATTAGAGGCACATCTCTTTTGGTATCCTAGTAGGCATTCTCAAATCAGTGTGCATGTGTTGTTGTGTTTACACAAACATATATTGTCATGTATATATAGATATATACATATATAGTTGTATTTTGTGATTTAGACTCATCGTTAAAAGATGAGATTTAGTAATAGCATGTTGGTAATACAACCAGTATAAATCTATTTAATTACAGTACAGGATTCACAGGATTTGGACATCACAACAATTGTGAAGGACAGTGAGTAACTGATTCATTAGTAACAATGTTATGTTATTTCTGAATGAATTGTGCAATCTTTACGAATTTCATCGAAAATCTGTTTTTCTCCATTTTTCCACCGTAAAAATGGAGAACTGCTCAGCTCGTAACATTTATAGAAATTTAAATTTGTATCAAGTCTTCCTGAGATAATCAAGTCTCTATTATTAACTAGAAATTTATTTCTCATTTTGGTGAGAAATCATGGTCAGAGAGGCTCTAAAAATTGCTGGTTGGTACTCACTGGCATTCAGGTGGGCCCTAGCAATAAACATTTGAAAGAATAAATGAGACAAAAGACTGACAGTTTTCATCCCTCCAGAGAGGTACCTCCCACCACTTCTCTATGACTGTTAGGCTGATATGATTAATCTAATACATGGAGCAGATTTTATCCTTTATTTTCAAGTATGTTGTCTATTAACAGTTTTCATGAGCACTCTGATGATTATGCAGGGCTCTTGTCAATGGATCCCTGCCAATACCAACCATCAAGCTAATGACCTAAGATGAAGGACCACTCTTGGGCATATCTCCAAGGACTCAAAGAAGAATCCCCTCTGCAAATGATCTTGGAGTAGCAGGTGTCCACTGCCTTCCTGCCAGAAGTCATCCCAGCTGGGAGTGAGGGCATCAAAAGAGGAGGAAGGAAAATCTACTAATTTATCGGCTGAGATTATTGACTTCATTTTCAAGGAAGACAAGATAAAAAGTCTTGTTTTTGAAAAGTAAGAATGGGAACATTATCCTGCATTTCATCAATGTCAGCTTTTTTATGTTGAGTGACGGTATATATCCTGTGACTTGTCAATGGCACCATACGGTGAAGCTAAAAGGTTGAAGATTATTTCTGTAACGATTGATACTCTTTCTGCCACAGCAGTCAAGCCTCTGCAGATGCTTCCTTTTCTCCTCTGCTCTGGTGAATCCTGTTTAAAGCTCTAGGGTGAAAGAGCTGCAAACCCCAGCAGACTTCAAACCTTAAACACTGACTTGACACATCGGGATGTGTGATATTATTCACTGCCCTGCTTCAAGTCCCTACAGGAGCACTTAAAACGCAGCTGGAGGGTTCTTTAAACACAGGGTAAAAGTGCATGGATGACCTACATTGTCACTGGGTTCCCTTCAGCCAAATAAGAAAAATGCTTTGGGTCACCACACTTCCTCAGCTAATGGAAAGATTGCCCAAAATGATGTGGACCAGAATCATGAAGAAACATGCAGACGTGTCAGGCCACAACTGTCCTTGCCCTCATTCTTTCCGCTTTACAAAACTAAACCAAAAGACAAACAGGAATTCAAATGAAACAAAACAAATATGCAAAGAATCTCAATAATCTTTTTTGGGTATTGTAATACCCTTGAAAACAGTGAGATTATGTTGGTTCCCACAAATAATGTAGAAATAAATATGTAGAACTTTTAGGGTAAGGAAAATAGGTAATAGCTGGAAAAATATGTTGTTCTTTTATAAATTTGACATACTGTATTCTTTGTTTCAATGGGTGGGAAGGCAAAGTGTAAAAATAAAACCTTAAAAATTATTTATTATGGTAATCACTCTTTTAAACTGACAAACTATAAGCCAAAGCAAGATAATCTTAGCAACTCCATAGAGAAACAGAAAAATATTAAGTCCCTAAAAAATATCACTATCCACGTTCTTCAATCAAAGGCTAGGATGATCCCCAGTACCTTTCAGGAAAGTAATGTCTCAGGTCAATAAAAGGTCAATGACAGTGGTGATTTTTAAACATCTTCAAGAGGCAAAAGCCGCCCTCTAGGGAAGAGAAACCAGGCTGCCTGGTGACATTCAGCAGATATCTCTAAGCTGTCAGAAAAACTTGGATCCACATGGCCAAGCAACTTCAACTTAAGAATGCAAAAAGGGCGAAAAAAGCAATTCCCAGAAGGGAGAATGAAGGATAAAAACACGAAAAGGGATAATCTACAGCACTAATCTGTAAATTTGCTTCAACAGTCAAAGAAAAAAAAAAATGAAGTAGTGCATATACAGGAGAGTATATGGCTACATGGAATAGATGTCCATTGCTTCTGATTACCCAGCCTATCTGATTTTTCTTTGGGATTAATGGTTGTAGGCATGGTGACAGGTAGGCATGTAGAAAGGTGATCATCTTCCTTATCATTCAAGAAAAACCTTTTAGAGACTACAAGTATCACAAAAGAAAGAAGAGTTGAGAGATGGCCAGAAATACCTGACAACATCTGAGTCCCTAAATAAAAAGGTGAATGAAGCTATTTGAACTAATAACTTCCCTCATTTGCTTCAGTTACTTCGATATGTGTTTTTATCTCTTGCAATTGAGAATCTATTTCACATGAAGTGTAAATGTGGACTGATCTTTATAAGATGCCTTACCACAAGGACCATGTTGCTCACCAGTATAATTCAACACTTAGCCTAAGTGATTTAAGATTTCAGGTAATTAGTCAATGAATAGATATTAAAAAAAACAAAAAACAGAAAACAACAACAACAACAACAAAAAACGAATCTTTATTGACTTAAGAATTATCTCTCAAATTCACAGCTTTTAAAAATGAAAATAATCAAAACAGGTTTGTCCTCTTTGCCAAAATCCCAGCAAAATCAAACATTGGACAAAAACTAACATTCTCCCATATCTAACTGACTCACAACAAATGAGTCCTTCCACACAGTACTTAGTTTCTGGCAAATGTTTATGAACAGATAATCTACATACCATATTTTAATGGGTAAGTCTATTTAATTATCCATTTTTCTCCCACAAACAGGAACACCATGCCAAACAATTGAGTAACTCTCCTAAGAAGACAAGTCTCCAGTTTCTAAAGGTAGTTAGACAATCAAAAACAAGGAGCCAATTTCTTGGGGAGAACTAAAGAGTTAGTTACAAAGGAAACACCTAACTGCGTACCCCCCAACGGACACCAGAAGAGCAGATAAAATTAAACACTTTTCAAAGACTTTATTTTCTATTGCCATAGGAAATTAAAACATTTGTATTTTTTAATTTTAATTTACTACTATACTTTTCTCCTAATGTTTCTCCTAATACAGGGCAGTATTTCTATGAGATGCAATTTTGTTTTTAAAATACCTTCTGCTAATGCAAAACTTTACGTTGTTGGTTCTAATGTGAATTTCACAGCAAATAAAATGTTTCTTCCTCTTCTACAGAAAATCTCAGACAATTACATGTGAGAGGAAGGATTGTGTACGCTTGGATCCCTTTGGGCGATGTTTTATTTGGCCATATGATATGGTTCCCCAGTTATACCCAGATATCTAGTGACTCTTCCTTGTGCAATCATTACCTCTACTAATCACAATGCAAATCTCTCCCACAAGAGGGAGACTTTAAAGATGACGACTAATTGTAGATGTTAACTGGATGTTGAACATTTTAATGGTTTCCACTTCATTTTCCAAAGCAAATGTAAAATTCCAGAGTAAAACTGCCACTACAACATTTTGTTAGGACCTCGTATTTGGTGACTTTTTAAGTTGCAACATCTCATTCTTGGAGTCATATTTTTATTTCAAATTAACTTTTTCTTTCTTCCCTTCATTCAGTACTTTTTAAACACCTGTGACATACTGGGGAGTGAACCAGCACTGGGAACGTCATTGTGAACAATCTCAGTTGTTACGGAAAGTCCAGGCTGGTACAGGAGACAGAGAGGATTCAAATAACCATATACGTAATCACAAAACAGGAAAATCAAACAGAGTTTGGGGAATCAGGAGAAGCCCTTTAAGGAAGTAAAAATGTGAGATGAAGACTAGGCATTAAACAGGCCTGGAAGGTACATGTCTCGCAGAAGAATTGGGGAAAAGGAAGTTGGGTAGGGGCAGAAAAATGGTGCAAAACTAAGAAGAGCAGCTACATAAACTCTGGGGTGGGAAAAAGGGAGCAGTTGCTGGACCCTAAGACAAGGATGGTGTAAGACGGGAGGGGGAGGTTAGGGAGAGGCCCTACCAAATAGACCCTCTAGGCTGTTTCAGGATGAAGGTTTTTATCCTACAAGTAATAAGAAGGGAAAATCTGGTTAAATTTGACCATTTCCTCTATATCTAACAAACATTTCAGTAGAACAAATAAAAAAAATTCCACCACATATTCTGCTTGCTTCACTTAAATATTACTATAATACATTGGCAACAAATATATTTCCCCTCCCTTTTTTTATGTGTATACCATGTCTAAGGCTCCCCCAACATTGTTTTCTTTGCTCTTCTATTGATCATGATGAAATATAAAACAGCTATTATTATAAATCATGATGATAGCAACCAAAATTTTCGAAGACTCACTATGAGCAAGACATTGGACCAACTGCTTTTCATGAATTTCCACACTGAAATCAGCTTCAACCTAGAAAATTCCATATTATTATTATCCTCACACTACAAAACTGTAGCTCAGAGAGAAGATATTATTTGACCAAAATCACATAACTAATGATGAGCCAAGTTAGGACATTATTTCAACTTTATTTGATTTTAAGGTTTATACTTTTTTCAAAACTTGCAGCAATATCCATATAACATAAAATTAACTGTTTTAAAGTGAAAAATAAAGTGGCATTTAGGAATTCATAATATTGTGTGATCGTTACTTGTACTAATCCCAAAATACTTTCATCACCCCAAAATAAAACCACCATCCATTAAGCAATTATTCCTTATTTTCTATTTTCCCCAGTCCCTAGCAACTATCACTGTTTTCTGCCTCTATAGATTTACCTATTTTGGCTGTTTTATATAAATGAAATCATGTAATATGTGACCTTTTGTGTCTGGCTTGTTATTTAGCATAATGTTTTTGAGGTTCATCTTCATTGTAGCAGGTACCAGTACTTCATTGCTTCTTTACGGTTAAATAATATTTCCATTATTATTATCCATGCCACAAACAGTTTATCTACTCATCTATTGATAGATATCTGGGTTATTTTCATGTTTTGGTTATGGTAAATAGTGCTGCCGTAAACAAGTGTGTGCGAGTATTTCTTTAAGCATCTCTTTTCAATTCTTTTCGGCATATATACCTAAGAGCAGAATTGCAGATTCACATGGTAATTCCGACTTTCTGAGAACTACCAAACTGTTTTCCACAGTGGTTACCATTTTACATTTCTACCAGCCATGTGTTATTATCTGTTTTTTGATTATAACCATCCTAGTGGATATAAAGTGGTATCTCACTGTGGCTTTGATTTGCATTTCTCTAATGCTTAATGATAGTAAACATATTTTCATGTATTTATTGGCAATTTGTTTATCTTCTTTGGAGAACTGACTATTAACTTCTTTGCCCATTTGGGTTGTTTGTCTTATTTTTGAGTTGTATATATTCTGGTTACAAGACCCTTATCAGATATGTGATTTGTAAGAACTTTTTCTCAGCATGTCGGCTGTGTTACGCTTTCTTGATGGTGTCTTTTGTAGGACAAAAGTTTCTGTTTGTTTTTATTTTTTAATGAAGTCCAAAATATCTTTTGCTTTTTATGCCTCTGCTTTTGGTATCATATTTAAGAATACATTGCCAAATCCAAACTTATGAAGGGTTACCCCTGCATTTTCTCCTCAGAATTTTATGGTTTTAGTTGCTACATGTAGGTTATTTATCCTACTTGTAGGAAAAATTTTGATTTTTCTTTGTGGTGTGAGAACTATCAAGGTCAACACTTTTCACCATTAATCTATGTAACAGGCTGATTTCAAATGTAATATAAAACCTATGTAAAAGGCTGAAGTAAAAATTATCTTTTGAAAATAGAAAAAATAAAATCAGACCTCTGTAGAAGAAACCTACATCTGTAAAGAAGTGAAAAGAATATTCTAGTTCCTCTTGAAAAAAGGAGGATTCAGGGTTCACACTAGCAGCAAGAGTTACTAGTGGCCAACAGAAATGTTTTGTTTCTTTACATTGCTGAATATGTGTAAATGTTTTATATTAGTTGTTAATATAAAACGAGAAATTTCCCCATCAATACCCAGACTTCCTGCTCTCATTGGAAATATTAAAAATTTTGGTCACTGTTTACTAGAGCTAAGGAGAAACGAGGGTGCTCTGAACCCTTGAAGGAAGAGTCTCTTCTGTTTGTCAAAGACCTCAGGCCTATGCTTAATTAATTTGCATCACCCAACAAGTCCTTGTCAACATTTGGGTTGCAACCTCTGCCTAAGAATAAAGTCAAATGTTACAGCCTGATCAGTCTTATGGATCCTGGTCTAAAGAAAGATAGTCATATGAAGAGAAATCAAAAGGTAAAAGGAGATGGCTCCTAAGGTTAGGTCTACAAGAAAGAGAAATTTCTAAGATGAAAATGGAGGCATAATGGTTTGATGACATTCACCGTTAGGATTATTGCTCTGCCTTGCTCACCTACAGCTTGTAAGGAGATTATCTCTGTCACTTTTCTTTGTTTGACCAATTATTATTCCTTCATATCTTAATGTAGATGTCAATTCCTCTGGGATGCCTTCCCAAATCTTCCACACCTAGATTAAGTAACCTTCCTATTTCCAACTGTAATAACACTGTTCCAGAACCGGCTATATAATTTGCAGGGCCCAGCACAAAATAAAAGCACAGGTCTTCTTTTCAAAATCATTAAGAACCTCAAGAGAATGACAGCAGGGTGTTAAGCCAGGTTGTGGTCTCTAGTAAGAATGCACGGGCCACACACCTGTGGAGGAGTCCCTGCACTTTTCTCCCCCATCATGATACTCACTTCCCTTCACTGCCATTGCTTCCCATTCACTTTTGAATCATCCCAGCAGAAAATACAATGGCTGGCATGTGGTAAACTTTAAGAAAAATAGGTTGACTGACTCAATGAGAGAATGAGGATGGATAATGACTAAACAACCATAAAACCCTGAGCTATTGTCCTAACATCCATTGTTAGTTGCTCCACAAATACACCTTCGAATTTTATCTTCTGTAACAATGACACTATATCAAACTATTCACTGACTCCAGCAGTGTTAATGCCACATGTTAGAAAAATTCCCAACTTTCGCCAAAGAGCCAGCTATTTGTTAACATGAAGCTTTAGCATCTACATAAGCAGAGCACAGTACACCGAATGTCTACACACTAAAACCAGGCCAAGCTAAGCTAGACATTTTGCTATATTAAACTTAAAGTCAATGTCACCTGAGTGCCTATAGAGAAGAACATGGAATTTTGAGTAGGGTGAGCCTCCTGCTATTTGCCTGGAAATAATCACCTATCTGATTCTAAGTCTGTGTTACGGGGCATCACAGGGTCTGAGATAATGGCAATAATTACACATGTTAGCTCTTTCTAGCTGTAATATCGTAGAAATAGAAAGATGGGGGAAGAAGAGAAAAAATATAACATTAAACAAAAAGATTAAATTATTTTTACTCAATATAATGGCTCTTTGGAAGTTCTAAATAGCAACATCAGCCAAATTATAAAGTATACTTTGGAAGAAAGAGACAAAAACTTAGTAGTTTATTTTAGATATTTTATGTAAAACAATAAATATGAGAGATGCACAGTTTTACAGAGGTGAAACAGGTGAACATCTCCACCCTTTTAAAAAATTAAGGCATCACGAAACACCGAAAGGAGCTCTTCAAGCTAAAGCAAAAGGATGCTAATTTATAACTAAAAATATATTACACAGTGATAAAAGTAAAAATATAGTAAAAAATCAGAATAGTTCAATACTGTAATATATTTTTGTGTTAACTGCTTTAGCTAGAATTTAAAAGACAGAAGCATTACAAATACTTACAGCTACAATAATTTGTTAATGAATACATAATATAAAAAGAAGTAAATGAGGATATTAGAAACATAAAAGTTGGGGAGTAAAAGGAGGGAGCTTTGAATATGATCAAAGTTAAGCTTTTATCAACATAAAATAAACTATTACATCTATAAGAAGTTTTATGTAAGCCTCATGGTAACCACAGAGCAAAAACCTACTAAAAATACACAAAAAGATAAAAAGAAGGGAATCAAATCATATCACTAAGGAAAATCATCAATTCAAAAAGGCAGACAGCAAGAGAGAAAGGAAGGAACATAGAATTACAAAACAGCTAGAAAACAATAAGAATTCTTAGAAAAGTTAAGAAGATTGAAATCATACAAAGTGTCTTTTCCCACCAAAATGGTATAAAATTAGAAAACAAGAGAAGAAATGTAAAATCTACAAGCATGTGGAAACTAGACAATATCCTCCTGAACAACCAACAGATAATAATAAAAAAAATCAAAAGAGAAATAAATATCTCAAAACTAGCGAAAATGAAAAGATAATACACTAAAACCCATGTGATGCTGCAAAAGCAGTTTTAGTAGGTTTATAGAGATAAATGCAGATATTAAGAAAATAGAAAGGTCTCAAATAAACAACCTCACTACACCTCATGGAAATATAAAAAGAACAAACTAAAGTTAGCAGAAGGATAAAAATAGCAAAGTTTAGAGTAGAAATAAACAAAAAAGAGACCAGAAAAACAATAGAAAAGATCAATGAAACTAAGAACTGAACTGGTTTTTCAAAAAGATAAATAAAATTGACAAACCTTCAGTTTGACTATGAAAAAAAGAGAGAAGACTTAAAATCAGAAAGAGGAAACATTACAACTGATAAAACAGAAATACATAGGATCATAATAGACTACTGTGAACAATTACATGCCAATAAAGTAGACAACTTAGAAGAAATGGATAAATTCTTAGATACAGCCTACCAAGACTAAATCACAAAGAGAAAATCTGAACACACCAACAATGAGTAAGGAGAATGAATCAGTAATGAAAAACCTTGCAACACAGAAAAGCCCAGGACCATACAGCTTCACTGGTGAATTCTATGAAACACTTAAAGAATAATTAACACCCATCTTTCTCAAGTTCTTCCAAGAAACTGAAAAGAAGGGGACACTTCCAAACTCCCTTTACGAGGCCAGCATTACCCTGATACCAAAGCCAGATAAGGACACCACAAGAAAACTACAGACCGATATCCCTGATGAATACAGATGCAAACATCCTCAACAAAATAATAGCATGCCAAATTGAGCAAAATCTTAAAAGGATAATACACCATAATTTAATGGGATTTACCCCTGGGATGCAAGGATGCTTCAATATAGATATTTGTCAGATATTAGTAAGTAAAGAATGTGGAAACACTCACAAGCAAAACTTACCTACATTTCATAAAGGCAATCAAAATAGCCTTGTGCAAGGTGTTAAAATTATAATTCCTCAAACTTTGAGGCTGTATGATGTATATACAAACATCTGGCAACTGTCATATGGAAATGAACAATCCCCTAGATAGTCGAGGTAGAGATGGAGTAAACAGGGTGAGGGTAGAGGGGGTTGCTGCAGGGATATGTAAGTCAAGTAAACAAGAAGCTCATGGTGAGGCTGGAGCATCCCAGGGACTTGGAAAGACCTGAAGAGTCAGGTTTCCTCAACAGATTTCCATGTTACAAGATGAATATAGATAAATGCTAATAGGATGAGGAGGGATTTAGCATATGCAGGAAGCTCCTTTAATGAAAAGAGCTGTATCAATAATGCATCACTGGAAGTCCTGTTGTAGCATTCCATGCCGGACCATAAAATCTGTTCCTAGGCAATGTGAACCCCTCCTGGCTACTGACTGATTTCTCTGATTCCTCTAACTGGGCAAAAGAGGTCACAGAAAAAAACAGAGGAGGTGAGGCAAGGAGAAAGGCAGGAATCCAAAGGAGAAAACTGGAAACAGGAAAGAGAAAAAAAAAAAAAAGTAAGTGGAATGAAATGCTCATGAAGAGATGGGATGTTTCTAAGGAGAAAATGATGAAAAAAATCAGAGGAGAGAGAACGTGCCCAAGCAGCTCTCAAGGACATTTGTGAACTTATGTACAATATCACAAATTATGTGCCTCCCAGGAACTAGAAATGCTACACAGAAAACTAAATACTTGCTATTAAATGAAAGGAGGGAAGGAAGACAGGGGTTAGGAAAGTGAAGCAATAAGCCAGGGCCAAAACAAAGCAAAACAAAGAGCTAGGAAAATTTGACCTAGAATTTGACACCAGTTAGTTACTTAATGCAGAAAAAAATGAAAATGCCAGACAAATATACTAGTACAACTGGCTGAGACAAAACTGAATGCATACCAGAGATGATGGTAACTACAAGGAATTCCTTATAATTAGTTTCTTCCTAATACTGTAGTTTCAAATTAAACAAAAATAAAATAAAGCACAACTTTAAGTACAAGCTCTGCTTCTAGATGTAGTCCCTTCACAAAGCAGTAGGTCAAAACAAAACAGTTTGACAGGGGCTGGAAAATAGAAAAATTCATCTTGTAACACATCGTGGAGGAAGGTGTTTATTGAAAGTATCAGCGTTAACACCCTTGTTTTGCTCTTTGAGATTAGTAATTTTTTAATCACTTTCAAGTTTATATTATGAGTTCAACAATGTCAGTTGAAGTATAATTAGGACAAACCAAGTGACACTCTCATCTCTCAGGTTCAGATAGTTTTGTATCATGGTTTTTTGGTTTGTTTGTTTTGTTTTGTTTTGTTTTCTAAAAAGGATTCCCATAAAAAACACTGTCATTTCCTTTACTTTGTCACAGGCACATTTTGGTATAGGTTGGGCTGGATCAGAGCAGTGAATCTCAGAGGAGATATGCAATTAAAGTCCCCAAGCTTTTTTAGTTGCTGGTACATTACTCAGGATAAATATCACAAAGGAAAGTTAATAGTGTAATTCAATGCACAAAGTCCTAGCTATGGAAATGGAGACTTAGAATTGAAACCAATTTGTAGGCTTGTAGCACCAGACTTAAATTTCACATGAAGTGCCCCAATTACCTATTTTATTGAACACTGAAAAAAGAAATTTCTCCTAAGGAAGAATTTAAGAGAATTGAGGAAGGACACAGGGCTAATTAGTGCTAGAGATACAACCGAAAGTCCTGATTCCCACCTGAGTCTTCAGTGTACCCAACCTGGGACGAAG
>NW_006440638.1:19100824-19103796 GCF_000325575.1 Pteropus alecto | reverse complement strand
TTATTCACTATTTAAGCTTTTTTACCCCCAAAAGATCTATTCTTCAGCATGCTGGCCCTACAAGATATACATTGAAGAAAGACTTTCACAGATCAAATAAGATAGAAAAATTTCAAATATTAAATTAATCTTCCCGGATATTAACCATGACACAGGAGCATATTACAGGTTCTGAGTTCTGGGTGGAAAAAAGAAAAACAAACAAACAAAAAGATACCACACCTAGCATTCTTCCAAAGTGTTTGGGCTTGGAACCACTTATCTTTTGTTCTCTTTATAAAACTCTAATTATCAGTGTATATCTGGAGGCCCATAAAGTACACTTTAGGAAACTCTGGGGCAACCCTAATCTAATTATACTGTAAGATTCTCAACACATAGTAGGTGTACAAAAAGATAGCAGAGATGAAAGTTTCCTCAGAATTAGCTCTTCATGGGTAGAAAGACAAGGGAGAAAAGAACTAGCATTTATTGCCACTTGTTGTGTAGTAGAATTCCACTAGGAGCTTTTCAAACTCAGTAAGTACATCATCATCACAATTGTATGGTATGTGTCATTATTCTCTTGCATGCAGAAGAGGAAACCAAAGTGCAGGAATGTCACATAACCCACCCAGGGTCATACAGTCAAAAGATGGGAAGGAAGGGATTTGAAAGGCTTGTCCTCGTATCATACAGGTGTGCAGATTTCCGTAAAACCAAATCATTCTGAAATATCTGTCCCGTGTGAGCTCACAATATTGTTAATGATTTCCTTCTGTTTCCAATTCTCTGCTAATAAAATGAAATTAAACTATTAAAATGGAAATTCAACTTGTTCTGTGATCTTATGTTTGTTAGAATATGCTGAAGTAAATAAATGAGATTTTTTTTTAGAATATATGCCATTTTTTTTAAAGAACAAGACCTTTCTGCCAACAGAGAAAGCTAAATAAGATTAAAATACATAGCTGTAGAACCTCAGATATAAGGTTGTAGTACAGGTTTCTTTAGGGTATAAGAAACAGACAATAGGTTTCTTTAGGTTTAAAAAACCCAAGAGTGGGGAAACAGGAAAGCCTGGGGCCCAAGCTACAACCAGGGTCTAGAACACTAAAGAAAACCCAAGCCATCCTTCATCTCTTCCCCGAATCCTAGTCACTCCACACTGGTTCCCTTTGTTTCCTTGCTGCATGAAAGAAAACATCTACTATTTACTCTCCAGTAAATCTCCCTCCCTGAAATTCTAAATTCTTTGAGAAACAGGCCCCAACCTTTAGTCTAATCTTCCATGAAGACTCTATCACACAGAAAAGGCCAATGAAAATGTCACAATAGTTAACCAAATGGACTGGGAAAAAGCAATCCCGACAGAATGGTGGGCAATGCCATTGAGGCAGCGAATACAATCTACAAAGACTTGCCAAAAAGCACACAAGCCCTTCAATAGAAAATTCACAAGACAACATTCAAGTGATTTTTAATTAGGAAGATGGGGGTGGGGGGATGGGGGAGTGAGTCTACTTTTAAATAAAAAGTAGAAAAATCTACCATGCTGCTGCAACAAAAATAACCAACTCGTGCTTATGCTGAAGTTATAAAAAGGAGAAAGGGAAAAACTTTTCACACCTGCAACAGAATCATTAAAACAAGACAGGATGTTTTGGATTTGTCAGAATTAAGGGCCACCTGCTGTTTCACATCTCACCCTCATCCCAATCCCAGTCCTTGAAAGAAATGAAAGATGAAGGAACTTTCACTGAAACAAAATAAAGCAGAGACTGGATCTGCCAAAGAAGATTTTTTTTTATTCTGGAAGAAATATTGTGAAGTACAGTTTCTAACAGCTTCATTTTTTATGATTTTAACTCTTGTTTTAGGCACTCAGAATGATGTGTATCTTGGTTTCTAATTCTCTGTCAGAAAAACAGGGCACATGTTATAAGAATGTAGAGAGGTCTTTATATCTGACTTGGTGTTGATGCGCTTTCCAAAAAATTAATGAACGCTTATTTTTCAGAACCTAAGGAAAAGACCAAATTTAAATTGTAGAATTCAAATCGGCATCCAGGTGGACCAAGCATAATTTTCACAATCTTGTTTTGTTACTACTTTGTAAGATTAAATGGAGAAAGGTATTACTTAATATATATTGCATTTACAGAATTTTAAATACTCTTCATATTTTCAACAAACTAAACATCTTTTATTTGATCATTTTTAAAAAATTTTCTATTTTAAAATATGATTTATGAAGAAATAGTCTCTTTATACTATCATGAATTAAACGGCCACATTGATGATATTCCTTACCAAGCATCTATGTGAAGTCACAAAATAAAGAGTTCTGTAAGTATTATTGTTCTCTACAATGATGCTAGAGATTATAGCTTATTACCTTTACCTTAAATATGGGAACAGAAAGGTAAAGGGAGTCCTAAAGGACATAGAGCTAAGAGGCTGGGATCCAAATCTCCTCTATAGTCAGAACCATCCCAGTGGCTTTAACGGAACAGAGGAGCAGAGTTTAGGTTATTGGTAAAAACAGTTTAGTAAGTACAAAGCCTCTTTGTAATAATGAAAATTAAAATTCGATACAGTTGTGATTTGTTCTCATACTGACAAGTTGAAATACTCCTAAGCATTTCTTCAGCGTTTATTGATGTTAATTTCTATTTCCATAGCTCTTCGAAGCTTACAAAATATCACATTATTTCATTCTGACATCGTCACATCCTTCACATTTTAATTTGTATTTATTAATTCATTCTATATCTCACTCCAAAAGGAAACTGGTGTATTCTATCCTTCAGAAATAGCTTTCCATTGTTTCCTAGTTGCTGTTGCTTCCCTCATATACCCAGGTCGTAGCAAGCCTACACATCTATGTAGCAACCCTCTTGTACCTGCTGCCATGGAAAAAAATCAGAAAAAAAAGCAAAAGTATAGAGAGACTGCAGCACAATATCCCCAGGGAATGAGAAACATTTTGT
>NW_006440638.1:19050939-19100797 GCF_000325575.1 Pteropus alecto | reverse complement strand
GGTACCGCCAGGCTCACAAGGCAGCAACAACTATTCTCTCAATAGACATAAAGCCAACAATCCCATGATGCATCAGTTTTGTCAGAGCAGTGCCTGTCGCACCTTAGATAGTATAAGACATGTCAGCAGATCATTTCCTTCATATTTCACTGCATCTAGTTACAGGAGACAAAATCTTGGTTAGCTCACTTTCTTTCATAAAACTTGCTCAAAAAAGTCATTAGGTCCTCATTTTATTCTCGATGAATGTAGGGGAGGGGGAATAAAAGCAGAAGACTAAAATCAAACATGTTGAAGAGCGTTTGTCTTATTTAAAAGAGTTCCTCTTGATGACTACTGTAGTCCTTTATCTTTCAATACAACTAGGCAAAAAGTAAAATATCTAGAAAAACTGCGGGGGAGGAAGAATTGGTTTTGAGATGTTTTCCTTGGAGTCAACACCATCACTAACATGTGTGATATTGTCCCTCAGTCAAATGAGACAGACATAGATGCTCCAGAGAGCATCAGAGGATCCATTCCACCTACCCCCCGAGGACCAACAATCACATCGAAGGCTCAAGTGTCTCATGTCAAACTCACTTTTTTCAAAACCTGACAGTGTCTAAGTTGTAAACGCAACCAATTAAATGATGATAACATTATCCTCCTTCCCAAACATCCCTTCAACATCAAACCCGGCTTTGTCCAAACACTTTTACACAGAAAAAAAAAAACCTTTCCTTTCCTTCTGGGACCCAGACCCTGATCCTCATCAAGCATTTTGCTGTTTTTGTTTTTTTTTTTGAATAAATTATGTATTTTAGAATAGCTTTACATCTACGAAAAAAATGTGTGAAGACGGTATAGAGTTTCCATATACCCCACATCCAGTTTCCACTATTATTAACATCTTCCATTTGTATGGCAGATTTGTCACAATTACTGAACTACCACTGATATGTTATTAGCTGAAATCTATATTTTATTCAGATTTCTTTAGTTTTTAAACTAATACCTTTCTCTGTTCGAGGATCCAATCCAGGATATCACATTTAACATTGACTCATCCTGTCTCCTAAGGCTCCTGCTGGCTGTTACAGTTTATCAGACTTCCCTTGTTTCTAATGGCCTTAATAGTTTTGAAGAGTAATGGTCAGGTATTTTGAAGACTGTCCCTCAACTGATTCTGTCTGATGTCCTTGTCAAATGTCTTTCTCACAATTCGACCGGAGATAAAGTATAGAGGTAAAGTGCCATTCTCATCATATCAAGGGGACATACTATCAATATGACTTATTACTGTTGATTTTAATCTTGATCATCTGGCTGAGGTAATGTTTTTAAGATTTCTGCCCTCAAAATTATTCCTTTTCTCCCTTCACAAACTATTCCCCCGGGGCAAACACACAAGGGCTGGAAAGGTACGTTCCACTTCCTTGAGTGCGGAATATCTACATAATCTGGAATTCTTGTGCACAGATTTGTCCATTTATGTAGTCGATAATTTATTTATAGCCATATTTACTCACAGATATTTTAACTTTGGGTTATAATCCAATACTACTTTTATTGCTAAAAGTGATCTATCTTCGGCTATTGGGAGCTCTTTGAGTTGGTTTCTGTGTCCCTTTAATGTATCTCCATTATTGTGGATTTATTTTGGGTTTTTTTTTTTGTATTTTTGAGCATTTTCTTACTCCTTTGCATTACAAGATGTTCCAGGATTATTTTGTATAAATGTTGCCCCAGTTCCAGAAATAGCCATTTCTTCAATAAGCTCTGATTCTTTTCAATGGAAAATGGCATTAGAAATGAAGGTCTGCACACGAGGCATACTTATTGCTCCCAGGACTTCACTGCTTCTAGGCTCTCTCAGCTGACAGAGCAAGGGTGTATTTTAACCCTTGCATATACACACATCTATAAATATCTTTATATGTAATCATCAGTATCTATATTATGCTAAATAGAGTTGGATGTCTCCAGTTCTAATTATTTACCTTATGGCTCATTGTAGCCTTCTCCCTTTGCTTATCTGTAACCTCCTTTTCCAAAAGTGAGAAACCTGGCTCCCATCATTCCCTACCTATTTACTTCATTTTTCAGTTATAGTAAACATATATAGTGATTTCTGAATTATTAACCTGTAAGCCTCATGAAAAACAGCTTTGTCAACTGGAGTACAGTGCTTATGTACAGTTCACTTTGCCTTTAGTTGTACAGGCTCCATTTTCAAAACATCACTTATCAATACTTTTTCTCCCTACCACCACCCACTTTAGTGGTTTTGTTTTATACATTTGTAATATAGTTAGATTATTTTATGACATTCTACATTCTGCCCTGGTATTCTCCTGACCTCCTAAAGGATTTTTTAAAGTTTGCACTCTTTGAGACGTAAAGTACTATGGGTTTTGATAAATGTGGAGTGTCATATATCCATTATATAAAATAGTTTCACCTCCTTAAAAAAAAAATAAATAAAACAAAATAAAAATAACCACTGATCCCTTCACTATCTCTATGGTATTGTCTCTACTCTAATGTCATGTAATTTGGATTTTACAATATGTAGGCTTTTCAACTGGCTTCTCTTAGCAATATGCATTTAAAACATTCATCCATGTTTTTTTATACAGTTCATTCATTCTCTTTTATTACTGAAGAGTGTTCCATTGTACAGATGCACTACAATTTGTTTATTCATTCACCTATTGAAGGACATCTTGTTTGTTTCCGGTTTTTGCCAATTATGAATTAAGCTACTGTGAAGATTCCTCTGCAGGTGTTTATGTAGACAGTTTTCAAATCAGTTGGGTAAATATCTACGCACATGATTACTGAATTGTATATTAAAACTATGTTTAGCTTTCTAAGAAAGTGCCAAATTGTCTTCCAAAATAGCTGTGCCATTTTATATTCTCACAAGCAATGAGTGAGAGTTCTCGTTGCTCTACATCTTCTCTAGTAATGATATCGCTAGTTTTTGGCCATTCAAATAGGTGTGTGGTGGTATCTTGTTGTTGTTTTAATGTATAATTCTCTGTCGATATATGATGCTCCGTATCTTTTTATTTGTGCATTTTTTCCATCTTTATATTTTAGTAAGGTTATCTATTCAGATCTTTTGTTCATCTTTAGATTAACTTGTTTCTTACTGTTGAGTTGTAAAAGTTCTTTCTATATTGTGGATACAAGTCTTTTATCAGATTTGTGTTTTGCCTTCTTCTAGTCTTCGGCTTGTCTTTTCATTTTCTTAATAGTGGTTTTTTGTAGAGCAGACTTTTTAATTTTAATAGAGTCTAGCTCACAAATTTTTCTCTCATGACTTGCTTTTGGTACTGTATCTACAGTCTCATCACCAAACCCAAGATCATATAGATTTTTCTCCAATGTTTACTTCTAGAAATTTATATTTGGATCTCTCTTCCATTTTGAGTTAATTTTTTGACATGTGCAAGGTCTATATCTAGGTTTATATTTTTGAATATGGATGTCCAATTGTTCCTGCACCATTTGTTGACAAGAATATCCTTTCTCCACTGAATTGATGTTATGCGTTTGTCAAAGATCAACTGACTGAATTTTCATGGGTTAGTCAACTGTTTTTAAGAAATGTTTAGCACTGGTGAAAATTTAAGAAAAGAGGGAGATGCAACTTTAAGCCAAGGAGAACTTGATAATAACAGGTCACTAGCATCACCGCTGTGTATGCAGGTCAGACCGAGTGTTAAAATGATCGTAATAGAGCAGGTGATGGACAGAATATTCTACATCTCCTAAATAACTTGGAATCACTGATCAATTCTCTGCTAGTATAGGTGGGCCTCATTAGCTCTGGTAGCAAGGAGAGGTATGAGATTAATAATGCTAAGGGCGTGGAAGAGAACCTAGAGCAGAAGTGCTATAGAAAGGGTAAAAAATGCCCTGCCTTTGAACATTACAGATGGGCCAAGTGATGAATATACATATTTTTTTAGCAAGTATGATCATCTCTTCATTTTCTCCCTACATTCCATACTCCCACAAATTAGGAGGCATAAGATATTGAAATTCCAATGGGAGCCTTTTTTCCTAACTCCTGCTAACATATACTTCTTATTAAAGTTGTGAGATAATTTTGTATTTCATCAGTTCAGATGAACTATCTATGCATCTATGTAGAATTCAGACATATTTTTTATAAAAAAAAAAAAAATGAAAGCAATTAGAGCCTGCTAAAAACATGCAAGCTGAGACAACATCAAAGCAACCTTTTTTTTTGTCTTTCAGAGGGTTCTGTGGGGGGGAATCCAATGGTGCAGATTATCCTTTGTTTTTCAATGTCTCTTCTTGCATGTTTACCTATGAAGGACAGGGACACAAAACAAAAAGCCTTTCATTGGAGTCAGTCTATAAAATGAGAAATCTCTAATGTGAAATTGGAATCAACACATCATAAGCTTGTCATTAAATTGCTTTCACAACGTGAAAGTGAGAAGAAAGATTGATTAAATTACTACAGATAATACAGAATTAAAGTGGCTGAAGCTTAAGTTCAGATGAGAGATATTGCTTTGAAGACCAAAATCTATAAGCATTTTTTAATACGGATTTTTTTCTTTAGTTAGGCCATGGAAAAGAAGATTTTTAGATTATTCCATTGCTGGTACCCTCAGAAGACTTCACGTGTTTTCCGTGAATCACTGCAAAGTAAAATAGTGAATGCAGAATTTGACCCCATCTCTGTGTTAATCAGTCTTTGGTCTGCAGAGCCCTGTGTGATCACTTACAACAGTGGCAGGCATCCCGCTGAGTCACCAGCTCTGCCTGTTACACTCACCCGCTTCATTCGCAGAGCCAGAATGACTGAACGACACGCAGCAAATAAATTTCAATAAACAGATTTATTGTCTGATTTCAATACAAATCATAGTCTATTAAGAATAATGCACACTAGTTCAGGTTCTGACAGTCAAAAACGCTGATTTAAGAAGAGATTTGTGTTCCTAATTTAATTCACTCATTTGCATGTCTCTCCTCTAAGAATGATATAATTCAGGCTCACTGATCATAGCTGGTAATCAGATCTTTGTTTTGTGGTTCAAATAAAGCTTTTAAAATCAAAATTTTACTAATTTTTTTAGGGGATTATATATTATGGCTCTAAGATGAATGCTTATTCAATAATAATAATGAAAAAAGAGGTTGTTCAAAGTGAACTATGAAACTATCCCATATATTTTCAAAATGATGTATTTGTATTACATGGACATTATAAGATCAAAGCACATTTTCTGTACTAATGACATGACCTTGTCCATTTACACCGTTTCTCAACACTATTTTCTGATTTCAACATGGCACAACCCACTGAGCATCAATCAGACTGTAACAGGCATCCATGAAGCCAAGGGGTCTTGACAATTTTTTTTTAATCATTATTACCTTCAATGGAAACAGGGTTAGTTCCTTCAAATTTAGATAGTTCCACCGTGGTTCCCAGTTCTCTCTTCTTCTACCTCATTGTTTTACTTGATAAAAATAAACACACTGCACTGTAGATGCTGGCATGGTTCTATCACATATTACCTTTGGTTTATTTTCTAATTGAAAGAGTGATTGTGTTTTGTGAAGTTAGACATGGCAAGGGTTTTAAATTAGATTGAATGTGTATATGCTTTCTTCTGAAAGAATCTTTTTATTTTGCACCTCCCCTCAAACATGAAATTATTTTGGATATAGACACAGATTTTATAAAGTTTTATATAGTGAGTTAAGGGTTGCCTTCATTATCCTTCAAATTTTGACAGAAACTATTTTTATAAAGAAATCAATTTGGCAACTTCCAAAAGTCTTTATATCTCACTACATACCATAGTATAATGAAAAACTGCATCTAATTCTGTTAAAGACAAACACATGGTATTTCATCCCAAGATAGGTCATGAATAGGGATGCAAACATCTCAATAAAAGAAATAATAATAAACTATTCACTACGCTTAAGAATGCAGAATTTCAAAAAGAGACATTTCTGGGCTACCTCTCGCAAAGCAATTTCTTTTTAGCTGCAGGGCACCCCAGTAGATGTTAAAAATAGATTACGCTTCTATTCATCCAAAAGAAGGACACTAATGTGAGCTCTGTAGCTATCTGCGTTTTGGTAAAAATCAGAAACGATCTGAGGCCTGGTGAATAAAGTTGATTCACTTACAGAATACCGGCATTTCTCTCCTAGCCTAGCTTTAAAAAGCCAGTCTGAAACAGCCCCTGCCTACAAAATTGCAGAGGAATTACTCTCAATTACAGGCTTCTGTCTGTTAAAAAGTAGAGCTAGTGATCACTTCTGACCTTTCTCCTCTGACAAGTCAAAGAAATGAAAAGGAAAAAAAAAAAAATCTGACAGGTATTCAACTTAGAAGCCAGGAATAGGAGAAAGAAGGAAAAAAGAGAGGAATGAAAACTTTGTATTACCCAACAAGATCTTAGGGTTTGGGGATTTGTTCTGTTTTGTTCTGTTTGGGGATTATTTATATTATGCAGTGAATACGTTGCATGTGACAACACAATTTTCTTTAAAGTCACTTGCTTAATGTTTTAATTTCGTTTCATACTTTGGGGAAATTTTGCTGAATGCTAAAACTGTTCTTTCCCCTTCCTTCCTTCCTTGTGAGTGGGTTACAAATGACTACAGAAGAATGACCTTTCTGGATCCCTGTCATTTGATGCTTTATTGCAACACATGGCTTGTAAACACCAGCCTCGACATTTTACCTACATATGTAGTCATTACTGAATTGACTAGATTCTGGTTATGATTGGGTTTAATTGGATATAAATGCTTTAGAAATAATACAGATAGTTTTCCGGCTCTCTGATATTTACTCACAAATTTCCATTTCAAAAGAATATCTGCTTTGCTAAGGACTAAAAAAGTTGCTCTGACAAAAGTTAAACTCTGAAACATTCTATATTCTTAGGAGTTGGTTAAGTTCTCTATAATCTAGCACTTGGTCAGCAAAACTGCTGATTAGAGGTGGAAGCCATGTGTGCATCTAGCTACCACCTCTCCAAATTTTAGAGAGAAAAACAGGTCCAAAAGATGCGCTCTTCCCTTAGGAATCCCCATATAGGTCAGGTAATGATGGTTCCGCTCAGCTTTGAAACATTTTTCTTTTTTTAAGTCAGCTGCTTTTCAGTGGGGAAAAACTATTTCAAGAAGAATTAATGATTCTAAAACATCATGCAGAAGTCAATGAGTTAAAATTCCACAATCCTACACAGAGCTGCAAACAACACTTGGAAATTCACATTTTGATTGACTGATGACATCACAGAACCAAAATAATGTCCCATATTCTCCTCTTGCTTTGCTATTTATGTTTCCTTCAGAACAGTCAGTTCTGCTTTTCTGAGATGAATGTGATAGTTTGCTCAGAAGTGATACATTGAGTGGCTAATGGCCAGAAAATGAGTGAGATTAAACTAGAAAGAAAGAGAAACTAAATGAAAAGAAAGTTGGAAAAGGTCAAGGATGATTTACATGTAACTCTAAAAGTGGCAAAAGACAGTTGCAGTAAAAATACTAAGGGAGATTTTGAAGTTTCTCTTTTTGCTACTCTTGGGAGGCCCTTCCTTGGGAACTAAGAGAATCTCATTGAAGATTTGCTTTCTTTCCTGGTGGTAGAGTCTTTCTGATATCTCCTTTCTAGCTTAAGGGAGGTGGCATCTTACAAGAGAAGAAAATGGTTCCTTCTCATAAAGAGTAGCCCGGGATGAACTAGGAAACAGCACAGTAGGATATTCTATAGAGCTCTGGCATCGACATCAGCATCCCAAAGGGCTAATGGCAAAGGAATAGAATTTATGCCTAGTTAAGAAGTGCTTAAATAACCCATTGTATCGGAGATTCTAGGAAAAGGGACAATATAAAATAAAAATACCTAAATTTTGTGGACCTTAATAACCATCTGCTGACTGGCCTAGTACTAGGGAGGGGCATCTACTGTTCCACAGAAGCCTTTCCAGCTAGAACGGGAAAGAGCAGAAAGCAGATCTACTGACCTAACATGCACTATATGAACATAAGGAAAATCTGCATGTCTCACATACAGAAATATAAAGCTTTGAGGATTTAAGTAGTATCGTACGTGCACATGACCCAAAGTGAAACAGACTCAAATACACAGGCAGTAGTATATGATAAAGATGACATTTCATATCAGTGGGAGAAAGATGGATTAATTAATGAATGGTATTTAGAACCACAAGGCCATTGAAAAAAATTAAATTTGATCACTATCTCCCAACTTATTCCAAATAAATTTAAGACCAACCAAAGATTTAAACATTAAAAATGTTTTATTTAAACGTAAAAACATTCAAATAATAAAAGTACTAGAAACATATTTTTTAAACGTTCTTATAGTGAGGGAGACCTAAAAGAAAAGAAACAAATGTAATAACATAAAAACCAAAAGTTCAATATAATTTAGAACAAATATATAGGAAAGAAATCAATCAGAGAACCAACTACAAATAAAGGTAACAGACAGACAGGTAAAAGTCGAGTGGGGCCTGAAGGATAGATGTGTAATAAACTGAGTCCCTCAGAAAGCCCTAAAGCAAGCAACAAGAGACTTAAGTCTGGGACTCTGCAGAGATGGAGAGAGGCTGGGGCTGGAGGCACAGGAGTCTGACAGATGCTTTTCATGAAGGCCAGCAGAGATCATGCTGCCCTACCTTCCAAATAAGTGTGGAGTTTCCATTCTGTGATTCCTCTGTGGGTAGATAACTGACCAGGGGTAGATACCTACCCTGTGAATAATCAACACAGAAGCCAGATTGGGCCATGTCCTCTACAGGGCATTTAGAAGTAGAAAAGTGAGAGAGTAAGAGGAGTATGAGCAGAACTACCCAAATAAAGCTGACGGCCTGTCTTCACACAGGGAGAAGGAGAAACATGAACATACAAGAGAGACAGACACAGAGAGGCAGAGAGAGAAAGGAAGACAGACCCAGACTGGCTGCCTATGCTTCTGATAGTCTTCCAGATCTTGGCTCCAGCTCTTCATGGAGCTCATCCCGAACGCTTGTGTTTGGATCCCTAGACATGCCCTAATGACTTAACAATACAGTCAGTGGAAGTACCAACGGTGGTCTGTGGGGGCTTGTGAGTTGCAGTCGTTTTACAGTATTGCCTTTCTTATATCAAAATCCTAGAGTTGCCACTAAGATGCCTACACATTTTCTGATTCAATTAGGTTGGTTGACTTTCTATTAATTGCGCTAAGAACTCTTAGGAGATCTACCTATAGAGACGATGAAGAATGCTTTAATGATAGAGAGGACTAAAAAAGAGGAGCAGATGAAGAGAAAACAGTATGGACCATCCACCTTTACACACAAGGAGAAAAAAAGGAGAACATTCTGGGGAAAAAAAAAGACAGACCAGAACAATTTTTAACAATTTGAAATATAAAATATGAGAGGTTTTGTCTCCTAGGAACTTTGTGATATTTTCACCTGCAAAATCCCTTTGCTTGGAGTCAAACACCTGCCTGCAATCTCCCTACAGGCTCTGGCAGACCTAAATTAAACCCTGAGTGGCCTCGGTCCCAGTGGGAAGGGCCTGGTGGAAACAGAAATCTATCTTGAGAAAAGGTCTTCTTGGCATTGGTGCCCTGACCTGATTCTCTATCCTTGTGACTCAAAGCATGGTTCAAACATCAGCAATGTTGGAATCATCTGTGAGCTGGTCAGAAAGACAGATCTCACCCTGAGAACAAGTGAGTCAGAATATGCATCTTCACACATACCCCAGGTAATTTGTATTACAATAAAGTTTGAGAACACTTTATCCTTGAGTGTTAGGGACTCACCTACTCTTATTAAACTGACCAGACCGCTAATTTTCAGAGAGCTAGAATAAATAATCCTAAAATTTATATGGAACCATAAAAGATCCTGAATAGCCACAGTAATTTTAAGAAAGAAAAACAAAGTTGAAGGTATCACACTACCTGATATTGAACTATACTACAAGCCTACAGTAATCAAGATAGCATGGTACTGGCATAAAAACAGAAACATTGACCAATGGAACAGAACAGAGAGCCCAGAAATAAATCCACGCCTATATGCTCACTTAATATATGATCAAGTAGGCAAGAATATACAAGGGGGTAAAGACAGTCTCTTCAATAAATGGTGCTGGGAAAATTGGACAGATGCATGCAATAAAAGAAACTGGACCACCTTCTTACACCATATACAAGAATAGACTCAAAATGGACTAAAGACTTAAATGTAAGACCTGAAACCATAAAACTGCTAGAAGGAATCTTAGGCTGTAAACTCTCTGATATTGCTAACAGTAATTTCTTTTCAGATATATCAGGCAAGGGAAACAAGAGAAAAAAATAAACAAATGGGACTACATCGAACTAAAGTTTTTATATAGCAAACCATCAACAAAAAGACAACCGACTAAATGGGAGAACATATTCACTTATGATACATCTGATAAAAGGCTAATATCCAAAATATATCAATAACTCATACAACTCAACAACAAAATCCAATTAAAAAATGGGCAGAAGACCTGAACACATATTTTTCCAGAAGAAATACAGATGGCCAATAGACATATGGAACGATGCTCAAGGTCACTAATCATCAGAGGAATGCAAATTAAAACCACAATGTGATATCACTTCACACCTGTCAGAATGGCTACCATCAGTAAATCAAAGAACAAGAAGTGTTGGTGGAGATGTGGAGGAAAGGGAACTTTGGTGGGATTGCAAATTGGTGCAGCCACTATAGGAAACAGCCCAGAGGTGTCTCAAAAAATTAAAAATGGTTATACCTTTCAACACAGCAATTGCACTTCTGGGTATTTATCCAAAGAAAACCAAAACTATAATTTGTAAAGATCTATGCACCCCTATGTTCATGGCAGCACAATCTACAATAGTCAAGACATAGAAGCAACCTAAATGCCCATCAACAGACAACTGGATAAATAAGTTATGGTTCATATATACAATGGAACATTACTCAGCCATTAAAAAAAATGAAGTCTTACCATTTGCAACAACATGGATGGACCTAGAGGTTATTATGTGGAGTGAAATAAGTCAGACAGAGAAAGATAAATACCATATGATTTCCCTTACATAAGGAATCTAAGGAACAAAAAGAACAAACTAATCAAAAACAGACTCACAAATATAGAGGACAATCTGGTGACAGCCAGAAGGGAGGGAGGTCGGGGGGCTGGAAGAATGGGGTGAAGGGTTAAAGAAGTACAAATTAGTAGTTGATAGATGGTCATGGGGATGGGGATCATGGCATAGGGAATGCAGTTAGCATTAATGTAATGGCTAGGTGAGGAGTCAGAGGAGAGAAAGAGCAATTAGGGAGATCATTGTATAAATGATATAAATGTCTAACAAATGTACTATATATATATTTGAAACTATTAAAGTAAATTTTTAAAAATAATAATAACAAAAGAAGGAAAAAAAATACCAACCAGGCCTCTGACCATATTCCTGAGTTTGCCCTCTAGGATCTTTCCACAAGCCTTTCTAGTTTTCTGTCAAATTCGAGAGCAACCTGCTTTCCACTTGCCCGAGTAGTATCGCCCTGCCTCTATATTCTTTCTGCTTCTGTCTTGTATTCTTTCTTATTTAAAGCAAACAAACAAAAATGCAACAGCAATAAAAGGTTTGAATTTAATGGCCAAATCTCATCAGTTTAGAGGATGTCTCTCTTTAGAGGATCCTAAGGCCATGTACGTCAGCTAAGTGAATGAGATTTCAATTAGCCACAAAGGAGTAGTGGCCTGCGTCGCATATGTGCCATCTTTATTCCACATGCTGCTTACCTACCTAGGACCTCAACTTTGGTATGCTTATCTTTATTCGACCCCACACTCTACCACTGAGTCCTCACTCCCTAACCTCTTGCATGATTCCACCACTACTCATGAAAGTAGAACTGACAGAAACGACTGGCTACATGCCTCATGCCTCATTCTGACTTCTGCTAACCACATTCAACAAAGAGCTCTTTCAAATAACTGCTTGTATTTTGTATGAGCGCTATAATATGGAACAATAAAAGTTCCTCCTGAAGTGATAAGTCCATCATTTTCGGTGCTGTGAAAATACCACATTTGAACACTCAGAATACACTTAGGCACTTTGTAAGAATTACCATAATCCTATTCAAACCTAAATGCTGGCATGAGTCTAATCACTGACCAAACAAGGGAACACTGCTGCTGAAAACGGACCTGTCCACACACTGCAGACACAGAGCTGGTCTTAGTATCCTTAGGTCTCAGTGGATCTTGAACCCAATGTTCAGGCTACAAAGGCCTCAGGTACAAGTCTTTATGGGCTAATAAAAGAGTAGACAACCAGATCACACATTAAATTCCTAGTAATATTCTGCCAAGGGATAACAAATTTCTAAAAAAATAATAAAATAAAATAAAATAATAAAATAAAATAAATAAAATAAAATAAAAATAAAATAAAATAAAATAAAATAAAACAAAATAAAAACACTAAAACTATTTAGATGGCTGAAGAGCTCTCAAATGTCAGTTCCCAAGAGGTCTCAGACAATTTCAGAAAGTAAATAGACAAGCTTCAACCACACTGGTATGGACGAGGTGGAAGAGAAGGTATACACACACCTATGACCATATGCTTGACAAGCCATTTATGCAAGTGTAGGATCAAGGTCTTGAGGCCCTCATTTAACACATTCAGAAACCTCTGGTGGCTGGCTACGGGGATGAAATATGCTAGCCCTGCAAACAAGTCTAGAGGGGAGTCTGGCTTCCATACACATGACCACATGTGTCATTATGCAGAGTCAGAGGCCACTACTGAGAACTGTGGGAGCGAAGAAGGAAAAAAAGAGAATCCTATCTCAGCCATGGTAATTTTGGAAGGTATCCCAGAAAAAGAGCTGCTTAAGTTGAGTGTCAAAGAATAGGCTCCCTTTCCTACGTAAAGAAGTGGAAAGTGATGCATTTTTAATCATCCTATTGCCCAGGACGGGTACATTAATTTCTGTGACAAACTATCATAAACTTAATGACTTAAAACAACACAGATTTCTCTTACAGTTCTGGACATCAGAAGTCTAAAATGGGTCTCACTGGACTAAGATCGAGATGTCAGTATGGCTGTGTTCCTTCTGCAGGCTGTAGGGAAGATCCATTTTCTTGACTCTTCCAGCTTCTGAATGTCACCCCCATTCCTTGGCTTGTGATCTCATTCCTCCATCTTCAAAGCCAGCAATAGCATATTGTGTCCTTCTCACATCATATCGCTCTGATCTGTGCTTCTATCACATCTCCTTCTCCTGGCTCTGACACTCTTGTCTCCTTCTTTGATTTATAAAAACTTTTGTGATTAGATTGGGCTAGACTGAATAATCCAGAATAATCTCCCCATCTCAAGAACTTTAACTTAATAAAGTAATTTTTGCCTATAAGGTACCATTTGCAGGTTCTAGATATTAGGATGTGCACATCCTTGGGGTACCATTATTCTGTCTACCATAGTGGGTAAGACATCACACACCAGCCCCAAGTGCAGATGAAGGAGGCAACTGCCTGAGATATCCAGCCTGCACAAGGAGCCTAATTTCTCGGGTCAGGTGTTACAACCAGGCTGGCCTCAGCTCTAATAAATTATAATGTGTATATATAGTGTATATATGTGATGCATGTATATGTTATATATGGTATGTACATGTAAGTATGGTTTATACATACTCTATATCATAAACACTTTATTTGTTAAAAAAAAAAAAAGCATAAAGCAGGATAACATCAGTCTCATTCCTTTAAATTCTGCTATGCTTTTGCTTTGGTAAAAAAAAAAAAGAAGTGTTTGGAATTGTGTGCTAGGCACCACAGATGAGTAAACACCCATGCAGAGCCCAATGCACGTAAGGGCCATCTATTGTGTATATTACTGCCAAACAAACAAACAACTTATTAAGTCAGTATTCTTAGTATGGTGCATATTCCATTCACTGAATCAAACTTTTTAATTTGAAAAATAATGTATTTATTGAGTGTACATTTAAGAAAATATAACCAGCATATCAAAGTTATGAGTCTATCAATGCCATAGCTTAACACTATTATGCCCAATCCAGCAGCCACTTGAGCACTTGAAATGGGACTAGTCCAAATTGAGATTTGCTGTAAGTGTAAAATACATGCAAGATTTCAAAGCTTAGTATGAAAAAAAATGTGAGACATCTCATTTAAATATTTTTACATTGATTATATCTTAAAATGACAATAGTCAGGATATAATGGGTTAAATCATTAATTGGGTTATTATAATTAATTTCACCTGCTTAATTTTTCTTCTTTAAGTGACTACCAGAAAGTTTCATATTTGTCTAATACTATATTTTTATTAAATAATACTGGCTTAGAACAATGCCCCAAAACTACATTAGTTAAAACAAAGTGAGTTGAGCTAAAGTAAATTATAGTACAATTAGCATAAGGATATCACAAGTATCTTGAAACTGGACAGTTAATAACTGATGTTTTATAACACTACAAAGCATCCCTGGAAAATAGAATTCGGTTCTTGAATATTTTCTGGGAAAGAGATCTTAGTACTTCTGAGGTTGTTTAGTCCAATGCCAGATAGGACTGAATGATAAAAAGTTTTCCCTGTATTAACTAAAAATCTGTAACTTCCTTAGTACATTTCTCTCCACTGACCTTAGTTTTGGCTGATGAATCAAAATATAAACCTACTTTCTATTATCCACAAGGAGATGGTCTTAGGCTTTTGAAGCTTCAGTTTCAAGGCTAAGGCTCTTGTGAAACTAATGCTGCAGCTTTGCAACTTCATAAACTTGAAAGTCCACATTGTTAGAGAAAGATTCTTACTGTAGGCACTGGCCTTCTCCACTGATGAACTCCTGTCAGTTACTATAAGGTTTAGTGCATACTTTCTCATGATGGAAAAAATAAATGGATCCATCTCACAGGCACAGTAAAAATTAAAATACGTTAGTTCATTGCAACCTCAAATCTGGAATTAAGGAATGTTTGGATTTTTTTTTTTTTTTCAAATGAAGTTTAGATGAGGTAGGAATTCAGCACAGAGTAGAGTTCTGAGACTCCCTGGGTTCAGATGAGTAGTTGGAGGAAAATCAAATACATTCTAGCTAAGATATAGCACTAACTTTCATCAAAAAATTATCATATACTCAGTCACAAATGGTTATTGTAAAATCTTTATTAACCTAAGTGCATATAAAAATCGTGAATTCCTAATACAAAGCAGTATTTGACTTTTAAATTTCATTTTAAGCTTGGCCTGTTCACTTGGAATGTGATTACAGAGTAAATTAAAAAGTAATCACATGTGAATTACATTTCCTCATGAATGTAATGACTTCAGGAGGCTGATTAATGTAAAGCAGTGCCTGTCCTACCACATGCATACCTTCCCAGGTGAGATATGCAAGATATCTGTTGTGGGTTGATTTAATTTTCTTTTACTGATATTCCAGAGAGAATGCCTGCACACATAACAGGTTTGGAACATTCATTAGGACTGAGGATATTCTTCCCTTTTATCTGTCCAAGAAGCACCTGCAAAACACCATCACTGTCAGCTTATGGTTATGAGAAATACCCAAGGGAGAAGGTCCAACTCTTTCTAACTAACCAAGTCTCAATTTCTCAGTCTCTATCTTCTTGGCAAATTCTTCCTACTTGGATGGAATAATTCAAGAGAATCACTGAAAAACGCATTGCACTGTATAAAGGAAACAAATTGTCTCACAAGGAATGAAAGCTTATTAATAATCTACAGCAGTATTACTGCAGAGAACAAAATTTAAACTATAAATTTAAACCATGTGGAGCACAAGATCATTAAAATATTTCCCTCGTGGGTAATGGGGAATGTAGAAGTCTAAAATATTTACTTCTTTTCAGTATATTCAGGTTAAGGTATTGTTTTCCATGGGATTCATCAGAGGAATAACGCTACTGTTAGCAGTGGGAAAGGCTTGGTGCTTCATTATTCCTAGGCCATATAAGAGTAAATCATCACAGAGGATTTGGTAGTGGGTCAAGTAAAGCCAGATTAAGAATTAGTGTTCATTCCTGTGACGCGCCACTTTACGGGGTAGGTTGATGGACTAGAGCAGCATTGTTAGGACATTTTATAACACAATCCAGGACACATGGAGAGAGTTGTAAAGCAATACTTACTATGTATGATGCTCTCTAACATCACTTACTCTGTAGTTTTTGTTTTTAAGTTCAGTGAGATACACAAAATTGAATTCGGTCTATGAATGTGTCATAACCAGCATTTACAGACTTTCTGGATGAGGGAATTGAGAGAATCATGGAAGTTGGAAGATCATCACCCCGTGTGGGCTCTCAGAAGAGAATGAATGTTCCAAAGGTCAGTTGTTCCTACCTTTGAGTGAGGGGCAGGGATAGAGAGAACTAATGTCAGGAAAGTAAGATAGAACAGGCACACTATCTGGAGTTACTGGCCTTTAGGATTCCTCCTAACTTTTTGTTTGTTTTAATGCTTTTGTTATGTTTTTAGCCTGAGGTATGTGAATTTCTGAAATATTCTGTGTGTATTTCAAGTACAGTAGAAAGATTTATTTAAGTGTAAGTTTAAAAAAACACTCAAGGATTAAAAAAAATCTATGAGAACTCTGAACAGGTAATTTATGCTTATCTCATATTAAGGTCAGAATAGAGATTTTATATTGGGGATGCCAAATGTAGGTGACTAAAAATGTGAAACATTATACCAATGTACAATAATTTCACTGCCTTAATTTGGATGAAGGATACTAATAATACTTCATTATTATACTAAAGATTTCATTCTACATGCTGTTGGACCAATGAGCTAAGAGGGTGGATTTCTGCCTCTTATGGCCTGTAGTCCATGGACATCATTAACATGAAAGTATTTAGAGGCTGCATTTCCAGTGCAGGATCAGCAATACGCTTTTCACTTTATTGGCCCCAGTTAAAGTGCTAAACCAATTGATAAAGAGAAGCAAGGTGTCACTGCCCAAGTACACATTCTTTGTCACAGCGTGTGTTCAGATGCTAGTTAGCACTAATTTACTTATTCACAGTTGTACATGAGACATTACTTCCAACAGGTAGCTGTGGTTGCCTGATAGCAGAGATGTAATTAATTTAGGGAAAGCCTGCTATAAAATTATAATCCACGCATCACAGCAGGTGTCACTGTAGAGAGGAAAACATATCTTCCCACAAATACTCATTATTTATTTATTAATTTAGTCTTAAATAGGAGATGATCCCTACTGGACCAGCATCAAAGCGCTGAACTCTGTTTCTCATCATAAGGCTAAGAATAGGCACCTCTGGAAACTTTAGAGGGCATTTTATGTATGCCTTGCCTTCACGCAGGTCCGTATAGAGCTATACTAACCCTGGAGCTCCTTTCTTGATTTTTTTCAAAGTTACACACATTATAGCATTCCATAGTATCACACAGAACACCACTCCAATACTCCACTTTTTCCCTGACCTCAGTTCCATTTTTTATTTCTGAATATAGAGCTTAGAATTTGAACGACAGAAGAATTTGTTTCGTGTATAAGCATTTAAAAATAACCCCAAAAGAGTGCCACACACACACACGAGTGCTTATAAAACTGGTGAAATCTGAATAAGTTACATGGAGTACACTGAAGACAGTTACTTTGTTTTGATACCATACTATAGTTACCCATGATGCCAACATTAGAGAGGCTGCGTGAAGTGTGCATGAGTCCTCCCTGTATATTTTTTGCAACACTTGCGAATCCATAATTATTTCAAAAGACAAAGTTAAAAAAATGATAATTTCTAAATGGTAAAGAAATCCATATATTTAAAAATGAGATTCAGAAAGTAGCTGGAAAAGTCAAAACATTGTGTAATGAGAGGCTTCATCCTCACTGAATATCTTTTTTTCAAAAAAAAATTTATGATAATAAAATTAATCTTTTCATGAAGGCATAAATGTCACCAATATGCACCCCAGGAGACAAAGACTCTTTCTTTTAAAAATATTTAAAGGACCTGAGATAACCTTCCCACCACCAGATCACACCAAGAGTTATTACTGAAAGCATTTTCATGAAACTAGTAGTTTGAACAAATTAGATTTCAGTGATGTGTCTGTGTCTCTAGATGCACAGCTCTCTGTAGCTGTATAATAACTATTATCTTTTCAGCGCATGTCTGTCCACTTGAACTGGTGTGCAAGGATTAGAAGTACGTGTGTAGACATACTGGTATGAACAAACCACAGTCAAAACATTTTGCTTTAGAATAAAAATTGCAATGGAAATGACAGAGCTAATATCCACAAAAGGTAAAGTGATTTTACAAATAAACAAGAAGGGGACCAACAACTTATAGACAGTAAATGGGCAAAGAAATGGAGAGACATTTTAAAGAAGAACAATTATCAAGAACCAACAGGAATGAAAAGATGCTCAAACTCACTAGAAGTCAGGAAATCTTAAATGGAAAAAACAATGAGAAATAATTTATATTAGGTTGATTTAAAAAATAAGTGGAAATATCTACTCTTGGTGGGAGATTCAGAAAAATGAGTATTTTGATACATGGTAGGTTAAAATATGATTTTTTTTATGTATTTTTAAGCAAATTGGATAATATCTATTGAGATTAAAAATAGTATGTTTTCTTAAATCTAATACTCCCATGACTGACAATCTATCCCATGAAAAACATACTGTATTATCTGTTAATTATAGCTCAATTAAGAAAAAAATACTATATATGCTTTTCTTATAGTGATGCAAAACAAACAAACAAACAAACAAAAACATCCCACAATGTCTGACTGGACACATATGAAATACCACCAGCCAAAGAATAGTTGTAAAATTCTATTACAGTCACTCAAAATAATAAATTGGTAAATTAGAGCTATTCAATAGCCTTGAAGGAATTTCTACTAATATCTGAAAGAAAAGAGAGTAAATAAAATTCAATATTCTGTAAAACAATGACAAAAAATTCCTCCAGCTATGTAAATGTTAATAAGTATACACATATTGTTATACTGATATATTACCATGTTAAAAACATGGAAGCATAATGATAGGTCAGGACTTCCCAATGGTTTCACATCTTGGCACAAATATACAGTAACAACTATTATAATACACAGTGGAATAAAAGGATTGAGATTGTGCACAGCCAGAAGTGACCACCCCAAGGATTCAGCCACCTAAAGATTAATATTTGAGCACAGGAGCTGCAAAGTTCTAGAAGAGCTTGTTCCTTACGGATAACCTGCTAAAGGAAGAGGTCGGATAGATGGTGCTGGGTGGCTGTGGATGACTAGAGAAATAACAAAGGGAATAGGGCAGTACTGATTGAAAACAAGGGGTGGGAATTAACTGAATGTAGAAAATATACATACATTTACATATATGTACATATATTTACATATGTGTATGTATACGCGTGAATTCATATTTATGCATTTTCATAATGTGAAATTACATTTTAAAAATATTTTTCTGTCTTAAAAAAAGGCACATAAAAACTGAGTCTAAGTAAACGATCCTCCAAAAATTTCTCCCTTAAATTTCTTTTTCTTGCTGTTTTTAAAAATCAGTATTTCTCCTTTCTTGCTTCCAAGAGTCCGTGCTTGTGATATAAAAAACATGCTTTAAGATGTCTTAAGTAAGATGTCCTGTGTGTCTCAGCTATAAGACCCTAGAGTTACTAAAGTTTGTAGATGGCCACCTGGCAAATCTGGATAGAGGCTGACTTTCCCAGCAGGCCATGATTTATTGCCAAAAGTACAATCTTTTTTCCTTCTGTTTTGACTTAACATGCTAAAAAAACAACACAAGACTGTAAGAATTAAACCTAATCCATTATAGCTAAGCTCTCTAAGGCATAAAGGAGGCAAAGGCTGAACCAAAATGAATTTATCAATCACGCAGTGCAGGACCACTTGTATGATTAGCATAATTCTTTACAAGAAGGCAGAACAGGTAGGCAGTTCTGCCATTAAACTATGCTGTTTAAGAAAAATGGAGACTTGGTAAGCATTTCTAAGTGGACAGCCAAAGTTCAATGGTGTGCTTTATTAAATATATGTGTATGTATATGCACATATATGTATATAATAAAAGAAGTTGTACTTTAAAAATCCCCATACCATGTACTTTCGTTAATTTAACTTCGAGTCAACTGTACCTCTTATAGTTCACTTCTGTTGCCATTACTGTTCTAGTTTAGTTTCACATTTATTTTCATTATTTCATTGAAACTCTTACCTCAGTAAAAAGATAGATATTCCTCACTAGACCAACCTCAAAAGAATATCTGTGTGTGCCAACACAAACACACACATACACATACACACACACACACACACACACACACACAGCCACACCGTAAATGGGCTGAAAGTGAGTTTCAGGGATCTTGGAAAAAGCATTTTAAAAAAATGTTTGGGACACACCTAGGAAAACCAGATTTACCTCCTTGTCTAGCGAAGTGCTATCTCAAATATTTAAAGTAAATAGGGAGTGCGGGTGTGTGTGTGAGAGTGTGTACACCAAAAAATACCTAGGGGAAAAAAAAGAAAAATCAATTTAACAACATAATGCCTTAGAACATTTAAAAAGCTATGTAATGTATCCATATGCAAGTTCCACTCACTACACTTTATAAAAAAGGTATTTTTGATGTAATATTTTTTGCATTATCGCGAGACCATATGAAAAACGTTAGGCACATAAAATATGAAAACTCAACATGTTATTTGGTGTCGGTATGGAAGAAGTAATGTCTTCTAGAACAGAGGCTGCATTCCTTTTGCAGATAAAGTTGAAATTTTCTGTGTGCAATTTAGAATGAGATATCTCACTAGAGTAAACTTCATACCTGCAAAAGGCTAAGCACTGTATGAAAAAAGTATGTGAGACAAGACTCTAGATGTCCAACAAATGCTGAGGCAACAACCAGATCTGGTAAGTACTTACTTGACGATCATGTTTTCGTTAGAAACACTTTACCTGTGCCATTTTACCAACAGTTCCTCTGGTATTTAAAAGTATTGAGATATTTCTAAATCTGTCATTTTAAATGTGTTTACACTTAATCTGTGTACAAAAATTGCTGACAAAACCAAGTGTGACATGTCATACTGATGATGTGTTAAGCTGAAGAAAATCAAACCGCCATAGGCAAGACTCTAACCTTATGAAACATTTTAATCACATTTTCATTGAAGAAGCTTATTAAGAGACACAGGTTTTCAGAACCTGACAAATTTTCTTTATCCTTTGCCAGGTCTGAAGTAAGCAAAGTGTACTCTAAAATCACCTACCCCAAATTACAAACTCATCTTCAGAAATTAGCTGTTGACATTCAACAATCTTATAAAAGTCAAACTTTGCTAGGGTGGTTGAAAAGTTGAAAATCCTAAATACCTACATTATACGAAGAAACATTAAGCCAGCAGCCAATATGGTGAGTATATATTTAAAATTAATTTTAGCTCCTTTTCTGTGTGTCATGTGGTAAGAATAAACTCATTCTTTATATACAATATATTTATTTTCAATCTCTGTTAAGGAATAGTCCTCCATCTTTTCAAAGGATTGGTTATTATTTTCTACAAAAGCTGGTTTCTCAATAGTATGATTCCATGTTTATGGAATATAAGAGAATAGCTTTGAGAATATAAAAGAATATAATCACTAGGAAAGGCAATGGATTTCTGTGTGGGCAAAAGTTTAGACCTTTCTTTTAGTTGAATGACATGAGAGAGCCATTTAGCTCTAAGTTTCCATGACAAGCTGTAAAATAGAGATAGCATTCATTCATTCACTTGATAAATATTAAGAGAACACCAGCAATATTTCACGTATAGAGCGAGGTAGTACTGATGTGACAGAGAACACACTGATTCTGCCTTTAAGGAAATTTGCAATCTGCTGCTTTCCATTTACCCAACTCAGAGACAAAGAATGTTTATAAAATATATTGAAATTCTCATAATGAAGGTACTTTATGTAGAACATTCAAAATTCAAAATAGGACTTAAAAAACAAATTCTAAAACATTTATCCAGCTTATGATTCATGCTTTATGAACCTAGTGATTAACATATTTTAAAATATATTTCAGCCATGCTGTAGCTAGGTTGCAAAAAAAAAAAAAAGTTAGTTTATTATAAAACCACGGTTAGCAGTACCATCCCACCCAACTCAGTAAGTATTCTCTAGCATTTACACATCCTTATGTCTAGGCAGTGTTCTAGTGGCTAGGGACATGAAGACACATTAGAACTCTGTGACCTTGAGAAGCTTAAGGTCTAGAAAGGAAAACTAATGCACTATTGATTACCTGATATCAATCCCTCGCTCTTCCTCCTTCAATCTCTCTTCTGTAACTAATTCTGTTTTAGTCCAGGCGAGCCATCCTCCCACACAGAGCCTTGGGCTTTGCTAAGCTATAGTAGAATTCCAATTCCTTTTGCAAGGAATGGGTTTAGGAAGGGCATATGACCTAGTTTTGAAGAAAAAGGCAAGTGAGGAAAGTCTGTTAAGTGGGGCTTTTGCAGACATTTCTTCACTCTTTAAAAAGAGCTAGAAGATAAACACAACTGACTACTTAGTATATGATAAACATGGAATCCTCAAATTATTGGAAGAAAAATCAAAGTTTTCAATAGGCACTGTTGGGATAAGCAGATAGTCACATAAAGAAAGACAAAATCAGATCCATTCCTTAGAATATAAACCAGGATAAATTCCAAATGGAACAAATATTTAACTATGAAAAATGAAATTAAATATTAGAAGAAAACAGATGATTTTCTTAATAACCTAAGAATGCAGAAAGCTTTCCTAACTATGATTTAAAATCCAAGGTAATATGAGGGAAAAAAAGATATATCTGACTACATTAAACATGTGTATCTTAAAGATTCCAAAAGCAGACAGGGAAAAGATACTTGTAAGTTACAATAGAGACAAAAGTCCCCAATACATAGGGCTCCAAAAATTAGAAGAAAGGGTCAATAATCATACAGAAAAATGAGTTAGAAATATGAACTGATCAGTCACAGGAAAATAAATGCAAATAGATTTTAACCATCTGAAAAAAATAATTCAACTTTGCTTTTAAGAAGAGGAATGCAAATTAAAAGTATACTGATATACCGTTTCTTACCTATCAGACAGGCAAATCTTTCAGTTTAACAATATAGCAAGTTGGCCAAACTTAGAGAAAGAGAAATTCTTATATAATTCTGATGAGAATGCAAAGTAGAATATACAAATCCTCTGGAAGGGAATTTGTCAATACCTAGCAAAATCACATACGCATTTATCCTTTGATATAGAAATTCTACTTGTGGGAATTTTTTCAAAGGACATACTGCTGAAGATTTTTTTTTTAAAGATATATGTATCTTTTAAAAATATGTAGCTATTCACAGCTGCATTATTTTTAATTTTTAAAAGAATTTTATTAAATGTATTGTTGTAACATTGGTTAATAAAATGATATACGTTTTGCAAGTATACGATTCTATATCATGTGTGTATTGCATTGTGTGTTCACCACCTAAAGTCAATTCTCCTTGTATCATGATATATATTTGAATCCCTTGACTCTTATGTTCCTATATACTAACAATAAAATTTCAGAAAAAGAAATTAAAAAAAAAATTCCTTTTGCAATTGCAACAAAAAGATAAAATACCTAGGAATAAACTTAACAAAGGATGGGAAGGACCTATTCACTGAAAACTATGCCATCATTAGAAGAAATTGAAGAAGATACAAAGAAATGGAAAGATATTCTGTGTTCATGGACTAGAAGAATCAACATAGTTAAACAGCCATATTACCTAAAGCAATATACAGATTTAATGCAATCTCCATCAAAATCCCAATGGCATTTTTTAAAGAAATAGAATAAAAAATCATCGGATTTGTATAGAAACACAAAAGTCTTCAAATAACAAAAGCAATCCAGGGAAAAAAGAACAAAGCCAGAAATATCACAATACCTGACTTCAAATTATACTAAAAAAGCAGCATTGTTTATAATAACAAAAGACTGGAAATAATTAAGATATCTATAAATAGGTGGGTTGAATAAGCATGATATAACCCCACAATGAACTACTATGCAAGTGTAAAAAAGAAATATCTCTAGAAAGTGTAATGTAGTGCTCTCCAGGGTATTTTGCTAAGGAAAAAAAGAAAGTCAGAGAAAATAGTACAGAGTATCCTAAACTTATCAAAGAAAAGATGGGGCACAAATGTGTGTATATATGTGTATATTCACACACACAAACATATACATATATACAACCCTATGTATATCTGTTTACATTTTTAAACGAATAAGAAATTATTACAAATTTGTGGAAAAGACAGTGCATAGGAAAGAGAAATTAGACTTCTTTGAATATACCTTGTTTTAATGACTTGATTTTAGAGTCATGTAAATAGACTACATAATTATAAAACAAAATTAAATTTAAAAAAGCAATCTCTGTAAACTGAAAGTGAAAGAAGACAAATGAACCTAATTTTATATCTAGTTGGTGTCATAAGTGTTCGCAGAGGGACTCTTCCAAGTGACTTTATATAAAAACACAGTAATTTGGAGAAAAAGTCTCAAACTCTTCACAGTAATTATATTATTTGTAGTAAGACTGCATTGTTATTCTGAGACTCTTGTGCATTTACCGTGGATAGATCAAAGTAATTATAATGATATTATTAAGAACTGAGATTTTTTTTGGTATGCTTGAAAAGAAATAAAGGTATCAGATCCATGAGATTTAAGACATTCTGATTACAGAAACCCACATTCTTAAAGACTATTCTACAAGTTGTCTTAGTTTCCTCCACAGACTTGCATCTCGTGTTGCTGCCATGACATCCATCCTTGAGCTGCTATTCATTCTTCATGCAATAAGGCCAACATGTATATGTACACAAACATAAAAGTATATTTAACATGCATATGTACACATGTATAAACTTACTTAGGTAACTGCTCTCATGCATTCATTGCATTTTTATTCAAGGAAATAGCACACTGGCTCAATTCATTGAAGTTGAGCATCAGATTTGCTCATACCCAGCATCAGACCTCACATTCTTCCCTAGCCACTTGTCCTAAGTTTCTGGCTCCTTGCAGTTACCAGGCAGAAAACCCTTCTCCTTGAACTTGTGCTGTTTCTCTAGCTTGCAATCCTTAACTTGGATTTTGGGGTCACCAATAGCAATCAATTTAAAGTACAAGGTATATTTAAAATAAGCCCAGCCTCCAGCCATACCCTTGTCTTCAGAGAGGGAGATTCTGAGACACTCCCAAATCAAGACATGTAGCCAAGGAACTATATGCTATCCATTGATAGGAAAGACTAAAGGTAACTTAGTGTAGAAACAGTGTTTAGACAATGTCTTGGATTTAAGAGGTTTAGCTTGTATATATTATAGCAGATCTCTAATGCTTAGAAGACAGACTCCAAGACCTCATCGATAATAGAGATTTGTATAGAAGATATCTCTTAAGACAAGACTAATATCTATTCTTAGGATACTATAAGATATTTTCTCCAAAACATATATCTCTTTACTATATGAGAGAGGGATAAGTGGAAGTATCTCTGAAGCCAACTACATGTGTTTTAAGAAGAGAAAACTCTAACGGACTAGTAAGAAGAAAAGGAAAAAAAAAATCTATGTAGAGAGTAATTGTAATTATTTAGTTCAGAAAAATAAATGTGGTTCGTCTGCAACACATGAAAGGAAATAATATTAGGGCAAGGGGCTAAAGAGGATCATGCAAGAAAAACTAGGTTGAAATGGAGGATGTGCAAATTTAGAATAGATTTAAGGAAAAAGAGTAATGGAGCAATCTTAAGCACTAATGGTTTTCTAAGAGACCAGAAAGAGTGGCTGCTTGGCAACTCTGTAGTAGGGCAGCTGCCTATCTGAGGCATTTCTCTAAACCCATGAGCCCCTAGCTTAGTGTTGAGTGAATACTTGTGTAGCACTCTGAGATGCTTCCACCAACTTGAAAGCAAAACGAAAGAGAGGGATCTTTTTCTCTCTGAAAGTACGCTTTCTGACACACCAGATTTGTGTTCTTCAGTGGACTCCTTGGTTGTAGATGGCAAAAAAGCAAATCACAGTAACTTCAACTAGAGAGAGAATTAATTTGCTTATATAATTAAGCATTCTAAAAAAAGACAGAACATCAGGAACATCCAGATCAAGATACATACCCTTTCTTGTTCTTTCTCCCCCATCTCCTCTTTCATCCCCAAATTCTATTTGTCTCCAATTACCTTTGACATTTGGCCTCATACTCTTTTCTTCCACAAGCAGGCACTGAAATCCCAAATCAACAGCCTTCGATTTCAAGTTCATAGAAGGGTTGTGATTGGCCCTGCTCAGGAAATGCATCAGCTCCATGGATCAATCACTGGGGCATAAGTCTGTGACATCAAAATTGGCCAGGTCCATGTGAAGTACCCACTCCATGCGAACAGGACACTGTGCTTGCCAATTCTACTCGAACCATATAGGATAGAGAGGAAGCAGTTTTCCGTTAGATCTCAACAAGAGATGTTTGCCACCATCTTTCCAATAAGACTATTAACCCACTGAAGGCAGGGTTTCTTCAAATACTTTCGGCCTTCATTTAGCCTGTATGTTTTACCATAGCTCCTCCCTAATACATATTGTGAAGAAACAGACATAAAGCAGAATTTTTATTTTAGGTATCATCAAGGAATAATTCCTACTTACTATAAACATATCCCTTCAAGATTTCATTACTTGACTGTGATCACCTAACTAGCATATGCAAATGTCTCGGAGTACCAGGAACATAAGAAAAGATGAAGACATATCGATTTGAAAATACCATCATTAGAAAGTATGTCTGACCACATTCTCTATCTTATTAATTGAAAGCATTTAAAATACAAAGAGTTTTGGAGCTGAAAATGAGATGCAATGAGTGGAACACAGGTTATACAGAGCTTCAGAAGGTGGTCATTGGTGAGGAAATGGGGGAAACACTATACAGATGAGACTCTAGGCCCTATCTTCACTGTATGTGAAACACTGTATGTGTATCTTATTCTTATTTGACAGGTTTACATCAGGTTTTATTTTAAAAAGAACTGCGCAGCCAAATTAAAAAAAAAAAACAAAAACAAAAACATACAAATAAACAAAAATTGTATTTAATCACCTTGTTTTACTGAGGATGCAGGCTTAGACTAACTTTGGGGCCATCCAAATCTCAGTTCAGCATTCCTTTCGTTCCACCAGGCTGCCTTTCCTAACTAGATTTTGCAAAGATTAAAAAAAAAAAAAAATAGGCATAGTATTCTACACTTGAGTTGTTAAACCACATATAAATATTTAAGTTGTGCTTATCGGGATCCTAGAATTCTCAAGAGCCTGCCTGAACTCTCAAATCTTCTAAAAGCAATCCTAGTGTCAAATACAAACATAAGAAGCAAGAAATATCTGCCTACCCATATACGGAAGTATCAATGAATCTATCTAGTAAATGCCTGCAATGGGCTATTTAATTAAAATGAATAGTTCTAGTAATCGTCTTGGTTGACAATATATAGAATCAGGAGTAAATATATTTAAAGATTATTCTACAATACTTCTCTTCCATTTGCATACACATATAATGCCTGGACTTTATAATATAAAATTTTTAATAATCTTTAAGGCAACATTTAAAGACTTTACAATTGAGAAGAATAATTTTTAGAGTAATTTTGAATCTCTTTTCTAAACTTAAATGACTTTTAAAAGATCTAATCAATTACCATGATAAACAAAGACATACTTGGCACATATAATCATAGTAAAATGCACACACCATATCAAGCACTTCTCCATAAATTGAGATGACAATTAGAAAATATTTCCCATGTGTGGTCCACTGTGACTGAAGGGAGGTCAAGAAGAAAACTATATTTCAGAATGCCAACTGAAAGCTTTGACCAGGAAAGGGAAGACATCCTGGCCAGCTGCCCAGGAGATCACCTGCTATATTGGATTTTAATATATTTCAAAAAAAAAAAAGATTTTATATATAAATTGTGGACAATTTGAAGAAGATTTTGGAGTAATCTGAGAACTGTCCTAAGGACCTCTCCAGAACAGCTACATGCCAATTCTTATAAGAGTAAAATTTGTTTGTTTGTTAATCTTATAATTCAGAGCTAAATTAAAGTAACAGTTACAATTAAAATACCGGTTCAATGAAAAACTAAAACCCTGAAGACCTATTTCATCGTAGCATATGTCTGAAATTCTTTTTAATAATGATTGGTCAGCTTCTATTTTTCTCATTGGGGATAAGATAAAATATTTCAGTGTCCCGAATGAATTAGAGTCATAGGCAAAACTTTCACAAACCATTTATAAAACTACTAAATGTACTGCCTGTCTCTAATACAAGGCTGAAATACACTGACTGATCAGAGCATGTTTACAATCTACTAATCCTATGGCTCTTACTTAAACAAGGCTGGTTAGATAGATAATCCAGACAAATGCAGGATTCTATAACACAAAGCATTTTTGAATGTCTTAGGATATCACCTAAGCCACAAGTAAAATTGATTTTTCCAGACATGTTCCAGTGTCTGCTCACCCTTTTCCTGCTACCAACTGTCAGCTCACTCCCCTGATAAAACTCTTGACGTGTTTTGCAGTACCCTCTACTCCTTTTCTGTTCAAACAGCTGTCTTCCCTTCTTGGCAGAAACTCCCTGACATCTGGATACTCAGGATGGCTACTGATATGATGGACAGATTCCATTTTATCTAACTACCCCAGTTCTAAAAACATAAAATCAGCTAAAAAGGAGGAGTGTAAAAGCTTCATCTGCTGAACAAATACTAGTTTTCAAGTAATGGCTATTATCTAAGCCTTAAAACTCAGAATAATTTCTTTTAAAACCACAGCTTTGTTATATCTGTAAGATGGTACAGAATATACAAATGCCATGATTCTAAAAGAATAAATGACATGCTTCCTAAGTTTCTACCCAAGCAGTGATAACAAATCCAAACCCTCAATTCAAACACAGAATTTCCGCTTCGTGGTCTAATTTGATGGGGTTTGTTTTGTTGTGTATTTTTCCTCCCCTAGATTTAAAAACAAAAACTTGTGTATTAGATAAATTGGATGAGTTGAAAAATAAAAACAAAACGTAAATCACTTTCTTTGAGCTCATCGCTCATATCCAATCAGTCACCAGTTCCACTTTGTAGTCCTTCCTAAGTATATATTACCTGCTGCATATTATGCTACCATAGTTTTTAAAACTGTTTCTCTATTTCCGTTCTTCTCAATATTTCAATCTATCTCCATAAGCAGTCAGAGTGAAATTCTTAAAAAGTGCAAGTGGATCATGTCATCTCCACTATTCTCTTCCTAAATCCCATTAACAGTTCCTCTTCCTTGTCAGATAAAATCCATATACTTGTCCAAAATCTTGCATGACCTTGGCCTCAGCTTCTCTTTCCAGCCTCACTGTGAGCCTCTTGTCCTCTCACTCAACACACTTCAACCATAATAGCCTGCTTTCCATTATCCAAATACACTGAACTCCTCCCATGCCTGAGGTAACTGCTCTGGTTGCCTGGTCCTCACTTGCTCATGTTCAGATCTCAATTTACGTGTCACTTCCTAAGAGAACTACTCTTCGGTAGACTGAAATGTTAGGTGTCCTTTTATATCTCTCATGGGATCACGTAATTTTTCTCTATGGCAGTTTTCACAACTGTATTTAATTAACATTAAGTTAAATATTAAAGAGATTTACAGAGCTATAAAAAAGTATAACTCTACTATTTTTTTAAAAATATACGGTTTTAAAAATATTATGTTAATGGATAATGGGCTTATTACTGCTATTTTAAATAAATTAACATTTAAACATTCCTTGGTTTTCATTTCTATTACAATAAATATCAATGGGTAGAGCCATATCAGCAAAAACCCTTTGGATCTTCAATAAGTTTTAAGAACAGAAAGGGTCCTGGGACCAAAAAGTTTAAGAACCACTGTATAAGGAATTATATTCTAGCTTTAGAAAAATTAGATGTTATTTTACATTATACTTGAAATTAAATCTTTTAGAAATGCTCATTTAAAATTTTATTGAAATACACTTTATGTGAAAAAGAATACTTTCATGTAATGCTGCTAACTCGAAAAGAAATGCCAAAGTCTTATATACTGCTAAGTGAATTGTACCAGGATCAGTTAGGATAGGTCCCAGGCAATGTGTTCATTGTAACAGTTAATAAGAAAATTCAACTTCCTATGACAAGCACAGTTTACAACTTTAAATGAACAGTTTTATCCTTTAAAAGCAGTCTAACATGTCACCTTCAACAATAAACACGTACGGTCTCAAACTTTCAAGGTAAAGATACTTTTGAAAATCACAGTTAAAACAAACCTTTGATATTACAGAAAAGTTCTTAACAAAAGAAACAATTTTGCCACGACAAGATAGAAAGTATGTGTTCAAGAGTAACTGGAGTAATCATTCCTACCATAACAACAAATTCTTATATGGTACTGTTTTGAGCTTTACAAATTTTAACTAAATCTTTGCAACAACCTTAGTTACTACTATTATCAGCACTCATATGTATGACATGCCTTAGGTCCCACAGCTAAGTGAGTAGGATTTGAATCCAGGGTCTGAGCTCTTCGTGCTATGCTGCCTAATGTACATATAAACTAACTGCCTTTCTTATCCTGCTTCTAAACAAAGGTAAGAGCTAACTCCTTCCAGGCTTTGTGTTCTCCAAATATTCCTTCCTTACAGTTCCTTCTAAGGGCTCCCTTGAAGCACCATTGAAACTAGCAATCCGATTTTACTATACAGTTAAGTCCTCGCTTAAAGTCCTCAATAGGCTCTGAGACTTCAAGTGAAACAACATATAACAAAACTAGTTTTACCACAAGCTAATCAATATAAACAAGAGTTGAGTTAATCTTATCCTTGTAACAAAACCACATTGAATGAAATGTTATTCGAGGACCTGCTATAATTTTAATCAAAGCTGAATCAAAGAATTTGGAGCTTAATATCATTTATTTACCGAGGGTCCATCTATCTACATTGCCAGGATTTTATTAATAAGAAAACCAGAAATAATGGACAAACAACTATCCAATTGTCCCATTATATCTGGTTTTCTCTTTAGGTTTTCACTGCTCCTAAAGATTTTTCTGTCAATGCTGGTTTTCTGCCCATTCATGGTCCTTTTGGTGGGCATTCAATATCAAATATTAATGTTCCTTGGCCATCAGACTATTGGAAAGCTAATACTGTGAAATATTTGCTTCCTTACTGGTACTACACTTTGTTCAATACCTATTTCATCTATTTGAGTAACAGACAGTATAAATAACCAGAGTTTGGAGCCTCCAGTAATTCAAAGAAAATTCTATCCAAGATCAATGCATTTATGTTAAACAGAAGGCATCTCGTTTTTTTGAAATGAATTATTTGGCCTGACATCCTCCTGATTAAAGCAGTAAACTCTGAATCGAGTAAGGAACCTTGAAAGTAGTCAGAATTTTAGGGGAAATACCACTTAAAATATATTTAAACAGATAGAGGACTTAAAATCATGGGCTAGAATATTTTTTCTTTGTTGAAATGTCATTGTAAGTGATAACGCCACATTCCCTAATAAATCTGTGGAAAACAAACTATGCTTTTCTCCTCAGAGTTTTGTTCCTTTCACTCCATCCTTCTTGTCCTTATTGAAGTAGCTAATGCAGTTAACGCTTCTAGGCCCCTCACTTTAAGGTTCCTTCCAAGACTCTAATTGTGTGTCTAGAATTTTGTAGGTTTTATTCTAAGGAGAGCCTCAAAAATTAAAATTACATAAACTTCAAATTCTATGAAACCTGGAACTGCCTCACCTAAATTCTAAATTTCAGTGAATTTTCAGTTACTGAATTTATCTATCTGTACATTTGTTTCACTGTACTTGTACCCAGGGAAAATCCTTTGGAGCGGCTCGTGGACATCAGACCCTTGGAGAAATGGCAAAGAACTGCAAGTCAGGAGAGATGATGAGCATGAATTTTAGAACTACATGTCAGTCAATAGGTGATTAGACTAAAAATAAGGCAAATCTATATCAGAGACAAAATAGATACTTCTGGCCTTACTTGGGCCTGCATAATTTTAAAACAATCTAAAATATGGGAGATTTCACATAAAAATCAAATTGTCAAGATTCTTTTAAAAAATCAAGAATGGCAAAATTGAATATAAATGCTCTGGCCTGAACATATTTCCTCCCCATTGCTCTTCACTGTTTCCATGGCCTGGCTGTTCCTCCCTAAGCTTTTGGGTTTGTCAAATTCAAATTATATGAATAATGTCCAAGAGATACAATTAATTTAAAAAAGTAATTGGCAGAATAGCATCCATCGTATATTTCAACTTTTTTTTTAAATGATTTGTATGATAAATTGTAAGACAAATTCAAACAACACAGAGTTGTTTATTATGGTAGGCAAATTTGTTTTTAAGATTTGAGGGAAAAGTAAAAATACAAATTTCTTAATCAGAGTTAGAATAATTTTTATCAAATAAAACATTTCTCACATTTAAATACAACTTTGGTAGCAAATGTTTGTTAATGGTTTGGCCAACAGGAAGTCCAGGCAATAATACTTGCTCAAATCCAAGAAATGGGGCACCAAAAATCTTGTTTTCCAGGCCAGAGCACAGACGGGGAAGCACAGATTAAATATTTGGAGCTGGCACTTTCTTCGCAGCAGTATTAGAAAAGAAAAGCCACAGTAGATGTCATTTCTATCTAGCTATATCCAAGCCTTTCTGGATCCCGAGTAATATCCAATTATCCAATACCATCAGAGCAACTTGTGTGATTGTTTTAATATATATTCACAGCATGTGTCATTATCATTCCTGGCTGCTACTAAAAGGGTGGGCTAGGAACATGAATTAACAATAACACATGTGGTATATTATGGCTCCATAATGCCTAAAGCACTTAGCCAGATTCCTTATTATTCTTAATGTACCCTCATGGCTCCTGAGAATTATGTAACTGTGAATTCGACTGGTCCCAAATAGTAAACGGAAAGCAAAATATCTCGTAAAAGAGTTTTTTTTTTTTTTTTTTTGTAACTGCTCCATTTGGCTTTCTTGTTTTCTTTATCAACTAACTCAGTACTTGTTATAACCTATAGATTGTTCCACTTTCAGAACCTTTTTTTGTTTTGTTTTGTTTTGAAAAAGCAGATGAGCTATTAACTAAAGAGTAGATTGTCAGGATTCTAGGTAGGAGAAAAATAACTTCATCAGGAGCACAGCTGTTAAGTACAAAAGAGAAGCTGGAATATCTTCCCCATCATCACCTGCCTGGGCTACTGCAAGGGTCCCCTAACAGGCATACCAGCCTTCACCTGACTCCCCTACAATCTACTCTTTATTCAGCAGCTATGGTCATCTATAAAAATTTCAGATCATATCACATCACTCCTCAGCTTAAAATCCTCCAGTGGCTTCAATGTGCACTTAGAATAAAATGCAAACTTCTGGTCATTGCCTACAAGGCTCCTTCATGATCTGGCTACCTACTTACCTCTGCAATTTCTTTTATACCATTCTCATTACTAAATCTAAAACGTTTCAAATCACTGCCATTCTAAACTCTTGAAATCTGATGCTCCTTCAGCCTGAAATACCCTTCCCATAGATATTTTAGTGGGTAGATTTTTCTCCTCCATCAGATATTACCTCAAATGTCACTCAGAGACTATCCTATCTAGAGAAGTATATCCATTTTTCCCATTCACTATCACATTACTCTTTTTAAGTTTGTTCATTGCATTCAGTATGTGAAAATTTTTTATGTGCTTTATCACTGACTGGCTCTTCACAAACATGCATGTGCATACACACGCACACACACACACATAAATTTACATTCCATCAGGACAGAGGCCTTCTTTCCTATTATTATCTACCCAGCATCTAGAACAGAATCAAAAAGGCAGTAAGTGCTCAAAATAATCTGGCATGAAGAAATGAACCTGCTAGTTTAGTAGTTCTACCCAGAGGATAATCAAGAGAGTTGTTTCTATGAATATATGAGATTTGGTTGGTTGAAATGTCATTTAACAACATGAGAAATAATTATCTTCTTTTCCAGAAAATACTCAGTTCTGGTCCCTCTTACTAGGGTGGGAAAAATACAAGCTCTAGAAAAGAAAATGTATTCCTCCACACCCTTTTGCACCTTCTCTGAACTTCAGTCATTCATCTACCTGCCTAAAATATATGCTTTGTGCCATTTCTGAGTATTACGTGTTCCAATTATTTACTCAATGGCTTTTCCCCCACACATTTTTTACTCTATCCTCACACTAAGTAGCAGTATTTGTGAAATAACAAGTTTTCTGGGACTATTTTATTTACATATACTTTTTCCAAATCACATTATAATTAATCCTTGGTATTAAAACACACACACATATATTTATACATATATTTTCCATCTCGCATTATCTCTTCTCATACTCTTCCAGGAGTATAATCTCCTCTCAAGCAGGCACAACACCACAAAACAGTATCAGGAGAAGAACTGACACTAATCACTCACTTTGAAAGGCTCTGTGCAAGCACTTTATTTATTATAATACCCCATTTGAGGAGGTACTCATATTATTTGTTATGCAAGAGCGAATCAAGATACAGAGAGCTTAAATATTTGTTCAGGGTCACTGCTATGAACTGGATGTTCGTATTCCCTCAAAATTCAGATGCTGATGCTTGTGTGGCAGGCAAAACAATGCTTTAAGCTTAGTAGCTTTTAAACGAACTTGTAGAAGTGTGTTTTCCTATCCTATGTAAAGTGTGAACCATACATAGGATATGTATAGTTCATAAAAATGAACAAGACTAGCTAATTTTTATTGCGTTCCTATTAGGTACTAATGCTTTTAACATATTTATTTCTCAACAAACAAAAAAAATCTTGTGGAGTAGCTACTTAGTTTATCCCCCCTTACAGAAGAGGAAACTAAGATTTATAGAAGTTGTATAACTTTTCCAGAATAAAATTAGGAGGAAAATCCAAGCTTCTTAGTTCCAGAGCCCCTAGTGGATTCTGAAGATCCACTAAATAGACTATATATATACACATATACATACACACACACATACACACACACATGCATATACGCACATACATACATACATCCAGGGCGTATTCCAATACAATTATAGATATGTATGTGTATGTGTGTGTGTGTGTGTGTGTGTGTGTGTATGGTTCAATATAAACTGTCTTAACCTAAAACTATAGCAAACAACAAGAGAAAGATCACTTTTTTTCTGTAAAATATAAAGAAGATAATTAACCTAAGCAGTGAAGAAAATTTGTTTAAGGGGAGGCTTCCTTTTCCTTCAAGGCCTATAATCCACTCTTGTAGGTAACTTTACTTATTTTTCAAGGACCTTGTGAAATACGCACTTCATGAAGTCTCTCCTTGAATTTATGCTCCTGCTGGATCATAATCAGGGTAACCATGAAATCCCAGTTTGCCTATGTTGCTGTGGTTTACTTACTATCATTCTTGAAACTATCTTCTTTTGCACAACCAGTTGCTTATATTCCCAAACAATAAGCTCCATGAGCCAGACTGTGCCTTCTCTTTGTATTTTGCACCAGGATTTTCAGATTTCAAATCAACACAGGGACTAATGCTTGCTAAATAGCCCTTTCCCCCAGCTAGATGCAATTTCTCCATTACTGGATTTTCATTGCACTCTGCTTATGTCCCCTTTCCAGGAATTATCACATGTTGACTAATAGTTCAGAGACCATACTCTGTTCCTCTGTGGCAGGGCTAGAGCCCTAATCATCATTTATTCCTGGGCATTTGCTAAGATGCTTTATCCAGTTGATGGGGTTAACCACACACGAACAAACTAAACTGGATATTCTTTTAACATCCTGCCTGAGTTCATTCTTTCATGCAAACACTTCTAAAGACTTACACAGTACCACCAGACATTAGGGAAACAATACAAAAAGGTATGTGCCTCTTTTTAAGTTACTTAAAATCTAACAGAGCAACTGCCAATAGAACGGAAAATTAGAGAGCTGTGAGATAAGTGGTACACAGAATACTGGGGAAAATAAGGCAGAATATCTATCTGCTTGTGGAATGGAAGGAAGTTCAGAAATAGGGCTAAAGAACTAGGAGGTATTCTCCAAGTAGCAATGCCCAGAAGGTTAAGGGGTGGGAGAGAAAAAGGCCCTCCCAGGCAGCGAGGAAAGAAGTGGCAGCTACTAGAAAGCATATAGCATGGTGCAAATACATCGCATGGCTCTTGATTGTTGAAGTTTAAATCCTAAGGGAGAAGAGTAAGAGCAATAGACGGAATTACCTCCCCAAAGTCCGCTCTGTTAAAAACCACAGACATAATTAATAAACACTAAATGCAAAATTTGTCATCTTTTAGGACAGCAATTTTGAGATCATCAAATTGTAATTGGAGACAATAGTAGGACAAGGGGAGGTGACAAATGACCTCAGGACAGCTTATTCTGGGCCAAGAAAGACTAAAACCTTCTCTCCTTTTGCACTTCCATTAAGAGGACTGGTAGAGGACAAAACCCTGATTAACAATTTGATCATGTTGAAGGAAAACATTTCAACGCTTCCGTGAGTGCCCTCTGCTGAAGGAATCCAGAGTGGCTGGATCCACTGTTTATAAAACATAATTTTGGATCATGGGATGAGGCTGGTCAACAAAGAGGAGATGTGAGGGCTCTGTTGAAAACCAAAGGCTAGAGATGTTAACAGCCAGTCTCTGGGGTAATGCCACCTGGGACACAATCTGGAAGAAACGCCCCATGTCAAGGAATGACCAGTGGATTTTTTACAACAGAGCTGTCCTCTGTTCAATTAAAAATTGTCTGCTCTATACAACGAAGTTCTGTAATCCCCTTCCTTAGCCCAAGTTTTAATGTGTCTGCTACAGTCCATGACTAGTGGTAAGAAGTACTTAGGGAAACTGAAAAATCTGGGGCAATGTCCAGGTTAGAAGAAAACAAGGAGGAAAAGCAATAGTAAAATGTCACCAGAGTCTCGACAGAGAGGAGGTAAAAACAGGAAGGGGACTTGGAGAAGCATGTTTGTTGTGTTTAGTGATCAGGGTGAGAAGCAATAATGATGCTATAGCCCTTTTTCCTGGAGAAGTGCTGGTTTCCCAGCAAGCTTCTCTCTGCAGACACTGAGGTCCCACCTCCTGTCTACTGTCATTCTTATCCTCAATGTGAATGTGAGCCTTTATTTTCTCTTCTGGCAAGAACATTTATCTATCTAATGCGGTAATGAATCAGATTTAACTTAAAGACAAATCAAAAGTCCTTTCCATGCATCCACGTAAGAAAATATTTAATCTCAATAAACTAGCAGTTAAGATGATAGGATATCTACAAGAGTTCAGAGATACGTAGCAAATCAAAATGTTCTCCATTTGTGTAAAGGAATAAAGCCGAAATAAGTTTCTTCTTGGCCTAAGCCACATAACACAGCATATATTAGAAAAATGAGCTGTGACCATCAGTGTGTCAGGGGAATCCCCAAACACTCCCCTCCAGTTTCACAGAACTGCACTGGCTCTGGAAAATGACATTTACTGAGATTCTTAATAAAATAAACGTACTTGGTTGTTTCATATGTTATAGAATTTTTGGCATACATTTCAGAACTCAAATACTTTAACTCCACCTATTAGTATTAGTTCACTAACACTCATACATACAGTGCTGCTTTTGCTTCATTTAGTTACTGCTCTCTCTGTTTACCTCCTCTTTTTGACAATTTTTTTATCAAAATGGGAAATACTTTATTAATCAATTATTAAATAATTTTTAAGAACTGTAGAGAGAGTAGAGATGATTGCAAGAGGGAGATCTATTAGTTTTGGGGTTTTGTTTCTTTTATTATTTAATTTTACTAGAGTAAATCCATCCTCCATACCTCTTTCCTTACAATAAACAGATGACCACGTCACACCAGATTGTGCTTCATAGTGGCAATAACAACAATAATACAAACTTTACATTTTCAAACTCCCACTATGTGGCAGACCTTTATTCGTATTACTGGAAATAGAAAGAAAGGCTTCAAACCTCTGGCCTTGGCATATTATATGATCTCATTTTTGTAAAATGTCCATAATTGACAAATTCATAGAGACAGAAAGTAGATCACTGGTTGCCAGAGGCTTTTGGGATTGGGAATAAGAGTGACTTCTTAATGGGAAATGGGGTTTGTTTTGGGGGAGGTGGAAATATTCTGGAACTAGACAGTAGTTGTGATGGTTGTATAATCTTGCAAATACAATAAAAATCATGAAATTAGATACTCTTAAACTGAATTTTCTGGTATGGGAATGACATCTCAACTAAAAAAATACAATTTAAAAATATAACAAACCAATCTATTGCCCTGATGCAGACTGCCAAGATTCAAACTGCAGCCCTACCATTTACCAACTTTTCCAAAACTCAATTCCCTCATGAATAACATGGGAAGACTAGAGGACTAAATGAGACCATGGATTTAAGTTGCCAAGACCAATTTCTAGTATTTTGTGAACACTCCATACATTTCCCTTTTATTATTTAACACTCATAATAATTCCATAAGGTGAGGAGAACATTTCTGATTTTAGAGATGAGGAAACATCTGTAAAGGGTGAGGAAGTTGCTCCTTCCACCTCTTCGCTCTAAGCCATTGTCATATTTGTACTATGGGAAGGACATTTTTCCCACTTATTTTACTACTTTGCAGTGATAAAGCGTGCACATGCACACATGCATGCACGCACACACACACACACACACACACACACACCACATACAAGATTGTCCATCCATAGTTATTTATTGTCTAATTGTATTTAAATTTTTATTTAAGTATAACTGACATACATACAAGTTAAGTTAATTTTTATAATATGAACACTTCCATGTAACCAACACTAGGTTAAGAAATAGCACATTATCAGCACCCCAGCTCCTGCCTCATGCAGCCTTCCAGGGACCACCCCCTCAAGAGTAACCAACATCCTGAGTTGCAACAGCATTGGTGAATTCTTTTTTCATATCTTATATATGAATGGTACTCTTGTGTCTAGCTTCTGTCACTCAATAAGATACTATCCAGTTTTGACGGATCCTCTTTGTTGCCACAAGGTGGCCATTTAATGCTTTCCCATCCCAACATATAGAACAGCCAATTCTTAATGAGCAGGCTTTACATATTAAGTACTACACTAAGTGCTTTAAAAGCCTTAACTCATTTAATTTCCAAGATAAGCTTATCAAGAAGGCATTACCCTTATTACATAGATGAGGGCACTGATGTGTCAAGTTGGTTAGGCTATAGTCCCCACTTATTCAATTAAACACTAATCTAGGTGCTGCTATGAAGGGATTTTGCAGATGTAATTCAAATCTTTCCTCAGTTAATTTTAAATTAGGGAGATTATCCTAGATGGGCCTAACTTAGTCAATTGAAAGGCCTTAAAAGCAGGGCTGAGGCTTCCAAGAAAGAGGAAGATGGAGGGACTTTTTCTGGAACTGATAACAATGAGCAATGCTCATACACTAATTCACACAATCTAATAATAAATGGTAGACCAATTCAAAGGCCAGTGTCCAAATATCATTTTTAAATAGGAACTGATGGTAGAAATGGTAGGCATCATGGCTACACAAAAGGCTTCTAGTTCCCGCCCCACCCCCACCCCCTCAGGCCTGCCCTGATGTTATATATTCTTCCATACTGTCCCTAGTAGTACAAGTCTGTAGTCAGGTTTCAGGTTCAGAAAGTAAAGTTGCCATATTTGTGGTTAGGCTGGTGAAAGGAAGTGTTTTCAGAAGTTCAGACTTGTTATCTTTCAAAGCAATCTCAGTGAAAAGCTTTCCCTGAGTTGGACTGACTAGATCTCAAGTAGACCTTTAAGTTATTTAAAACTAGAAACTATTTATTCCATGATATTTTCATTAGCATATGTCATTTAGCAGGACTGAAGGTAAGGAAGTCTCAGTAAATATGAATGCATGATACTATTTGTCTTCTCTTTTTCTGTTTAAAGCTAATTTAAAATTGTTGTCCATTTTCAGGTGAAATTAAGACCAAAATAGAATTACTAATTTTTCCTTCCAAATGTGCTCCTCCATAAGTATTCTCCATCTCAATTTTTATTCCTCCATCTTCATTCAATTTCTCAGGACAAAATCACAGTAATGATAAACAGGTGGGTTCTGCCTCCAAGCATATTCCAAAACTGGTCAGTTCCCTACTCCTCCATCATAAACACCTTTGTTCAGGCCACATTGGTGCCAGCCCAGACAAAAAGAGTCCTTAGGTGATTTCCCAGCTTCCACTAAGCCTTGCTATATACAACAAGGTATATTTTTTAAATTATAAATTAGGTAGTATCACCTCCTTCCCCACTCCACTTAAAATTTCTACTGAGACTGGGTATCTGATGATCTAAAGAATTACTGAAAATTTGTAGGTGTGATAATGGTACAGTGGCTATATTTTTTTTAAGTTTTTAAGTCTTAGAGATACATAGTGAAACCGTCACAGATGAAATGACAGTCTGCTTGCTTCAAATAATGTGGTATGTAGTTGGGGAAAAGGCATAGCTAAAACAAGATTGGACATGAGTTGATAATTTTTGAAGCTGGGTAATGGGTATATGGGGAGTCATTATACTTTCTCATTTTTGTATATGTTTGAAATTTTTGTAATAAAAAGTTTTTAAATCCACAGTGGCTCCTAACTACATTTAGATTAAAATTTTAAGAACTTGCTTCAGTCCAAAAGGCCCTTTATGATCTGACTGCTGCTCACCACCCTCCTGTCGCCTCCAGTACCCAGATCTGCCCACTGACTAACAACGAGCTACAAGGGCTATCCCTGTGCCTCAATCATGCCAAGCTCTGACACTTCGGGGAATTTCATATGCTCTTCCATCAGTCTAGAGGGCTCGCCCCAGCTATTCTCATGCATGGCCCCTTCGCCTTTAAGTGTCATCACTCCTCAGGAGAGCCTTCTCTGACCACAATATCTATCCAAACACATCTTCCCTCATTGTTCTTCTCCTCCCCACCTTCTGCTACATACTCTCACCTGACCTCTTATTTTCTTTCATTCTTTTGCTTTACTCTCTTCATAATGCTTATCATTTTTGAAATCATCTTATTTCTTGAATAAGTCATCTTTAAAATAAGTCATTTGTTGTCAGTGTCTCCTCCACCTCCAGAATACATGCTCAGACAAAACTGGAACCTTGTCTATCTAGTTCACTCACATACTCCCTGTGTTTACAGTAGTGTGGAACACAAAAGCAGGATTTCAGTGAAGACACATTAAATGAATCCTTTATTAGACCTGACCATTAGGTTTCATACATAGCACATGAACATTGAAAAGACTAACTAATGTCTTGGAAAGTTAAATCATCCTTACATGTATTTATCTGTAGTAGTCATGAATAGTTAATCTCTATGGACTTCTTTTTAATTAAATGTATATCAACATAATGAATAATTAAATACTTACACATTAATAAAATTAATGATTAATTAAATCCTGTGGATTATCTATGAATTATATACAATGTATGCATATATACATGCATATACGCACAGTCATTATTTTGATAGCAAATATATGATAAGATTATTGGTTCATATAGAAAGAATATGACAATTTATGATTGCTACATTTCTAGCAAGAGATTTTGCTAAATGTATTGTTGTGAGACCTCAGACTTTAAAATTCATTTCTAAGACTCTTACTTGGTGTTAAACCATATCAGCATAATAAGTAAGTTTTGATTTCCTTTCAGATGTTCCTGGCTGCTGAAAGAATTGATTTTTAAGATTTTTCCCATTGACCTAGAAGGTTGTGAAGAGATAGCTCTTCTTAATCTCAAAGATCCAAGCTGAGCTTACATTCTCTCTCCATTGTTCAGATGTCATTCAGAGCCTGCCTCTTTGTGTGTCTTCGGAGAAATATAAATGTGTTAGTGATAGGAAACTGACTGGTAGGTTTTAAACCCTCGTCGAAATGTTGTTTTAATAATGATGGTTCAATATCATTCATTTGAGGATAACTGTACCCAGTTGTCATAGATATAATAAAGTATATTTGGAATTTTCATATACCTACATTCCCAAATATACATTTATTTGGGGACTATATAAGGGACCTAAGAGCACCAGGAGTAATGCTAAATAACATGTGGTTTCTTAGATGGTAGACTGAGGAAATGAAAGAGAGATTCTAAAAATATACAAACCCACTCAAACTACATATAAAACAATTTGGTTTTCTAACTAGTAAACCCTAATGAGGCAGGAAGAGTAATAAAGAACAGCATCTCAAATGTGTCCATTTCCCTAAAACCAGACTAACCTAGACCCTAATTATTCAGTAACCTTCTAAGGCACTTCTCCATTTTCCTCTCTCACAAGACAATTAAAACATCACATACTTAAATCTTTAAACGACTGCCAAGACCCTTCTCTGTTAAGGAGTTTTTAAATATATATGGTAATAAATATTGTTTTCCTTTCCAGGAATCCGAGAAACTCAAGAAGAGAACATTGTATAAAGACTCGTATTTAACCTCAAAGTTAACATACACAGCAACACCCTTGACAGTGTACAATCAAGTAATTTAAATGACAATGGTGGCCCAGTCTGACTCCAATTTTATAAAGAGAAGCTTGGAAAACAGCACAACAGGAAGCTATCACTCTTACTTGGACTAAAGAGGCTACGTACGTTTCATAAACAAGTTCATTCCAATAGGAAGGTAGAAGAAATAGAAGTGAAAAGCAAAACTCACTACAGAGATCTTCGCAGTGTATGATTTAAAAAAGAATCAATTCATCACTTGCTTCATTGAGTAGTGCTAGACTAGAACCCCTTTTCTGAGAAACCCGGAGGACCCCTTGCATTTTGCCTTTAGCAATTCCAGTCTGCATATAATTCTCCAAACACACTCTTCAACTACACACAGCTCTCTCCACATCCATAAGCTTGCTATCTGCCCAAATACTTCCTGATTATTTCAAAACCCAAGTTGGAGGCTACCTCTTTCAGAAAACCTTGCTGAGTGACATATCATTTTTAAGCCAGTCCCACTCTTCTAGATGCTCTGATCTTATTGAGTCTATGCTTTAATTTCTGGGATTTTTCATAATTAATTTAAATTTATTTTCTAAATGTCACATCTACTGGATGAGGCCCTTGAGGACAAACATGGCACCTCACTTGGTTCTGTGTCCCAGAGGCTTGCTTAGGGCCTGGCACAGAGTACTTTCTCAGAAAACAATGAATGAAAGAATAAAAGAATAAACAGAAGATTGAATGAATAAAACAAGCTCTATCTCTTTAAACTCCTAGTTTGTGTCCAGTGCCCACAACTATGCTTCTACTCTAGACTTTATCATCTACTTACATTTTCAGCCTTAAACGTTGTGTTAAACTTCGAAGTTTGTGATCACTAAAGTTTGATGAAGTGTCCTGGCACAACAGGTTTACAACTGAGTGATTTATTGTTGTGGCTTTTTTAACGAGTGATTTATATTTATATATTTTTTAAATAGTAGTTGTCCTTCTCTGTGAATAGAGATGTTCCATCAATTAGAAGCCACTGATTTTTCAAAATTTTATTTCCTTTTTTAGCTATATATATAATACATGAAAATAATTGTAAAAAAATTCAAACAAAATAGAAAAACTTGAAAACTCTCCCTTACTACTTCACGGAATCTGCTTCCCTCTTCAGAGGCATCCTTTATTATAAATTTCATACCTTTATCTATGCATTTAGCTCTATGCACATATATACATGTTCTGTATTGTTTGGGTGGGAGTCTTGTACATATATGGAATCAAAAGATTTGGCAAACTTCTCTGTTCAATTATCACAGAGATATTCTCATGTCAGAAATGTACCTCATACTTTTTAACTACTAACATTCTATACTTTGGGTATACCAAAGTTTCTTTAACCATTCCAATGTTAGCCAAAAATATATAGTTTTCAATTTTTTACTTTTAACAATCCCTGAACATGTCTCTTTTTTAAAAATTTCGTTTTTCAATTATAACATAGTGATTAGACATTTATATACCTTATGGAGTGATCACCCTGATGAAGTCCAGTACCACTCTGGCACCATACGTACTCATTACAATGTTACGTACAATATTCCCTTTGCTGTATTTTACATGACTGTTTTTTTTTAACTGACAATTTGTGCTTCTTAATCTTTTTCACCTTTTTCACGCATCCCCCCAGAACCCCCCATCTAGTGACAGTCAATTTGTTCTCTGTATCTGAGTTTGTTTCTGTTTTATTTTGTTTTTTAGATGCCACATATAAGCAAAATCATATGGTATTTGTCTTTCTCTGTCTGACTTATTTCACTTAGCATAATACCCTCTAGGTCCGACAACATGAATGGATCTGAACATGTCTCTTCATATAAAGGTGCCAGGAATTACTGGGTTAAAGTGTATGCATAGACAAGCTGCCTAGAGTATAAGACTTATATGTATAGTGAACATTGACAGTTTTTGTTTTTTTGTTTTCGGTCAATCTGATGATACCAACTGTTTTCTACTTGACCTAACCCAATATGGAAATGCCTACATTCAAACCCACTACAGTGTATTGTCATTGGCGCACATGCTCAACTGAAGTACACAACATAGATACCAATGGTCTACTCAACTCCTTTCAGCTCATATCCCAGCAACATTAACATGGATCCAAAATCAGTTCATGCTTAAACATCAGGAGGGAAGGAGGGAGAGACTATGATTAATGTCTTCATATAAACTATCTTGGTTTCATCTTCTTAACATCCAATAAGATAGAAACTTTTATCCTTGTTTTATAAATTATCACATTGAGGCTAGCTTCTCAAGAGTCTCAAGCTCTACTCCATACACAAAGTGCTAAATAGCCCAAGAATTAGAAAACTGTACCAGAGTTAGATTTGGTTTAAACTTTTCCAGGTTGTTCTTCTTCTTTGGTACCTAAGATCTTGCTTTTGAACATCATTATCCATGCCAACGTGAAAATGCCTCCACCTATTATTTTAACAAATATTTTTGCCTTAAAAACACTCTTAGCAGGATGGATGCTGTAAGACAAATATTTATACAGCAGTGACAAAAATTAACTTCATTGTATACCCACCCTTTTTTTAATGAGTTCCTCAGATTTTTTCCCCAGAACTAATATTGAAGGCATGAATGGCAGAGAAAAAAAGCCCTCGATGACTAATGTAAAGTATATGAGAATGGGTATTGCACTTACTATATCTTGGCACTATTTAATATTAAATATTTAAAAATTCTATCCTGGCTAAAAATAAATAAAATAAACTCACAGTTAAACCATTAATTTAAGAAATTTGCCCTAACATACAAACAAAAATTTGTACTGAGGAAACAAAATAACGTCCACATCACTATCTCTAACATACAAACAAAAATTTGTACTGAGGAAACAAAATAACGTCCACATCACTTCACTATCTCTACTGAAGCAAAAAAAAAAAAAAAAAAAAAAAGCCACATCTTTTAGCACCAAGTAAAATGAACAGAAAAATGCTTTCTAAAATGTTGAAAGCATGAAATGAAAGGTTACAATATTTCACTATGCATACAGTAGGTTGGAACCTTGAAGCTATTGCTTATATGAGAATGGTACTTGAAAGGTTACTTGAATGTGTTTTCTAAAAGTATGGGATGATCGATTCATTTAAAAAAAAAACCCTAATGCACTCTTACTTTGCCTGACAGATGACAAGTCTCAGGAAAGGCAAAGATCAGAATTGCAGGAACAGTAACAAAAAAAATTGGCACCAGATTCACATCCCCTTCATGCCAACCCTTTCTTCTCCTTTTTTTATACAACAAAGCATAAAGACAAGTATTGGATATGAAAACCAAAGAGACTCCCTGTGACTGAGCCTTGGCAAGTACAAATGCATTAGTAATGGAGTTGATTCCTGTGACCTTTTCAATTATGATAATCCCTCAAAGAAAATTAAAACCATTTTCTAAAACATGGTCCAAGGAGTTTCACAGATAACTGAAGAAAACATTTAGAAACATCCCTGGCATTTTTCTAAGTATGTACATATTAACACATGTCTGTTCTACTCTGCAGCCATTCCAGGCATGATTATTTGTAAGCAAAAGGTCATCTTAACTTGAGAGACATTTTTTAAAGCCTACATTTCCAGAGTTTTTGCCCTTCGTTTCTCTCTTAAACATATTTACATTTTGAAATGGAAGACCTAAAAAGAGGGAGATTCTATATTTGTATCTCCTTCACGAGGATCTGTTAGCCAAATTAACAATTAATACTTCATTTAAAACGTAACATTTTGTTTTGGATATGACAAATATGTGAAGTGGCTTTAAAGTCCCTAGGATTTCCACTGGATTTCTTGAGAGCAAGTTTTCCAAAGCATGGAAACATACAGATTTAATTTTATTTAAAGTAAAATGATTCAGAAAGTTCACCGTTGCCCAATTCCCACTAATGAATAAACAGGCTGAATATTTAAGGAAATCAAAAATCACCTCGTTCTCGGACTTGAATAAACTGATTTTAGTTTATTTAGAGCCCAGAAGGGAAGGCAAGTTCATAGAGATAATATCCAAGAACCTGAGGTGTTGGTTCTCTACACCAGGGGTCCCCAAACTTTTTGGCACCAGGTACTGGTACACCTATGAGAATCTAGTGTTTGATAATGTAACCAAAATGTGAAGTGGAGCTGAGGCAGTGATGCTAGTGCTGGGGAGCGGCTGCAAATACAGATGACCCTTAGCTGGTTGCCTGCCACTCACCTCCTGCTGTGTGGCCAGGTTCCTCACAGGCCACTGACTGGTAATCCTTCTGCCCAGCAGTTGGGGATTCTTGCTCTACACCACTCTCTCTCTCTTATTGGCTTTATGTTCATTACCTGGACCTTATACCAATCTGAGCCTTTAATTATATTTTTAGTTAACCAATGCAAGCCTCCATTTCTCATGGGTAAAATGGGAATATTAGCATATGACACTGCAAACTCCTAACACTGCTAACATAAGGACTAGGTAAAACAAAAATGAAAAGGTTTTGAAAACTACATAATATTATGTAAATAAGCAAATGGTGTTATAATTACTAGTTCTAGTTTATGAAGTTAGATTTTCGGTATCATTAAGCATTTATCTACCACTGCAGGTCAGAGACAAGTTACAGAGCACTGCAAACTTTAAAATAAATTCTGATCAACAGAAGCCATTCTGTTGCTTTCTGATTCTCCTAAAAGAAAAATCAGAGCCTTAATTGAAGAGAAAGGGGGGAAAAAGGTCTTTGTTTCAAATTTATATTTCTGTTGCTGATACTTACTACAAACCAGTTATGTAGCTATTAAACAACTGGCAATTAAAAAAAAATAAACTGTTAACTAAACCCTTTAAATTCCATCATCAAAATAGAAGATCAGTCTAAAACACATGCTAAAAGATGCAAAGTAACTAATGAAGACTTCAATATCAGGATTATGACCCTTAATTTCAATAGGAATGTGCACTGTTTAGAGCTCCTGCATAATGAGAGAAAACACCATGGGAGCACAAATAAACCATCCCATAAAAGAGCGCTTTGTCTTGGTCCAAGTATACCTTCATTTGTATCCCATTCAAATACCATGCAACAAAGAACTGGAAGAAAGAGGGATGATAAAAGCGGAGCTTTGGGGAGAGAAGCCAGCTCTGCATTAAGTGAGATGGGAAAGGACAGCACAACCTCCACTCCTTTGTTTGTGGAAACAAAGTCCCAAACAGCTGGTAGGAAGAAGTAAATTGATGCCACTGCAATTTGCTTCAAAACCTATTAGCAATCCTTGGATCCAAAAGTTATAATTCCCTTGAAATAAACAGTGGGTAATAAAGTTATCTCTCTTGGAAAAAAAAATAGTTTAAAATGGTTAAAATATGCCAGGGTTTTCTCACACAGGAGGAATTAAGGAAGCGAATTATTTCAGGACATGTGAGGATCTCTTACTACAAAACAGACTTATTTGTAAGAATCTAGAAGCAAATATTTCTTAATGCAAACTCACCTCAGAGAGGATTTTTTTAACACTGAAGCTAGTTATGCACTAGTAACACATTTTAAGAAAACAAGGGGGCAGAAGTCACTTCACCAAAGATTAGATGTACATCTGTCCATGCATTCTGTTTCTTGAAGGACTTTCTTGCAACTTCTTCCTACATTCTGTGTAATCATTCTTGAAGGTAATATCAGTGAGATTCTCATCCTTTATTAGAAGCCAAGGAAACATAACAAGGTTCGCAGATATTTGAAAATTTATCAAATGGTAAAATTCAATATGGAGTTAGTTTTTCTTTTGTTTTTAAATTTTATTTTCAGAACAAAAGGGATTATTAAAAAAAGATGTAATTACATTTTATTATTCTCTTGATCATTATCACCTCCAGTAATTTTATAATTATATATTGTTATTTATATTAGTTTCCAAAGGATTTTAATATGTTCCTTGCTTTTGGGTAGAAAAGAATTTTGGTAACAATCAAGACTCATCATAATTACTGGTAAGGAAATTACAAATCACAATGTAATCATAAAAGGAAGATATGTAATTACATTAAAATTTATTAATTAGTCATTAATATTGAGAGCAACTAAAAAAATAAACATGGACACATTTTACATTTTCCTATTTCACATTTTCTATCCTCTCTTCTTCCATAATATGAATATGAATGTATATAAGGGCATGTAATCAAAACCAAAGAAAACTTCTGGTCAATTTTTCCTATCTTATGTTGAGTATTTCAAATAAAATAGACACTCTACTTATTTTCACAGCAAATTTATTTAAAATCATACAATATTTCTTGTTGGCTTGAAATTCTGTGTATCACTCCTAAATCATTTCTGAGTACTTAAGAGCTTTTTTCATTTAAATTTTCACAAAATCTGAGTGTTTATTTTACATCAAAGTGCACATTACTACCAGGCATGTCCTAAAGTCATGTGTGACATGGTCCCTGCACACACACAGTTTATATTCTAATGGGAAAAACAAAACAAACAAACAAACAATACAATCATTTTCTTCATAGAATTCGACACCACTGGCAAACAAAACAGTACAGCCAAGAACTACTTGTAGAGGGGATTAAAGGTGAGGGGTAGTACTTGGCCTATGCTTGCATACGTGTGCTTGCATGACTGAGGTTAAAATCATGACCTTTTTAAGCTCAATAAATGGCTATGTCTTTTGACTTAATTTCACCCGGTACTCTAAACTTCTTTAGAAGACAGAATCAACTTCTCTTATTTAATCTACAAATACCATTTCAATGGCAGAAACTCTTATCTTGAACAGGGTAACATTTATAACTATGAGGAATGATAACCACTTTCTTATACTCTGAAGATGTAAACTTAAAACAGTGGCAGGAGATACTTTGCATTCTTTTACAGTATCACTCCACCACCTAGTTGTACAATAAACATTTTTAAGCCAGGAAAGGAGATAAAGAATCAGTGAGGTGTCAACTACAGAGCATATACACAGAACCATATGTAGTCT
>NW_006440638.1:18991625-19050922 GCF_000325575.1 Pteropus alecto | reverse complement strand
TGAGGGCAGAAAAATTTTATTCTAGGAATCCTGAGAATTACCATCATCTACACTCTTCTAATTGGTTTTCATTGCTTAAACACTTGGATGGATCTTATATAATTCCCCTTTGCTTCCACAACTTAAGGAAATTCAATCAAAATTTGAAGTTAAGGATACCAGTTCTTGTCAGGTAGAGATATTGAAGGTAGCTTTTATGATCATAGCAGTTCTCAGAAAGTTCGAATCTGACATATTTTCAGCTCTTCATTCCAATGTTCAATACTTCAATTATTATGCTTCATACTTCACCCAAAAAAACAGTAAGGAAGAGACACTGTCTATAGGAGCTATACACACACATACGTGTGTGTGTGTGTGTGTGTGTGTGGAGAAAGAGATTTCTGTTTGTTTGTTTTTCTTAATAGAGATGAGAAGAAAGGTCACATCGTTGTTACTTTCTAAAAATAATTTCCCAGATCTAGAATCTTCAAAACGATACTGAATTATTAATTTAATATTATTAATACTAGAACTTTAAGTAATACCTCCGAATATAACTCGGAATAATGTAACATGATAATCATGAGCCCATCAAAAAATTCATGTTGATTAATAATGAAAAGCTTTTGGACTGACTGACTGATTCTTGTTTATAAATGACAGCATCATCTAAGCAAACTTTTTTTGCCAAGAAAGCCACAAAATTACAAAACGATTCATTCTGCAATAAGGGCTCAATGAACAGTTTAATCTTTAGGATCATCTCCAGGGTTCTGAATTGTGCACAACAGTATTTACTATATGTGAGGCTTATTTATAAAGCAGAAGATATAAACAACATCTTGAATGAGAGTTTTGTTTAAAATTCTATATATTACACATTATTTAATTAATTAATTTGTTTGTTTGTTTGTTTTGTTAGTGAACCATTCAAAGGCCTTTTGGATCACTTTTTACTTGAAGAAATGATTGAAATTTTTCCCCCTGCTTATACCTCCCCTCTCTCCTCTCCCCTCTTGTCACATTTATTTTTTAAAGCAAAAGATATTGTATTTGATCAGCTTGGCTTTTAATTTTAATTATAACTATTTTAAAATATGCTAGGATATTCCTGACATCTCAAAAGAACAAATTGTTATTGTCTGTCAACTCATTTCTAGAAAAGCTATATCATAAAAAATGTATAGTTTCACATAATTAAAAAATTCAAGTAGTGTGCATTGACTAAAGTAATATGGACTATTAAATAATTCAGAATCTTATTTAGTAGCAGCAGCTGTTTAATTAAAAGGTAAAAACTGCAACTAATCCATGATGGTTGACAGAAATACAGCCTATATCAGTAGTGAGATCCCCTAGGATATAGAATATGGATATGAATTCAAGAAGTCATGAAATTCATTTAATGAATATAATGAAAATAACTACAATAAATCTGTACAGAAATGTATTTTATATCAAAGATTTTCTGAATGTTGCATCACTTTTAATATCTTTGCAGCTAATAACTTTGCATTTTAATGTAGCAAAAAGTCATTTAATGCACATACTGTTAACCATCAGTGCTCCCAAGGTTTAAGAGAGGGCCCATAGCTTAAGCTCAGCCTATTAGGAGTCTAGAAAAATTCTCAGAACCATTGATCCTCTCAAAGTTCTAAACTCCAGGCTCACTATTCAGCGTACTTGCTTATAACTATCCTTTAACCTGGAGAAATACCAATAGCCAATAAACACATAGAGTTAACCAACTCACCAACAACTGATTACTTGAACTTTATGACTTCGTTGAGAAATTTTTTTCATTTACTATATTAGCGGGAAAACTCTTTGGTAACTGAAAAAAAGAAACTAGTAAATAGTGAGAATGATATAACTCTCTAGGATGATAATTAAGTAACATGCATAATGTTCCCATCCCTTGATCCAGAATGCCAATTCCAGTCAATTTTCTTCTGAAACAATAACATATCTGGGCATAACTTTACACTCAAAGAAGTTTACTACAGAATTGTTTTAAAAATCAGGAAACAATAGAAAAAAATAAATCTCATTGCTGGGAATTCATCAGGAAATTACGTTAAACTGACACAATGTATTATCATATGGCCATTAAGGATTGTCTAATCCTTAACTATGTGTATGTATTATAGTCTATGTGCCAAAAAGCAAATTAGTCAATTAATGCATTTTTATGAAATAACTGTAAAATCAAAAGGCAAAAAATAAAGACTTTTTAAACTTTGTACTTAGGCTAAAGTAAATTACATTAATTCATCTCGTAAATTTCTGCTTAAAATGTTTATTTTATATTTAACTTAACTATAGATATGCTGTTCTTTAGAAAACATACTGAAAAGTATGCAATCGGACAGACCAGGTACAAGGCACTGCAATAACGTAGGCAAGTGAGGTAGAAACAGAAATGAAAGGAAGTAGAAAATTATAAAAGGCACAGAAATATTTTTTTTAGAATAATTACACTGAAATAAAAAATGTACCTCCACTAAAAAAAATAAAAAAAAAATAGTTGTATTTAAAAGAGAAAAGACAAATCATTTCTAAAATGTTCCTTTAATTCTAGAGAGAAAATAAAAAATGGCAGGGGAGAAAACATGGAAGGGTTCTTCCTCTACTTTACAAATGAGAACGATAAATAGCTCACAGGTTTGATGTTTTGTTTTGTTTTGTTTTTAACATTCTATCAAATGTTCTGTGGATTTTGTTTATTTGTAAATTATGGGGCCAGCAGAGCAGAAAATGGGAGCCCTTAATTAGGCTGACCAGGTGGCTGAGAACTACAGGTGAATGTTGGCTACATCTCTGGCTAGTGTCCCAAATTATGGACTTTAACTACAGAAAGAGTATTAAGGGTGAGAGTTAGCTGTCTTCAAGTAGTAATCACTTACATGGAATTCAAGCTTCGTGCCCAGGTTTGCTAAATTGTGCTTACTCCATTTAATGTCAATTGGTTTGCTCTTCAGCCTTGTTTGGAATTTACCAATTTGTAAATAATTAAAATTGTTCACATAGCCCACAATCATCTTTGCTGCAGTTAAGGCCAATTCTTGACCTGCTAAATGGTTCTGTTTCCCTTTTTTGGGGTTTGGAAATAATTCTCCTAAACTGTTTAATGAATATTTTGGAATTAGAATGACTTAATAGATGGCATAAAAATACTTGTACAGGTAGAACACTGAGGATTTTCAGAGCAGTAAAACTACTCTCTATGATACTATAATGGTGGACACATGTCACTGTACATTTGTCCAAACCATAGAAGGGACAACGCCAAAAGTGAACCCTAAGGTAAACTACAGACGGGGTGATAATGATGTGTCGGTATAAGTTCATCGACTGTAACAACTGCACCACTCTGGTGGGGGATGTTGATAATGGGGGAGGTTATGCATGTGTGGAAGCAGGATATGTGTGGGAAAATCTTTGCACCTTCTGCTTAATTTTAATGTGAACCTAAAAATGCTCTAAAGATAGTCTATTAAAATATTTACATGTAAATCGAAATTTATTAAATCTTTTCTGCAATGAAAAGACTTTGGTTTATAAAGTCAGACATTATGGCTTACATGTTGAAAAACAGCATATCTTAAATCTCATGATGATCATTTATATACAGCCTCCAATTCCTGATTGTACAATTCTGTCACATCTGGACAAATTTTTGTGGGTTAAGCAAACAGGATTTAACATTAACACAGGTTCAGGTCCAAGTGCCATAACTTACTACCTGTTTGACCTTGGGCAAGTTCCATACTATCTATGTCTCAGTTTCCTCATCTATAAAATTGGAGAAATAATAGTACCTACTTCACTACCTACTTCACTGGCTTATTAGAAAAATTAAATGAAAGAAAGTAGTTAGGGGCTCAGTGAAGTGCTTAGCACATAATAGGGACTTAAGAAATGCTAACTCTTTTTCTTATTATTAACTACAACTTAATGCCAGTAAATCTCCTATGTTTACCAATAGTACATGGAGTAATCAGAGGAGAAAATATGGCACCTTCAAGAATGAATAGGCAATGTTTGTAATTCATTACTTCAATGTAGAATTTATATGGGGTTTTAGAATTGTAGTCAGACTTATTCAGCTATTATTATTCACCGCTAGATGAATCACTTATAACCATATCTAGAAATTGTAATTCTTCAGTGTATGGTTCTTTATCCACATTTGAAGCCACCTATCTATGAGATGGCCTCAAAATAAATAATTTCCATTTTTCCCCTTAAGAGTCCAAAATATACTCCCTGGCTTATTCTTTGATATAGGAAAACTTTTGAAAGCTGATTTGCTGATAACATATTTATTTTCAGGAATGTTCCTGATCTAATATGAGATAATAAATAATTCAGAAGTTTCATATTATCATATTGAGGAGATAAACTGGGATCTCTTTAATGAGAGGCATTCACCTTGCTAGAGGAATGCTACTCTGCATTTAATCTTAGAATATTCTCTTCAGGGTAATACAAGACAGCCCGGGGAAAACAGAATGGTTCCTGGCTATATTCAGGAAGAGAACAAAAGAGAGATGGTAGGTAAAGGACACAGCACCATGGAAATGACATTTAGTTTCCATATGAGTTCTAAAGTGTTGAACTTTTAAAAATCTTCCTCTGAAGAAATTCTGAGAAATTTATTTAGAGTCGGTTCGAAATATGATACAGCTTGCCACTTAAGATAGATTGCTTAACAAACATTAATAATTGTTCAGTCAAAATGGTTGGTGTTCAGGTGTTCGTTTTACTTTCCATATGTTTGACAATTTTTATAACACAAAGTTGGGGGAAACCTGTTGTTAAAAAAGGTGGAAGAACAAAATTCTGTATAGTTTTCTCATTTGACGCACCAAGTAGCTATTTACTGTATTCTTGGGTATAGCACCTTCTCTTTCCCCACAAAAGCCACACTCCCTGGGGGAGGCTGACTCTATCACTTGGGCCTCCACAGCTCTCCCTTTGGACAATTTACATAATAATGCCCCAGAGATAGGCAAGAAACTAAAGGTGAACCAATCAAAATGAAGCCTACGATTTTTGTTCAACAATTATGGGATGAAAGAGAAAGGCCCACAGCTGAGAGTGACTGTGTTAGGACCTGATTAAAGAAATTAGTAGAAACCAAGCTCATTATCAAGGAAACAGAAAGAGAGAGAGAGAGACAGACGGACAGACAGACACACACACACACACACACACACAGCAACAGGTTGGGAAGAAGGGAAGGAGGAAAAGGGAGAGGAATGTGGGGGGAAGAGAGAGGTAGAGGCACCAAGGCACTAGGTAAGTTACACAAAAAGCCCAACCTAACACAGCACTTTTAAATTATTTGAGTCAATAAATTCCGTTGTTTGCATAAGCTAGAGTGGGTCTGTTTTGTTGTTGTTTACAAGTGAAATTATCCTAACATAATAACAGGCAAGAAAAAATAGTCTGAGCAATGACTAAAAGAGCCCATTTTTTACCTCACATACTGACATTCTAAGAGCATTATTGTATCATTTGCTGCCAAATGGAGAGGAAAGTTGGCTCCTAAGGACCCCCTCGACCAAAAAAGTACAAAACATCTGTTGAAGTCATGAGTGACTTGTTAGAGAAGTTCAGCAGCAGTAAGGCCTTCTACAAAACAGATATTTTCTCACCAGTGGGTATTTATATAATTAGGGTCAATTACAATTTAAAATTTCTGGGGCATGGGGCTAAATTATAGTGACATTTAAGAGCTCTGCTAAATTTTCCCATTCATCTTGAATATTTCTGGAGTAACTATGTTATAATTAAGTAATTTTATTCTTTTCATTTTTATTATAATTTTCTTCTTCAGGCTTGGCAATTACCCACTACTCCAGGGTACCTTCCTTTAGAGGAAAAAGGAAAATAAAAGCCCCTCTGATTTTCAACCAATGCTTAGACTAGGTTTTGCTGCCTGCTGAGTGATGAATGCTTATGTGTACAGCAACCTCCAAAAGAGTTGCTCCAACGAGATTTTTAAGCTCCACCCCCTACACACCCAAACCCAGAGCCTCTCAGGAAATTATTAAGTGGTCTAAGTGGGTAAATCAAAACCAAAACAAAAAGTGAAACCTGACATAATAATTATTCAGCATCTTTCACAGAAGAAGTAGAGTTTTAAGTAGCTTCAGGGAAATGTGCAAACAAAGCCTGTTATTTGCCTGTGGGTTTTATATATGCCTCACCAGTCCAGGTTTTATGAAGACATACCTTTTGAGCTTTATACAATAGAGAGGAAAGATAGCTTTCATTGGATCAAGCTATTCCAATTACATTTACTTCTAGCAACAAAGTACATTGCATCCATAAAAAAAAAACAGCCAGAGGCCTTTAAATTTTAGGTCAATAGCACTTGACTATTATGTGTTTCTAAGAGAAGCTACAACAGGTTGTGTTGATGTTGCAGAATATTCAGCTCTTTGCAAGGAGTGAGTAGGTAGGGAATGATGATCATGGTAACACCAATTTTCATTAACTACCATTAAGTGAGGATTCACTCGATCCACGCACTCAGCCTTCTTAAAGAAAGGTACTATCAGCTCCACTAAAAAAAAAAAATGAGAAAAAATTTTTTAAAAATTGTTGTCTTGCCTGTAATCATCTGTCTCACGAGTGAAAGTACCAAGATTGAAACCGTATCTCTCTGATTCCAAAGACTGCATTCTAAATTGTATTTCAAGTGTTAAAACCTGGATATAATAGTAGTCATTCTAGTTCCTAATTCTGTAGAAGATATAATCCATGTATGCTCTAGGCATCTCTAAAACCATCCTCGATCAAGTCCAGACTTTTCTAGTTAGAGATTCCTTCAACTAGTCTTATCCTTGTCCAGCCTCTGGGTCACTGCTCATGCCATTTCTTCTATATGGCATAAACTTTCTTCCCTTCCCATTTCTATCTACAGAAAACTTTCTTATACTTCAGAGCCCTGTTACTACTTCATTCCACAAGTATTTATAATGTGCCAACTGTGTGCCAGACATGACAAGCATTGCATGACTCCTTCCCTAAATATCCCATAATAATACAGAGCAGGTAATAATGTTTGCAAATTTATGAAGGCTTTTCAATGAATTCCAAGAACAATGAAAATTCGAACTAACTATAGAAAATGCATTCCAAATACAACTAAGTAGAATAAAGAGAAAACTTTTACTTCACGCGTGCCAAAGATGTACCAGGTGTTTCCAAATGTACCTAACTTAATCATCAGCAATATGACAAAATCTGAATGTAAGCATATTAATGTATTCATTCGAAAATATCTTTGCAACAACTACTCTGTTTAAGAAGCTGTGTTAGACACTTGATGCAACACAAAGATGAATCAGGCCACAGGAAATAGAGTTTCCACAAATGGTCAAAGCAGTGCTTTATCTTGGGGAATTAAAAAAAAAAAAAAAAAAGATGAAGGTATTTTAATGTCATTTGCTTTTGGATAGTGAAGAGAGATGACTTGTAAGGATCTCTTCAGCCCTAAAAGTCTATATTCGGTGAAGTTTGAAAGATCCCCCATGGTAAGATTTGGATGGTGGTGGACATCTCTATCCTAGCAACCAGCAATGCACCTGGAAAATAACAGTTTCTCAATAAAAACTGAAATAAAATGTACATACTGTGGGACTTTCTAGTCCAGCAAACTGCTAAAGAAGCACAGAATGTTGAAGTATTAAAACTACTTCATTTCTAAGTTTTTATTTCCATTTACAATCAATTTAGCAAACTAAAAAAACTGCTCCCCCCAAATAAAAGGCTAATCATAATTAATACAAATTTTACTTAAAGGAAGGCTATCATTAGCAAATCATCAAAGACTGTCAGAAAAAAGAAGATTGTTCATGGTATTATGAGTAAATATTATAAAAAAGACCAAAATACATGGATGAGAAATATTCCAACCTGTTTCAGTTACTAAGGACAATGTTTTCAATGGCATTTCAGAATGATGTGAAAGGAGACAAAAGATATTACTTATTATAGTCAGTGTGGCAATCAGTAGGCAACATTCTATAAAAGCATTGCACTAAAGATGTGATATATCTGTAGAATCAAATTGTAGATGGCGTGGGGAATAAACTTAAGTAAAAATGAAATACACAGGAATCATCACACCTTTTTCCCTGTTTTGCTATCTTGCTGACTTTCTCATTTGTCTTCTCCAATCCTGTGAGCTCCCCAGGACAAACAGTGTGATGTTCCTCGCTAGATCTCTAGACAAAAGCCTATTGTCCAGCACTTAACATGTGACTGTTATCTCTGGAAACAAGAAAGGAGTCACAATTTCATAGTGAAAATTAATATATTACTAAATCCAACTTCTATTGACCAATATGTTCTCCCTCAAGGAGCAACGATGGAAGAACTGGTGAAATAAAGGACTAGGACAAAACATACTTTCTTTCTCCAGAGAACATAGGGAGCCTATAAATATTGCCAACTTTGATTGGTGTATATTCCCAAACCAGACAAATTTCACTTGTGACTGACTGATTTGGTCTCAGCTGCTTCTTTTCTTTACAACTTTTTATTTTAAAATAGTTCAAACTCATAGCAAGTTGCATTACTAATACAAGAAATTCCTGTATTTCTTCATCAATTGTCACATTTTTGTCATATCTGCTTTCTCTCTCTCACACTCGCACACACTCATGGTTGCTATCATCATCATTTGTCTAGCTGCTTCTTATGGCAGGATGGCTTGAGTGTTTCAGAAAAGAAGGATGAAAGGTTTTATTACCTCTGCAGAATAGAGTGAGACCTAACCTTTGTGTGAGGTGTATTCAGTATCTTGAGTAAAATAATCTCTCAGAAGTGAAGAGTTTAGTACAGTGGACAGTGGAAAATACAACTGAATAGACAAGTGGTAAGGACCCTATGGAGTCTAGATATTATTTCATAGAAAATGAAGAATCATCTTATGAGTTTTGAGTGGGCTTGTGATCAAATAAAAGTGATATTTTTCTAAGATAATTTAGGATGACATACCAAAGACACAGCAGAAACAAGGGAATAGTGACTGGAAAATGAAGCAAGTTCAAAATACAGAGAGTATTAGCAAAAACATAATGAAAATGAATCTATTCATTCCTATAACAAAATACAACTAAAGAGTTTTGAAAAGTCATTGGCCAACAAAATTTAATATAATGTACTCAAATAGCATATACTCAATTAATTTGGTTTCTCGAAGAGTAATGTGGTATCTGGACTTGAATATTAAATCAATATTGGCTTTACAGACAGTCCTCCATGTTCCTTGGCCCATCCCCTCCCTCCCCAAAATCAATACAAAAACCTTTCAGCAGCCAAAATGGACAGTACTATTTAAGTGGAAATCGCAGTCTAAATTACAACTGTAAATTTCTAAAGCTTGTAGTCTGGGGATTTTCCTAATGGGGATATCCAATGAGATTTTTTGTTATTCTTATGCTTGGTTTATAAGCACATCACAAGGGCCGTTTAAAGACCTAAGCGTCATAAATTAGATTTTCTTTAAGAAATCATGTCCTTGACATATTTTTTCATTATAGGAGAAGAATGAAACAGATTTTTTTGGTTAATTAGTGCAAAGGCATGTTTTTTGCATTAGCATTAAGTTTACCAAAATGGCTTTAAAAACTTGAACAGATGGCAGAATTATAATAACTTTTCCATGTGATTTAGGTTAAGAATAACGTGTCTTGAGAATTCTCCTGTCTAACTTTTCCATAAAGTTAATGCATTTAATAAATATGATGTATTGTTTTTACCCACTGAGGTGTAAACAACTCTATCTCACCTTAGATAAATACGATGAGCTTTACGGATACAATGAGCTTTTCAGTACCGTCTAAGTAGAGTAATGGGATATTCCAGGGTTTAAACATAAAACCACATAGAAACAACTCCAAACCCTGATTAACAACTATGGAAGATGGACCAAAGGTTGAAAAATAGACGTCTATAGGGTCCTGGAAGGTAAGATAAATGAGTTGTTGACTTGATCTAAGGCCAACAGGAAGTAGTGGGGACTACAACAAACTGGACAGAGCAAGCATCCTCAAAGCCTACAGACACTGGCCTCCCACCAACTGCTTTCAGGTATGGAATGCAGACCCTATGCAACCAGAACAGCCTCTTTTTAAAAAGAACAAAATATAAATATTGTATGGGAAATCTCCCAATTAAAATTTTGACAACTATTTCATATTTCATTAAAAAAATAAAAAGCCAAGAAGAACAAAGAAAGCAGTCCGTGGCCTCCAACTGGCTGTGGAGACATCAGTCTGCATCCCTGGATGGGAGAGAGGGGGCTCTGTAATTGGGGTTCATGGTTAATGCTATGACTTATCTCATGCCCTGCCCATGCAGGGAACTCAGCCCTTGAGCGAAACACTTAAAGTCAGTACACTGGATCTGTTTTATAGCCTTGTTTTCAAAAATGAATAGTGAAACTGCATGAATCCTAATGAGTAGATCACCATGATACCTACACAAGATGAACTTGAGCTCTGTGACCTCCAATGTTCTTACCAGCACTCAGCGAAATTCTGACTTCGTTTCATTCTTCCTAGATGTTAAAATTCCTATAATGCTTATTCTAAACTCTCACCCCATGCCTCTTAAAAGTCATTAGTAACTGAAATTAGCAAATTATGAAAACTTGTGCCTTTTCCTAACCTTTGTATGCTTTAATTTAATGGAAGCATCGCATATCTCATGTCCCCAAGTCTCTTATCAACATCGAGCTCCCCAAATTTTCTTGGTCCAACTAAATTCACCCTTCTTTCTTGAACTGTCTCTTCCTGACTTCTATGTTATTACTAGGTTAATTTCCTACGTCTCTGACTTTTCCTAGATCAACTCCCTCCTTACCCTGTGACTTGATAATAAATGTTAATGAACATTATTCATCCACCTATTCTTCTGTTCATTTCCTCTTGCCTACTAGATGGAATGAGCCTTAGTCTCTCCTTATCAGGCAGTAATTCCATTCGTTCCTTTTGTTTTCACTCCAGGAATAAAGCTTTAATAAGGGGGAGAAAAATGAGGAAGAAGTGGAGGGAGAATAATAGTAACAAGAGCAGCTAAAAAGCTAAAATTTATTGACTTTTTACCATGAGCCAAGTGTACTTAATGTGCAATACCTTATTTAATTTTTATAATACTACAAAATTAGAAGATAGATGGTATTTTTATGCCATTTAACAGAGAACAAACTCAGGCTGATAGAGGTCAAATATCTCTCTCACACTTGTATGAGCTCACTAATTGTGTAGATCCAGAATCCAAATTCTGGTCTAGTCTAGTCTAGCCTAAGCCTAGAAGATCCCATCTAGTAGGCAAGAAGTGAGCAGAAAAACAGGTGGATGACTAGTGTTTATTAACCTTTATTAGCCACTAGGTTCTTCTTACCTCCTACTTTGAATGAATCGATAATTTTGGTAGATTGCTCTTGGCTTAGCAACTTGCTTTTCCCCCTCTGTTCCATCCCAGCACCGTCACCTTAATCACTCCCCTCAGAACTCTCCCCTTTGGTCATTGTAATCATCTCTTAACTGCCCTTAATGCCTCTAGTTTCTTTCTCTTAATTCCAAATGTTCACTGTTATGATCTTACTAATATCCAGCTTCTAATACATACTACAGAAAAAAAAATACATGCTTCAGTGGAAAACTATGTATTACCTATCCCCGTTCATTGAGCTATTTTACAGCTTTGTAAGTTATAGATAACTGATAGTAATGCAAAATATTAGACATGAAAATTGTTTCCTGTCTAGTAGAGGTTTAATTGACTTCTTCCCTTCCCCACCCCCAATCTCACCACCTGCAGAAAAAAAGTTTTGCATCCATTTGCATGTTCATTTCAATATTCTTGTTCTATAAATGTGATTTTTTTTTTTAAATTCTCTTTCGAATCGGTATAACATCTGCTGGTTCCCTTGTGAATTAACTAAAATCTTTAACACACTATTTATTTTTATATCTGTATAAGATTTATGACTTTACCTATTATTGAAAATTATTTCCTAACACGTCCAGCTCCTAACAGATCCATCTCTTGCTCAAAAGCTTTCAAATGGGCACCACTTGCCAAATGAGTTAAGAGACCTCATCCTGCAGTTCGAATCCAACTCTATAACCTGCTCTATTGTCGGTTGTAAATTCACTCTATTTCTCACTGATTCATATATAGATATGGGCCAAAAGGAACAACTCAGGTCCCAGATACACATTTTGCTCCCCAATTTTCTTCCTTTGCTAATGTTAATCCACCTAACCTAGAATCTGGCTATTCATATGCTGTTCAATATTAACAGCTACTGTGGATGCTTCAAGCCCATACTATGTAACCTTTCCATGTAAATAACACAGGCAAAAAGAATTACTATTTGCTTCACTGGGGTGGAAGAAAGGGAGAAGGAGGAAATAAAGTGAACTACTAGCAGAAATTTTTATAAAGTCTCATATTTTATCTTAAAAATGTATGTAGATTTTTTAATCCAAAATACATTGTGGACTTCCATTAAAAGTATTTCTAGCCACAAATATTATAGTAATATCGACATTCCAAGAAGATGACTTACCTTGTGGGCTTTGTATAACCCATATAATATTATGTGGTAGTGTTGAATTTTACCTAAGCCGTACTCCCAAAAAACAGAGATGGTTAAGAAACCTCCCCCCAACTCTTTTATGAAAGATTCATGCTTCACCAGGATTCCCTTATTTATCTGCCTCTATAAAAGCCCCATGACCCCTTCATTTTCTTTGAGATAGTCTTCATTAATGAAGTTCTCCCAATTGCAACAGTCTGAATGAAACTATTTCCATAATTGTCCAGTATATTATATCTTTGACACATGACATTCCAAGAGTAAACCCCAGTTTCAAACCCCAGTTTGAAAAGCTCATGACTTTAAGTCGTACCTCTCAAGATTATAACCAGGGACTCTTTTATGCTTAATGGTATATTAAATTATTATGGTCGAAAAATTTTTTATTAAATTACTATGGTTGAAAAAATTTTCTAACTTCTTGTGGTTCTGAAAGATTTTTCTCACTCCTGTCTCCACTGAAATTAATAAAAATAAAATTGGATCCTTATTCTACACCATACACAAAAATCAACTCCAAATGGATTAAAGACTTAAATGGTATACCTGAAACCATAAAACTCATTGAAGAAAACAGGGAGAAATCTCCATGACACTGGTCTTAACAATGACTTTTTAGATATAATACTAAAAACACAAGCAACAAAAGCAAAAATAAAGAAGTGAGACTTCATCAAACTAAAAAGATAGTGCACAGCAAAGGAAATCAATCAAATAAAAAGACAACCTATTTAATGGGAGAAAATATTTGCAAACTCTATATCTGATAAGAGGCTAATATCTAAACTATAAAAGAAACTCATACAACTCAATAGTAAAAAATCAAATATCCCAATTGAAAAAAAAAGCAAAGGCTCTGAATAAACATTTTTCCAAAGACGACATACAAATGGCCAACAGGTATACGAAGAGGTGCTCAACATCACTAATCCACAGAGAATGCAAATCATGATGAGATATCACCTCACACCTGTTAGGATGGCTATTACCAAAAAGACAAGAGATAAATATTGTGAAGAATGTAGTAAAAGGGAACCCTTGTGCACTGTTGATGGGAATGTAATCTGGTATAGCCATTATGGAAAACAATACAGAGGTTCCTCAAAAAATTAACTGTAGAATTACCATATGATTCAGCAATCTCAATTCTGGATATATATCTAAAGGAAATTAAATCACTGTTCCAAAGAGATACCTGAACTCCCATGTTTATTGCAGCATTATTCAGAATAGCCAAGATACAGTAACAGCCTAGTATCTGTCAACAGATGAATAAAGAAAATGTGGTATATATATGATGCATAAAAAAATGTTAGGTATATACATATATACATTATTCATCCTTAAAAAATAAGCCAGACACAGAAAGACAAATACCGCATGACATCACTTATATGTGGAATCTAAAAAAGCCACACTCACAGAAGAGAGAGTAGAAAAGTGGTTACCAGAGGACTGGGAGGTGGAGGAAATGGGAGACAATGGATAAAGAATACAAAATTTCAAATATAATATGAATAAGTTCTGGACACCTAACATACATTGAGATGAGTATACTTAAAAATAATGTATTGTACACTTGAAATCCTCCAAGAGTATTTAAATATTCTTACTACATGCACAAAAAAACATAACTATGTGAAGCGATGGATATATTAATTAGCGTGATTATGATAATCATCTCACATTGTATATGATATCATAGTATCATGCTGTATACCTAAAATATATACAATTATACAATTTTCATTTGTCAGTTAGAGCTCAATTAAGCTGGTTGGAAAAGTGATGGCCTAGGTTACAACCATAAGAATTATGTAAGAATCACTACAGCAGGCCAGGCATTTGCTGAGGCTGGAGAAATAGGAAGAAGTGGGCAGTGATTCTTCCAAACATCTTTAAGATTTCTTAAAATTAAGACTGCCTGAAATGGACACGTTAGTTTTCATTCCCTCTTTTTTCAACAAATATTGCTAGGATATAGCAGATGAGAGACTGGGAACTGGAGATATAATTTGTTTAAGGGAAGCTATGGAATCTTGATTAAAGCTTTGAAATTCAAACCAAAGATAAGGTTCAAAAGATGAAGCCAAATGGGGTGGGTTATGAAGAGATGCTACAGGGCTGCCCCAAAACATCAAAACGTTCTGTGCACAAGACGGAAAGAGCTTAAGTTATGGAAACAGCCAATAATAATGGCTGGAATTTTTCTAAAAAGCTTAAATTGGACTAAGTAATTTACATTCATTACCTCACTAAATCCTTAAAGTAACTCCAGAAGCTAAGTACTATTATTATCTCCAAATAACATAAAAAGTAACATATCCTCAGAGGGGTTAATTAACTTGCCCAGGGTCCTATAGATAGTAAGAAGCTAAGCTGTCCAACTCAAAACCATATTGCAACAAAGCCTCCCAAAGATCTTCTGGGAAAAGTATCCAATATAAATTGGAATCTGGAGTGGGAAGGAAGAGAAAAAGTAAACAGGAGGTCAGATCTCCTAGGTCAACCCAGGGATTCTGAACTTCATCCTGAGGTGATGGAAAGACAAAAAAGTCTTCAAGGAGAGGCAAAGAATAAGGTGGGGACTTAGCAATGGATACTTTAGCACTGGAAGAACTAACCACTGGTCATCAAAATGAATGAGAACAGAATATAACCATGGCCTTGAATCTTCAATAAGCACAAAGTAAGAATTTATTTTAAGGGGTACCAGAATATGCCACCCCAAAATATGCCTCTTGACATATGGATTAATTAGAGTCAACTCCATTGAGAACAGGAAAAGCTCTAAGCTTTTCTTTGGTAAAGGAAAATTTTCATTTCTAAAAGTGTCTCTCTCTCCCACACCAGGAAGAAGAGGACTCTTAACAACAGAAAAAGCACAGACTTAAATCCATATAGCAAACCTTATTTAACAACCTCTGTTTACTAAACTTTTCCTGGTCACCCTCCTGTAACTTGTCTCTCCCACTCAAAAATCTAAAATCCCTTTTTCCTTGAGTCCAAGAAAATATATAAGCCCAAGTTCTAACCATCTTTTTGAGTTATTCATCTCTGTGTACTCTCACATGTTATATGTACAATGCACATATTAATAAACTTGTTTTTCTCTCATTAATCTGTCTTTGGACAGCCTCATTTATAGGACCCCAGCTAGAGAAACTTAAGATGAGTATAAAGGAAAAGGTTTTCCCTCCCCTAAGCTTTAAGATATGGTAATATTCAAAACATCTTTAAGTACCTGTGAAACATCAACTCTGAATTCTGTGCATTTGATACTATGGTTACTTGAGAAAAAAAAAATAGTGTTCCTAGGGAAGACCTAGCAAAAACATGCTACCAGCTTTAAGGGCCATTGAGGTATGGGAAATTGGTTCACACTTCGGGGCGCACTAATTAAATATGATGACTACTGCAAACTAGTGGGTGACACAGTGAGATATTTAAATATCTTGGTTATGGGATTACTGCCACTGCAAGAGACATTTCTCTCTTAAAAAAAATAAAACGTGGTATCAGGAGAGACAAAGTGTAGAACACAGTTTTTCTTCTCCCAAGGTGAAAGTGTCAAGAAACCTGGCATATTAACTTTTATTTAGAAGTTTTGAAAAATTTTAACAAAAGAATAGACTACCAAAATAAAACTTATTATGGCTTTAGATTTAACACAATGCTTTGCAAATAAATGCTTCTAGAACCATAATAAATTCTAATGAAATTATTTATACCACTTTTCTCTTATGTCCAGAACAGAGAAAGGAAAATAATATATACCATATTCCATCATATCTAATGTCGACATAAGAAATGTCCAAACCTGGAGAGAATTTTTATGAGTTTATTTGAGCCAAAATGATGACATATGCAAGGGAGCAAGATCTCTAGTGCTCCCAAGAATGATTTTTTTTTTTTTTTGCAGCTTCTTTTATGCTTTTCAGATTGAGAAGGGGAAGTAAGAAAGATTAGAGAAAGCAAAGCGGGGATTAGATTACAGGATGGTTAACAAGACCAAGTGCTCTTGGTTAATACTCCCTTCGAAGGGTATTACTTCTGGCATTTCAAAGGTGAGTAAATCTAGATGCACAAGAATGATGGACAGGGCTAGCTTAAAACCTTTCATTTAAAAAGTTATAGGCCTGGGGCATGACTATGCAACATGACCTGCTCAGTTAGGAATTTATGATCAGATCACTTTGTGAGGTTATTTTCCATAGAACCCCTTTTATTCGTCCACACTAAAGTGGCATTAACTTTAAGAAATACAGTCTTTCCAAAGAGGGTAAAAATGAAAAGAACTGTGCATCTTAGAATCAACAAAATACAATACAATGATCACAGTCATCAGTCTTGTCAATGAAAAAGTTCTTTCACTGTCATCAAATGCAGGATTTTATAGTATGGTAGTCTATTTATATGTAAAAGACCCTGTTGATCTTTCAGGAGTCAAGCAAGAACAAACTTCAAGATACATAGAAGGAAACCAGCTAATATTAGGTAGTGTTCAGAATAAAAACTGCCTTTGTGGTAAATTAAATTGAGGAGATATTTTTAAGGGACAAACTTTGTTATATAAATGTACCTACATAATATACATGGTACACCCTAAAATCTAAGGCATGCCAAAGATTAGTTTTTTAAAAGTTAAGAACATGGCTTTCATACAAATATAAAGTGAACATGTGGCAATATTAGTTAATTTTAGTAATGAGGGAAAGAATAAGATGGTGAGGAGTATCAAAATATCTCACTCCAAAATATGGTTTTCTGGCATATGGATTATTTGGAGCTAAAGGCCAATGAGAAGGAACAGGCTCAAAAAGCTCTATAAACTGGATACAGGTTTTCCTTTTACAAAGGAAATTTACATTTATAAGGGTAAGTTCTATTTGTCAAGGTATCTCCTTCTCTCCTACTAGGAGGAGGATACTTAATTACTATCAACAGAGAAGGCACTGACTTAAATATGCATAACAAACCTCATTAAGCTGCCTGGGTCTACCATACTTTCCCTAGTAAGCTGCCTGGGTCTACCATACTTTTCCTGGTCACCTTCTAATAACTTGCTTCCCCTGACCAGAAGCCCAAAACTCCTTTTTGTTGGTTTTAGCCTAAGATGATGTATAAACCCAAGTTCTAACCACCCCTTTGGTTTACTCATCACTAAGTGCTCCCATGTGTAAACACACAATGCATATGTTAATGACCTGCTTATTTTTCTCTTTTGCTAGTCTCATTTATCGGGCCCCAGTTGGAAAATCTAAGATTGAGAAAGGAAAATATTTTTTCCTCCTCAACAATGGTAATACTGGTTCAAAGAGAATTAAAAAGTCAAATAAAAGTAGACACTGAAGGTGTCCAACTTTATCTGAGCCCTATGTTCCCGGAAAATAATGATAGTTAAGAAATCTTCTCAGCTTTCTTTTCAAAACCTCCACACTTGTTTGTTTTGTGTTCTGGGAAATAGCTTACTGAAAAAAAAATACACCCTTCTTAGCATGACTTAGATAAGACTTGCTATTCTGACTCTTCCGTAACTCCCATAAGATTGTAGATGTTTACCTGATACAAGGCCAGACACAGACCATTTCCCTTTTACAACTACCCCATTCTTCACCTTATGAGTGGTTAGCTAAGATTAAAACGTTGTGGAACTCTCAAACTACCTAGACACAGAGATACACATTTCCTTTTCAGCTCACTAATTGCAACTCCCTCTGCAAAACAATCCAAACTGTAAATGCCCTTACCTAATGTTTAGGATTGTTAGGTCCTTTTGATGAACTGACCCTTTTATCACCATGAAAGGACTCTCTTTATTGCTACTAATATTCCTTACCTTGAATCTTAAAAATTGACTAATTATAAAATTTATATGATATCACAAAGGAAATGGCCAAAATAATTTTGAAAAAGAAAAACTAAGTTTGAAGACTTATACTACCTAATTTCATACCTTCATATAGTACTGAAGACAGTACGATTATTGTTGTCAGGAGAGACAAATAACTCAACAAAACACAACAGAGACCCGCACATTTATGGACAACACATTCAGCAAATGTGGCAAGGTATTTAATGGATACTTTTTTTTTTTTTAAAATAGTGCTGGTACAAGTGGTTATCTTTAGGAAAAAGAAACAAATCTCAACTATTGTTTCACTCCATATGCATAAAAATTTCCAAATTAATTATAGATCTAAGCAAGAAAACTAAATTATAAAACTTTTGGGAAAAATTACAGGAGAAAATATTCACAACCCCGAATTAAACAAAAACTCCTTAGCACATACGAAGCATAAATTTTAAAAAATGACTTGGATTTAATAAAAAGTAATAAAAACTAGCTTTTTAAAAGACACAGTTAAAAAATAAAAAGGCAAGTCACAAACTAGAAGAAAATACTTGTAATATATATATATTTTTTTTTCACATATATATATATATGATAGAGGACTTATATCCAGAATAACATAACTCTTATAACTCAATAGAAAGCCTGATCAAAAAATGGGCAAAGGAGTTTAAATGACATTGCACAAAATAAGACATAACCACAAGAAAAGATGCTTATCCTTAGTCATTAGGGAACTGCAAATTAAAACCCAAAATGAGATAACTACAACCAAAAGAAAACGTAAAATTAAAAAGTCTGACAATATTAAGCATTGACAAGGATAAGCAGCAACTGGAACTTCTGTATGTAGCTGATGGAGTATAAATTGATACAACCACTTTAGAAAACAGTTGACAAGTTCTTATAAATTTAATTATAAATATATAACTTGATTCTGTACTTTCATTTTTGGATATTATTTGCCGAAGAGAAATGTAAACACATTCTCCAAAAAGACTTGCACATGAAAAATCATAATAGTTTTCTCCATAACAGCCATAAAGTAGAAATAACTCAAATGTCCATTACCAGATGACTAGAAAAACAAATTGTGGTATAATTATATAATACTACTCATCAATAAAAAGAAATAAACTATTGATATATTCAATACCAAGAATGAGAAAAGAAGCCAGACACAAAAAGGTACATGCTGCATAATTCCAATTATATGAAATTCTAGAAAAGCCAGACCTAAACTATAGGGATAGGAAGCACATCAGTGGAAGCCTGAGGTTAGGGGTGGTAGGGAGGAGGTGCACTGTGAAAGGATATACAGGAAATATTTGATCTGATGAAACTATTTTATAGCTTCTGTGATTACACAGGTGTATACATTTAACAAAATTCAATGCATGATGTACTTAAAATGAGTGTATATAAATTATTTCAAAAAGAAAAACTAAAGAAATAAAGTGCAAGGCTTTAACACATTTTTCACCACGTTATTCCTTTACAATCTAAAAGATCACACTGGGATAATTTGTAACCTCCCAAGAAACTGGTCTGGGAAAAAGTGAGTTCCTTCCTTTCTTCCTTCTTTTTTTTTTTTCCCCTTAATTGAAGACATTATAGATTTATTTTGGGAACTCTACCAATTATCTAAAATATTTTTCTTTTGAATCATTTTGATCTGTTAAAATTAAACTTGTTATGTCCTGTATTAGTCGGCTAACGATACCACCAACAAAATATGCACCATTATCTCCCATTGTATTCACCAAAGTGAGGAAGAAAGATAATAGAGATGGACCCGAAGAGAAAACCTTCCTGCAAACCCCCCATTTATACTTACTTTTTGATACTTAAATTCTTGGGGGAAAATGTTCCCGCAAACCTTATAGGTATTGGTACCCTAGCAAGCAAATATAACACTCTCCTGTGCAGATTTGATAAAGCAACAAAATCAAAAGCAGGGCTAGATAGATTCAAGTGGTAAAGGGACTTTCAATCCATTTAACTGTACATTTATTAATAAAGCCTTTCTAAAAATAACTTAGTTTACATTAAACATATTAAAACCAGTGGCCAGAAAATTTACAGCTTTCAAAAATGAAAAAAAAAAAAAAAAAAAGTATGACAGTTGGAGGGTTATCATAAGGAATATTCAATTTAAGGAAAGGTTTGAAAACTTATCGTGTACACATCACACCTCATCACTATATGATTCAGGCTCTATTGTCTTATGTAATCCTCATAGAATTAAGAAAAATTCATTGAAAGATATTAAGTTAATAGATAGTTCATATAAAAGCACAAAGAAAACACCACAGATGAACCATTTAGAATCCACTTCAAAGCCTTTACTTGGGAATGGCTTCAATGCCCAGGCAGTTGGATATAGACTTCCCGTTTCTTCTTTCCTTTATTTAGGAGGTTCTCAAATGTTCAAGTGTGTAAGAATTACTGTACAGTGTCATATATAAAAAACATGTACACATCACAGGCCACTTAAATAATTTCCAAGAAAATTTTGAAGAAGTGTGATTTTCACCTAACCTAGAGTTTCTCAACTTTTTGTTTTTATTGTCTCCCAAATGAGGCTTTTTAGACATTATTTTCCCAATTGCTCCTTGAAGTTTTAATACCTACCACAGATTTCCTATATATCTGTTTATGTATTATATGTATATCTTGCTTTATACGAGAAAAAAGTAAGATTTTTACTGTTCCCAAGAACTAATTTTCATCCACTTGGGGGCAATATCACCTCCTCTGAGAATAAATGACCTAAGGTGACCTCTAGCTTAATATGTAACTTCCTTGCAGATCTTCAATGGTTTCTTTCAGTGAAAAGTCTACTTTCAAGAATCTTCTTTTTAGGGCATAGCTAGTAAAGTTTGGTTTTTTTACACCACTTCTTTCCAAAGTTTTCTACTGAAGCACACGATGATTGTGAAGAAAGAAGGCCCATTCTAAAGATGAAAAAACACATATGTGCATACCCAGCAAAGGAGGAAATATATTTGAGCTTTTGATATCTTAAAAAATTATGTGAATTGGGGAAAAATAGTATTTTTAACAATGGTTCCAGGACAAGTGGATATCCACATGTAAAAGAATGAAGTCTGGCTCCTATCTCATACCATATATAAAAATTAATTCAAAATGGATCAAAGATTGAAACGCAAGAGTTCAAAGCATAAAACTTAGAGAAAAACATAGGTATAAATGTTTGTGACCACAGATCAAGCAATAGTTTCTTAGATATGAAACCAAAAGCATAAGCAACAGCAACAGCAACAACAAAAATAAATAAAATGGATTTCCTCAAAATTGAAAAGTTTATGCTTCAAAGACACCTTGATGATCAAGAAAATGAAGACAACTAAAAGAATGAGAGAAAATATTTGTAAATCATATAACTGCTAAGAGACTTGTAAGTGGCATACAGGCATACTTCAGAGATTTTGTGGGTTCTAAAGCACCACAATAAGGCAAGTCATAATCTTTTTTGCTGGTGGAGTTTCTTGACTTCAATCTGTAAAACACTCATCTATGAAACACAATAACGTGAAGCACAATAAAACAAGGTAGGACTGCATATAAAATTCTTACAACTCAATAAATAAATGACCCAAATTTTAAAAATGGGTAAAGCATCTAAATAGCCCTTTCTCCAGACACATGGCCAATAATCACATGTAAAGGTCAGCTATAAGAGAAATGCAAATCAAAACCACAATGCGATAACACATCATACCCACAAGGATGTCTATAATTGAAAGCACAGTTAATAACAAGTGGTGACAATGGGGAGAAATTAGAACCTTCACATACTGTTTGTTGGTGGTAATATAAAATGGTGCATCCATTTTGGAAAACATTTCCTCAAAAGGTTAAACACAGATTTACTATATGACCAGCAATTTCATTCCTACATATATACCCAAGAGAAATGAAAATATATGTCCACAACAAAAGCTTGTACATGAATGTTATAACAGCAAATTCATAGTTGCCCCAAAGTAGAAAGAACGCAAAGAACCATCAATTATAAAAAGATAAAATGGATTATTAGCAATACAAATATTAATATTAAATACTAAAAAATATTATAAAGTTTCTGATGGTTGCACAACTCTATGAATATACAAAAATTATGGAATGGCACATACTAAACAGACAAATGTATGGTATACGAGTTATATTTCAGTAGTGTTACAAAAAAATAGAAACAAAGGAAAAAGAAACTATCAGATGCCCAGATCCTCTCTCCTACTACCTGTAGCCAGGAGACTGCCTTGCCCCTGCCCTTGCCATGACTTAAACTTTGTTCCTGTAAAGTGTAAAACAGAGAGTCAGTCTTTGGTCATGGAATATACCCAGGCACAGCAGAGAGCAAAGCTCCGTGAAGAGACTTCTTTAGGACTATGAATCTGATAGAACACCATAGCATGTGAACATTTTGGGAAGGTATTGAGAAGACTGGCGAAGAATTTGAGGCCGAGATAGTGATAAGTATTCCGAGAACAAACAAATTAAAAAACAAGACAATTATTACTTCCAAAGAAAACAATAGGCCAGAAAGAAACTGTGATGGGAAGAACTCTGTGGTTTACCTGTGGTGGCATTTAAATAGTACACTAATGTAAATACTGAATATTGATTTCATAAAAGGTAGAGTAAAACTTTATTAGGAAGAAGAGGGAAAGGAAGGGAACCATGTGAAATACGAGTGGAGGGATGAAGGATAGTGAGGTCCTCTGCTTCCACAGTGGAAAATCAATTAAAAAAAAAATAGACTTGAAATTGAAAATAAAAGTAGCAAAATAAAAACATTATTTAGCGATATGGAAGTAAATACCAAAATAATCAGTTTAAAAAAGGGATGGGGAAGTGAGGGAAAAGAAAAAAGGATATTGCAGAGTTTCTTTTTCTAGAATAAGTATAGAGCTATTTGATTTCATACACACATGCACCTACGATCAATGAGAAATGACTGCAAGTTGTTTAATGTGATAAAAATTTTCAAACACTTGGTAAAAATAAGATGAAAAAAATGCTATTACAGAAAATTTTGTGCAAATTTTGTTCCCAATGATTTTTTTTTTATATAATGATTTTTGTAATAATATAAAAAATATTCTAAATTACTCAGCAGGTAAAACGTTTAACTTTGTTCCTTCAAATGTTCAAGAACAATTCCTTGCTAAGAAGTTGCACAATGTTTATCCGATGCCTCCTTGGGCCTCCTAACACAACGCCAATGACCCCCAAAACGTCCCAATTTGAGCAGCACTGACTAGCTTTTAACTTTTCTTCTATACTTAGCACTTTCTGTCTTTACATATCATTAATTCATTCACTCAGCAAATATTTAAGGTTAGTAATAGTTCAGGTAAAACAAAACATCTGATCCAGATTGATCCTAACACATTATTTTTCTATTATATATTTTTTCTAGACTGTCAACCACCAGAAAAATGTGTGTAAACCCACTTACTGAAGCTGAATTTGAGACTTAGCCTAAGTCCTGTAAAACCTGGACTTGATATCCTATGAAACTATTATATGCACACATATTCACATATTTGAAGGACATTTTTTAAAGTGCTAAACTATAAATATTCTGATTCACTTCTCTTTCACACATACTAAAAATGACTTCATGCAATCACTAACCAGGAGGAAGGTTTTGTATCTCACTGAAAATGTCACTTAATAAATAATCTTCAAATTTAAATGCAAACTACAGATATCACTCATTGATCCTCAAACCTGTCTGTCCTTGAAGGCTAAATGGGCAGAGAAGATAAAAAAAAAAAAAAAATCTGCCATTAACACTATATTGCTTTAACTCTTTAAAAATGAGTCCAAACTATAAGGTTTTTTGCATATTCTTATGTTTAAAAATCCGTATCTCTTACAGCATTTAGAGTGACAATGTTAAATATAACTTAACTTTGGGATAATTTGCAATATTTGCTTCTCATTCTGAGTACATCACTAATAGTTTTAGGAGAAATTATTTCGTAATTTATTTACAATCATTTTTCTAGGCAAAAAGTGATGTTTTGTTTACAGCAATATACTCTAATGCAATGACTATAAATTTTAACATATACAAGATGCTCAATAGACCCTAAAGATAAGACTAGAAAACATGACCGAGGATCGGCACACACTCGGGACTGAGAAGCTGGACATTTGCGTAAGTGGTGAGAGAAATTCTGAGACAGAGAATTTGTCACCAGATATAAACATTATCTGTAATTGGCATTTTTTCCACTGGACAGTGAACCTCTTTGACTGTAACATAATGTTTATCTTTATATCCTCTAAAGTACCTGACTATATCCATAATTAGGTATGGTCGGCAGAAAAATGACCCCCTAAAGATGCCCATCTCCTAATCTCTGGAACCTTTGAATATGCTGTCTTAAATGGCTAATGACATTAAGTTTGTAGATGAAGTTTGGGTTGCTTATCAGCTGACCTTAAAGTAGAGAGATTATCCTGTTATCACCTAGGTGGGTCCAGTATAATAGCAAGGGTCCTTAAAAGATTTAAGAGGGAGGATGAAGAAGTCACAGTGATGATAAGTGAGAAGGACCTGACATGAACTGCTCAGCATTGAAAGTGGAGGAAGAGCCATAAGCCAAGGAATGCTAGCAGCATCTAGAAGCTGGAAAAAGGCAAAGAAATGGATTTTCTCCTAGAGCCTGCAGAAAGGAACACAGCACTGCCAACACTTTGATTTTAGCCCAATGAGGCTTATTTCAGATTTCTAACCTCTGGAACTATAAAATAAATTTTTGTTGATTTAAGTCACTAAGTTTTAGGTAACCTGTTATGGCAGCAATAGAAAACTAATACAGTTTTAAGCAATAAATACTTGCAAAAAATTTTTTAAAAGACATCTTAAAAAATGTGAATATTCAAGATTTTTTTCAGTTTGGCACATCTTCAAATTATTTGAAACCTTAAGTTGTCATATTCAATCACCGGAATTTTATTGTCTACTCATTTGAGATCTACAGCTTCCTAGAATTGGAAATAGTTTTCTCTCAGCCACCAGTGGGGTGAAACCTCCTTGGGGTTCACCTTACTGGCTGTTCCCGTGAGGGTCTCGGTGTTTTACTAGTGTTCCATGACTGCATTATAGGCCAGTACATCCCAAAAACATCCCAAAAAAGTGCTTCTGGTCCTCAGAACTTAGACTTTGGTCTAAGTTATCTTTTAGTTGTTTATGATTTAAGCACAAAACAAATTTTATGAATTTGGGGGAACAAAAAGATACCTTTTGATAGAGATGATGAACTTTTTATCTATATCTTTACTTGACCAGGATTTACTGACAAAGAACTGAAGTGACAGGGTCTACATCTGACCCACACTGGGCTAGCCAATCAGATTCTCCCATTTAGAGAATTGAGAATGAGAATGCAAGGGATAAATTTGCCTCTGCTCACCTAATGAACTCAGGTTCTAGAGACCAGGTGGCCTAGGAGGCCATGTCATGGAGGAATGTGGGGCCTGAGGCCAAGAGAAACAGAGAAGGCTGGCACAAGGAGAAAAAGAATAGAGAAGCAAGGATTCAGACCAGGACTGCAGTTTTGCCCTGCCTTTCCCTGGGAGGCATTGCTACACTCTCTATTTTCTGTTTCCCTGAGAGAAACATACATCCTTAACATAACATCTCTATTTTGGTTAGAGTTACTTTGAGTGTCTGTTGCTTGCAAAGTGAAGTAGTTCTATCTTCATGAAACAAATTCTGCATTTTCGCCAGCCTGGGCATGTGCCTCAACGTCTCCACATGCAATATGGGGAGGGGGAAGCAGTTTGCCCTTTCGGGGAACAGGCAGCAGAACTCATCACAATGGATGTGCAAATATATCAGCAATTGGACTACAAATTATCATATAGATGCAAAACTTTGAAAACTGTAACTGGTTATAAAATATTGTTCACAGAATGACCTCTATTAAAAGTCAAATGGAAGGATTTTTTAGCAAAAATGAGGTAGGAAAAAGCTCAAATTAAAATGGGCCATGATTCAAAGCAGGGTTCTATATTCGACTTCAGAGATTAGTTCTTTAGCCATTTCAAAGTATAGAGGAGAGATAGGAGAGAAGGAGAAAGCAGAAATAGAGAAAATCCACACAGAAGCGTGGGATGAACACTGGAAAGGATTTTATCTTCTCAGAGAAAGGCTATCTTGCTATTAAGCCATGTTGCAGAGCAGACTGTACAAACAATGCTCTTCTTTCAACAGGAGACACAAAGAGCTTCAAAAGACAACTTTCAAAGGTCTCCAACTAGACAAAGCAGGATGCTCTACCAAAATCAGCAGATGGGCCTCATATCTGATCTGCGGGGGATTTTCTTCCTATTGCTATGATCAAGAATTTATGGAATGATACAGTAGACAATTGCTGTTTGGGGGTTACCTTCTCCTGCCCACTTTTCAGGTCACTATTACCTTATTATCACTGACAAGGAATATTAGTTTATGTTACTCCCTATTAGTATCTCTGATAACAGGCTTGTTCTTCAAGGAATTAGAATTTGGTTAAACTGGAGATTATAAATTTTCTAAAACTAATTACACTTATTCATATTAGAATTTGAGTCCTTATCTATTATTAAATGCTTAGTAAATATCAGGATCAAAAGATACTTCTTTTATGGTACATATGCTCTCTATTACCAAGGAAGTTACTTTACCACATCAGTTCCACAAAAAAGTCCTATGATAAACCATGCTGAGGTTTTATTGGTAGTACTGATCCTTCCATCCCATGTTATGAAGATATTGAGCATTCATTTTTGAAGTCTCAATACTAGGCATAGTGTCTAGCACAAAACTGATAAACATCTGAGAATGCATACAAGAATAGACATTTAAGATGTTTATGCTTCGTGCACATTCTGAATTCCTTTCCATCACACTTGTTAACATTTTGTGAGCAATTACTAAACTGGTGGTGTAGTACTATTTCATGTGTATTCTTTCATTAAATCCTCACAACAAGCTAAGGTCATACAGGTCACTAATTGGTGGAGCCAAGCTCTAGATCCAGTCAGCCTGGCTCCAGAGCTCAAGCTCTAGACCCTTCTGCAATACTGTCTTTCATATTCTAGTTAATTTAAGGATGCTTGGCTGATGGTCTGGCAGATGGTAAGTGCTGAGGGTTGCAAAAACAAACAAGATTATAACTTCGCTCTTAAGGAAGAGAGAATTAGGAGGTGTTTATATACTTAATCCTAATATGAGGCATAATCTCACAAGTAATCATAGAAATGAGGGTCAAAGTGCAGAAGATAGTAAGACAGCTCTTAGCTAGGATGGGAGAATGAGGAGAGGCTGTATGGACCAGGAACACATGGACTTGGCTATTAACGACAAAGATTTGCAAAGATTTGCAGACTTGGGGACCAGAAAATATTCAGCAAAATCATAACATATTAGGAAAGCAATGTGTGTGGGATGACCTGGGGCACAGGGAACCTGTAGGAAGTGGTAATGAAGAGTTCCCTTTTATTCATACTCTACCAATTCTTCCAAAGTCTTCAAATACTAAGGTATAGAGAATGTGATAGACTGAGGACTCCAAAAACAAATCAAAGGATACTATGATACTCTGAACTTTAGTGAGGATGAGAACATCACTAAATGGTCACTTTTGTACTAACTGAATCCGATGTCAAAAAGACAGATTTTAGAACTATAGTTCCTAAGCGCAGTAGAGATGGAAGTGGATTGACCTACCAATCAAGACAGTCATCTCCAACTGCAAATGCCTTAACATACACCTCTGTAGTGCCTTTCTCCCGCTATGTCAGGTGAAAATAAATAGTGATTTTGATCTGCATCTCCATCAATTCACCACTATCAAAACCAGACGACTGACAATGATGGGAAATCAAGTGGTATCCTTTGAACTGGTCCTTGGAGGTACTATCAAAATAATGGATGACTAAGAATTCAGTTTGAATTTAACTGACTCACCTGTATGTAGCTAATCTGTCCATTATTTTTTTAAAGAAGATAAACAATGGATTGAGGTAAAAACTACACTCATCAGACCTGATAAAGCACTATACTCAACATGCAAATTTTAGATAAAGAGAATTTCTATGGTAAAAAATAATTTCTTTACACAGGCAATTTTATTACTGCCTTTCATTGAGTTGGAAAACAAAGATTTAGAGATTTTGGCATTTGTCTAGTGTCCTGCATAAGCACAGGGTAAAAAAAAAAAAAACCTTCATATTTCTTTGAATTAATACCCAATTTTTTTTTAGAACAAATTTTATTAAATTAGAAGTAAAATTCTTCTGATTAAAAGAAAAGCCTCACTATTCTTAGTGATGATTATAGTGCTGGTGTAATTCTAGTCACTGTCAATAAACAAAATGACAGAAAATAACCACTTCAAGGCAGCAATTAACATAATGGTACCTCCTAAGTTTTAGGTTTGTTTATTTAATATGAAAGCACTATTTCTGTTAGATGAGCTCAGTCCTGATGAAGGACATGTTAAAAGATCTTTCATAAGTGTTTAAAATCACAGAGCAAAATTCTAAAACATTTAGAGAAATTAATAAAAGTGTTTCAACTTTGTATAGATTAAGTATTAAAAAGTGCTTATATAATTGTATTAAGATAATTAACATCCAAAGAATACAACTTAAAGAACACAACAATGACAAATTACATTTTGGCTTTCCTGATAGGTGCTTGAGTTTTAATTCTTTCTTCCTTAGGGTTCTGGCAAGTCTTTTCTCTACCTAGACTACTCTTTGCCTCATTATCTTCTATTCTTTCCACTCTCCTTATCTTCCTTCCACTCTCAGTTCAACTTTCATCTCTTTTCTTAACCTGGTACATTATTGTGGTTATATGCTTTTATAACATCAGATCGCTCTTTCATGCCACTCATTCAGAGCTCAGATACTAAACTTGTGTATCTCAATTTTGGTTTAACATTTTTCTCCATCACTAGATTGTAAGCTCCCTGAGGGCAGGCATTGGTTCTATTCTGTTTACCACTGATTCCCCAGCTCTAAATCGCCAGACCCTGGAATATATATTTCCATCTACATGTCAATCGCTCAATAAATATTTGAGGAAGAAGCAAACAGAAATCTTTTACCTGAATATTTGCCTAAGAATGTATCATATATAAGATGACTGAAATAAATTTAACATTTATTATGTGTTTATATCTAATTAAATGTTACACTTCTCTTTGTACACTTGAGAATACTGGTCATAAGCTATGCTTACTATGGTTGAATTTTATGGAAACAAAAATATATTTATAACAACAATAGTAATACATGTATTACCAATACATGTATGACAACAATAGTAATACAACAAATGGTTCCACAATTAAAATAATAACCCAGCCATTACAAATAATTTGAAAAGAGCAGAAATCTATGAAAACTGAGAATAAGCAGTCTCTTGGAATCCATTGGAATGACTCTAGGAATTTTACTCTGTTGAGGTCCAGCACGGACGTCTTTAAAAGAGAGCCATTAGAAGTATGCATACAGCAACCCTAAGTGCCCAACCAGCGGATGTGGCCCAGCCTAGAGTAAGAATTGAAAACGTAAGTAAAAATACTTATCTCTATGAATTTAGCATGGATGATTGCAATTGTAATAGGCTTAAAAATTGCTTTCATTTGATAAGTCAGATAAAGATAGATACCATATGATTTCACTTATATGTGGTATCTAAAGAACAAAAAAGAACAAACTAATCAAAAACAGACTCACAAATAGAGTGGACAATTTGATGATAGACAGAGGGGAGGAGGATGGGAAGTGGACAATTTGATGATAGACAGAGGGGAGGAGGATTGGGAAGCTGGGAGAATGGGGTGAGCGTTAAAGAAGTACAAATTAGTTGGGCACGGTGAGCATGGCACAGGGAATGCAGTTAGCATTAATATGACGGCTAAGTGGAGGGCCAGGGGAGGGAGGGAGCAATTGGGGGGATCGTTTTATGGACATTATAGATGTCTAACCAATGTACTGTATACATGAAACTAGTTTAAATAAATAATTTTTTTTTTTTAAAAATTGCTTTCATTAGAAAAGTCTATAACTTTAATTTAGGGGAAAAAATTATATTTTAATTTGCATTCCCAAACAGAATTATCTTAGAATAACAAGAAAATATTTCACCACAGCCATCTGATTATTTTTAAAAAATAACAGTAGCAAGGAAGAGAAAGTTCCTTTTCTTCCATTTAACAAGGTAAGGATTTTGTCTTTTACTTAAATCTTCTTTATGGCTACACTTTAAGAATTTAATGTTCACTTATATGTGACAACTAAAACTAATAATATATTGTCCTTTTGTGAAAATTCTGAAACTAGGCATATTTTTATTACCATGTTCATTATTACTAATACCAAGCAAATCCTACCTGCTCTGGAAAATACTGTCTGCTGGAACAGAAACTATGAGCTAACTAAAACAGGTCATTTAGCAAGGTGATCAGATTGTCAAGGGTGCTTCAACTTTTTGTGGCATCAACACAAAACTATTTTGTCCTAAACTTTGCCCAACTCCAAACAGTTCTCTGACCTGCAACGCCTGCTTTAAAAATCACCCAGCTCAAACCCTAAACTCCATAAATGTGCTCCCCTGATTTCCCTATTTTGAGAAACTGCTCAGATTCTGTCGAAGTGGTTTATCCCTTATGGCTTTAGGTCTAAAAGCATAACTTGTTTCATTAACAGGTTTTTTTGGTGGTCTTGTGCAAAATTGACAGTAGACATTTGACTTAAGCCTCACTAAACAGAAAGTTCTTTGAAGTCACGTGTTGCCTTGTCACTGTCATATACCTGTGACCAGGATAGTTGCTGGCACGTAGTACTTGATTAATAAATTCACACTAAAAAGGAAGGTTGAATTTGAGAAATCTTGTCCTGTCGGATAATAGAAAGTCAAAGTGCTTATAAAGGAAAACCAGTAAATAAAACTAAACAGAATTAAACAGACATATTCTGTCGGCTTGTTGTATCTCAGCATCAATTCTAAGGTTTCCATGAAAAAGGCCTTGCCTGCAACCTCTGGTTTTGAAATTGGACAAATTAAGTTAGTCCCTACGAATTAAAGAATTAGGCAGTAATTATCGTTCTTCTCCAAGATAACATTAGGGTACGTTTAAACAATAGTTTGGAGAGGTTTTGGGGGTATGTTTTGTTTGTTTGTTTGTTTTTCAAACACCCCAGTGTCCCTTTATAGAGACAGAAGCAGCCCAGGAAATGCGTTCTAATACAACTTGCTTATTTTGTGAAAAGACCAGACATTCAAACAAACATTTTCTTTGGATGTAAGAAAAAGGAGAATAAAGCTACAAAAAAGTAGTCAGAACCCATCCAGGTCTGAGAGCCCACAAGATGTAAAAGTGGTAAAGATGCCCCAACAATGTTTATATAACAACTGAACGGGGTGAATTTCAAAATAATTTTTAAATTCCTGATTCAAAGTACAAAAGGTACAGCATCTAGAATTTTTATTTACTTAAAAAAAATATTTAGTGACATTTTAATCATTTGCCAAAGTCACGGTGGTAAGAAATTAGTAATAACATAAGAAAATGTCAATTTATATATTAATAGGATTAAACACATTCTGGGTCAGGTTTTTTCTATCAACCAACCACTTGCATAAAAATTTCTTGGGATGGACATGTAAAGAGGTTGGAAGCTATCAACCTCATCCTCAAAACAACAACAAAAAAAGGCAAACCAACTGAAAAAAAAATGCTGTTTTCTTAGATCCATCAGAGAATTGAGGTTACAGGGCAAACCACCACCTTCACAATCTGGAAAGACAGGTAAATATAAAGAAAACAGCCAAGATCATCTCACTTGACGCTAAAGCAGAAGGAGCTAGTCATGAGTACTAGCTTTAGGGCAGGCTTCACACTTTTGTGGGTTTTACCTCAAGGAATCTCACCATGTTCTCAGTCATGGTGAAGACTGGAGAAAATACCTCCCGAGGAGGGGAAATCTGAAAATTTCCCAGATTATTCTTATAATGGAGACCTGTCATCCTAGGGAATCTATTTTTATCATAGCTTTATCTGACTTTGAGGAAGGGCAGTCAGTCATTTCAAGTCCCTTCTAATTTTCCTGAATCAGCAGCATAGGAGACATCATCCCTTCACATACACACACACATACACACACACACACACACACACACACACACACATTCAAAAGGTTATGAAAGGTTTAGTGGGAGTAACACCCACTAAAACAAACTCAGATCTAATTATTCCATCATAGAAGAGTAACCATTCTTAATATCTTATCATCACGCGAATAGGGCTTTAGTATAATAACAATGAATTATAATTAACATTTGAAAGACACGGATTCTACTTACAAAGGAGTTATTAGGGAAATCCAAAGAAGACAGGGGAGAAAAAACAAATTTACAGCTACAAAAAACAAACACTGTCCAGATCCTAGATTAATACAATACCTCACAATAAAAGCCTACTGATCTGTTTTTATTACTTGAGATATCATTTCTGGCTTTCAAAAAAAAAAAAAAATTTTTACAGGACATGCTAAAAATCAAGGAAAAAAAAAAAAAACAATGTGAGGAGACAAAGGAAGTACCAGAACTGGACTCAGACATGACAAAGATTTTGGAATTATCATGTAAGGAATTAAATTATGGTAAATATGTTAACAACTCCACTAGAAAAATAGGGAACAAGCAAAAACAGGTGGGTTATGTAAGCACAAAGACAGAAACTCAAATAATCAAAAGGAAATGATAGATATAAAAAGCACCATTACGGAAGTGAAGAATGTCTCCGATGGTCTCATCATAAACAGAACATGGCCAAGAATCAGTGAGTTTAAGACATATCAAGAGAAATATCCCTAACTGAAATGCAGAGGGGAAAAAATAGAGCACAACATCCAAAAATTGTTGGACCAATTAAAAAGGTATAATGAGAATACCAAAAAGAAAAGAAAAAAGTAGAAGAAATATTTGATATAATCATTGCTGAGAGTTTTTCAAAATTAATGATATGTCGAACCAGAAATCTAAAAAGCCTAGAGAATACGAGAATACCAAGCATAATTTCCAAAATATCTATACCTAGGCATATCATGTTCCACTGAAAACAAAAGACAACGAGAAAACCTTAAAAGCATTGAGAGGAAAAATATTCCTTATTTGTAGAGGACTAGAGAGACTTCTTACTATAAATGTTGCAATCAAGAAGGCAATGGAGTGAAACATTTACAATATTGAAAAAAATATTCACCAACTGAATTCTGTATCTATCAAAATTATCATTAAAACTGGAAGGAGAAATAAGGACTTTCTAAGATGAACAAAAACTGAAGGAATTTGTCACCAAAAGTTGCTCTGTAAATGTTAAAAGAAGTTCTTCGGACAGACGAATAACGACACAGGTTAGAAACCTTGTCTACATAAAGAAAGACTATCAGGGGAAAAAAAAAAGGAAAGTAATATAAAACATTTTGTTTCTCTTATTACTAGTTAATCTAATGTGAAATTATTCAAAATAATAAAAACATTAAATTGGATGGTTATAGCATATGCATAAAAGAAATGAATAAGAGCAATTTTATAAGGGACAGGAGGGAGAACTAGAGAATTCCTGGTTATAAAGTACATGTATGATCTATGAAACAGTATGATGTTATTTGAAAGAGGATTTAATTTAATTGTAAGTGTATAATTAAAACATTATCAGGGTAAACACTGATACTTTAAAATATATAATTATATGCTAATATAAGATAAAAAATGGAATCATACAAAATTGTCAGTTAAGACTAGAGAAGATTTAAAAAGAAACAGAGAACAAGTGCAAAGACAAGAAAACAATTACGAATCTGGCAGATGTTACTCTAACCAAATCAATAATAACGTCAAATGTAAATGTTCTAGAGATACAAATAAAGGATACAGAATGCAAGAGTGAATTGAAACACTAGGGTCAACTATATGTTGTCTAAAAGTAATCCACTTTAAAAATAATGATATATATTAAAATTAAAGGGATGTAGCTAGATATACCATCCTAACACCTAAGAAAGCTGGTATAGCTATATTAATGTCAAACAAAGCGGACTTCAAAACAAGGAAAATTTTCACAAGTAGCAGAACTACATAATGATAAAGAGGTCAGTTGTCCATATATTGAAAAAACAAAGTGATCCTTAATGTGTGCACCTAAAAATATAGCATCAAAATAAATGAAGCAAAACTAATAGAACTGTGAATAGAAATAGAAAAATTTACTTTTATGGTTAGAGACTTAAACAATTCTCTATCAAAACTTGATAGATTCAGCAGGCAGAAAGTCAATAAATATACAGTTAAACGGACCAGCACCATCAATCAACTGGATCTAAAGGATATATACAGAACACTTCATTATGAACAGAATTACACATTTTTCTAAAACTCATATGGCACATTCACCAAGACAGATCACATCCTGTGCGTTAAATCATTTTAACAAATTTAAAAGAATAGGAATCATACATCTGCTCTTATATTACACTTGAATTAAACTAGAAATTAATAATAAAAGATACCTGGAAAACTCTAAAGTAATTAGAAATTAAACTTCAGTTTTAATTTAAAATAAGTCTCAATTTAAAAAAAATATTTCGAAGAAAATATAAATGAAAATACTTCTCAAAATTTGTGGGATTTTCAAATATATGTATTCAGTGCTATAAATTTTTTGCTAAGCAAGGAAAACAGTGCTTAGCAAAAAATTTATAGCACTGAATATATATATTTGAAGAGAAGAAATATCTCATCTTAGAAAACCAGAGGTAGAAGAGCAATTTAAACCTAAAGCAATTAGAAGAAAAGAAATAATGAAAATTAGAGCAGAAATCAATTGAATTAAAAACAAGGTATCAATTAGAGACAACTTAAAAACCAAAAGCTGGTTCTTTAAAAAGATTAATAAAATTGATAAACTTCTAGCCAAACTAACCAAGAAAAAAAAAAGACACATATTAATAATATTAGAGAGGTCATCACTACTGATCTCATGGACATTAAAAAGATAATAAAACATTATGAACAACTCTATGATCTCAAATTTGATAGATAAGTTGGATCAACTCCTTGAAAGAAACAAACTACCAAAACTCACACACACAAAAATTCACCAATTCAATAGTTCTGTGTCAATTAAAGAAATCAAATCAATAAATCATAACTTCTCAAAACAGAAAGTATCCGGCCCAGATAGTTTCAATGGTAAATTCTATCAAACACTTAACAGGAGAAATTATATAAATTCTCTAGAGTCTCAGAAAAATGAAACAAAGGGAACACCTTCTAAGTCATTCTTCAATACTAGCATTACTCTAATACCTAAACCAGATAAAGATATTAGCAGAAATATAAACTAGAAATCAATATCGCTCATGAATATAGATGTAAAAATTTTAAACAAAATGTTAGCAAATCAAATCCAACAATGTATAAAAATAATTATATATCATGACTAAGTAGGTTTTACTCCAGTTACACAAGACTGGTTGAACATTCAAAAATTAATGTAATCCATCATATCAACAGGCTAAAGAAAAAAAATCCTATGATATCCATAGATATAGAAAAAAGCATTTGAGAAAGCTCTACCCTTATTCATGATAAAAACTCACAGCAAACTAGGAATAGGGTTAATTTCCTCAACTAGATAAAGGAATCTACAAAACGATACAGCTAACATAACATTATACTTAAAGGTGAGAAATTATATGCTTTCCCCTTAACATCATGGTGGTAGGTTGAATAATGGCCACCCAAATATATCAAGTCAAAATTCTTAATATTTGTAAATATTAGCTTATTTGAAACAAGAATCTTTGGAGTTATAACTAGATTGAAATTTTTTAGATGAGATTACCTTGGATTGTTTGAGTAGGCCCAAAATACCATTCAAAATGTTCTTATAAGAGAGAAATAAAGGAAATAACAGACACACAGAGGAGAAGCCAGTGTGATCAGGGAGACAGAGATTGAAATGCTACAGTTACAATCCAAGACACTCCAGGAGCCACAAGAATCTGGAAGAGATAAGAAATGAAGTTTCTCTTAGAGCCTTTGTGGGTATGTGGACCTGATGACACTTTGATTTTTGACTTCTCACTTCCAAAACTGTAAGACAACAAATTTCTGTTGTTTTAAACCACCAGTTTATGGTAATTTGTTACAACAGCCACAGAAACTAATATTATTGGGAAAAAGGCAAGGTTGCCCCCTCTCACTTCCTCTGTTCAACATTATACTGGAAGTCCTAGCTAATGCCATAAGACAAGAAAAGGTATACGTACTGGGAAGAAAGAAATAGAACTGACTTTGTGCTGAGATGACGTGATTATCTATGTAGAAATCCCTAAAAATTGGGGAAAAAAATTCTGAAACCAGTAAGTGACTATAGTAATGTCACAGGATAAAATTTAACATAAAGAGTCAACTGGTTTCCCTGATGGCAAAGAACAATTTGAAGCTGTATTTAAAACACAATGACATTCGTATTAATAAAAATAAATGAAATACATAGGTATAATTCTAACAAAATACGTGCAGGATCTTCATGAGAAATAAGACAAAATTCTGATGAAAGAAATAAAAGATCTAAATAAATCAATGACATTTCATGTTCATGAACAGGAAGACTCAATATTAAGATGTCAGTTCTTCCCAATTTTATTTATAAATCTAATGTAATCCCAATCAAAACCCCAGCAAGTTATTCTATGGATATCAACTAATTGCCTCTAAAGTTCATGTGGAAAGGCACAAGATCCAGAATAGCCAACACAATATTGAAGAACAAAACTGGACAACAGACACTAATCAACTTCAAGATTTTCTATAAAGCTACAGTGATCAAGATGACATGGTGTTACTGAAAAAATAGACAAATCAATGAAACGCAAAAGACAGACCAGAAAGAGACCAACGCAAATGCAGGTAACTTATTTTTTGACAAAAAAAATCAAAGCCAATTCAATAGAGAAAGAACAGTATCATCAACAAATAGGCTGGAACAAATGGGCATCCAATTGCAGAAAAAAGAACCTAGACACAGACCTTACACTTTTAAAAACTTAACTCCAAATATATCATGAAATAAAATGTACAATAAAATCTGTAAAACTTCCGGAAGATAACCTAGAAGAAACTCTAGGCTTGGTTTGGCAATGAATTTATTGATACAACACCAAAAGAATGATCCGTGAAAGAAAAATTGATAATTTGGATTTTATTAAAATGAAAAATGTCTGCTCTACAAAAGACGCAGTTAATAGAACAAAAAGACAAGCCACAGACTGGGAGAAAATATTTATAAAACACATACCTAATAAAGGACTTGCATCCAAAATATACAAAGAACTCTTAAAACTCAACAATAAGAACTCAAAAAATGGGTAGAAAATCTGAAGACACCTCTCCAAAGAAGATAAACAGACGGAAAATATGCATAGCAAAAGATACACACAACATCATATGTCATTAGGGAAGCTGCAAACTAAAACAACAATGAAATATCATTAGACAACTATTTGAATGGCTGAAATCCAAAAAACTGACACAACCAAATACTGGTGAGGAAGCATAGTGAAATGAACTCTCATTCATTGCTAGCAGAAATGCGAAGTAACACAGACACTTTGGAAGACAGCTTGACAGTTTCTCATGAATCTAAACATAGTCGTACCACAGAATCCAATAATCACATTCCTAGAAATTTACTCAATTGCATTGAAAGCTTATTTCCACACAAAATCCTACTTAGGAATATTTATCTAGCAACTTTATTAATAATTGCTCAAAAATTGAAGCAGCTGAGATGTTCTTCAACAGGTGAATATAGAAATAAACTGTGGCACATCCATACAAAGGAATATGTTTCTGTGATAAAAAGAAATGAACTATCAACTCATGAACAGACATGGTAGAATATTAAATGTATACTGCTAAGTGAAATAAAGTCTGAAAAGGCTACATACTACATGATTCCAACTATATGACATTCTGGAAAAGACAAAACTATATAAAAACTATATAAAAAGATCAGCGGTTACCAGGGGTTCCGGGGAACTGAAAAGGAGACAAATAGATGAAATGCAAGGAATTTTTAGGGCAGTAAATCTATTCTGTATAATACTGTAAATGGCCGAATACATGACAACATGCATTTTTCTAAATCCACAGAATTGTACAATGCAGAGTGAACCTTAATGTAAACTACAGATTTTAGTTATTAATAATGTATTCATTGGTTCATTAATTATAACAAACATTCCACATTAATGTAAGACATTAATAAGAGAAACTACCTGTGAGGTTGTGGGGAGGCTATGAGAACTCCTACTATTTGTTCCATTTTTCTGTAAATCTAAAAGTGTTCTAAAAATAAAGTTGATTAATTTTTAAAGATAAAAAAGAAAAGAAAGAAAGAAGAGGAAAAAAAAGACAGGAAGGAAAGGTAGGAGAGAGGGAAGGAGGAGGGCAGGCAGGCAGCCAGTCAGGCTACTCCGGGAGCAGGATCCAGAAACCAGAAACCCTTATTTCAAGCAGCTACAAAGATTTTTATGGCTGTTAAAATTTCAGTCCATGGCTTTAAGTATGCAGAACTCTGAAGTGGATACAACAGTCACTTTGAAATAGGTTTAGTTGCAAGAATAGGGCTTGAATTTGAAAGAATAGAGTATAGCTGGCTAGCTGTTTAGAGGTAGTGGCTGGCAGAGCCAAATTCCCTCGGGATTAAATCATCTCGAATGAAGAAAGTCTTTCAAAAGCACACACTGGCATAAATACGGCCTCATTTAGGTTCTTCGGTAATAAAGAAATGTACAGATTCGAAGGATTTCATGAGCATGCCAAAAGCCCCTTTACTAGAAATATGGAAAAATTGATTCATGAGAGAGAATAACAAGGGAAATATGTGTGCATGTGTTTGTAATACTCAGCTTTGTCAGGAGATACTCAGCTTTGCTCCTTCAACTCATTCAGTCCCAATAGTTATTTTTACTGTGATACACACATATATACATATATGTACCTATACATATAAAATTAGCACATCTTAAAATTTACTCCTTTAAATTATAAAATTCAATGGTTTTTAGTATATTCACAAAGTGCATCTATCACCACTATCTAACACCAAAACCCAAGTTTTGTTTCCAACATATGCTTCAAATTCAGAGTATCTCAGCTAGAGATAGATCTTATAAGAAGAATCCATGATTTTTTTTCATATATTTATTTATTCTGCACATACATCTATATTCTTCAAATCTTTAGGAAAGTTTCTTTTCTCTCTAGCAATCATGTAGGGTGATGCTTATTAACGTTTCTACACATCTTGACTCGGAAAAAAATAAGTGTGAAAATGTATACATTTGGACTAAATAATGAAAAAGAGGTTGAAAGAAAGTACACTGGAAGAGGGAAAAAAGGAGACTATAGGCCAAAGGTATACAATAGGGATTAGAAAAAAAGTTTCTAGGGCACTGTAGAAAGACAATGTATTCTAGTAATTACTTTTATTAGCCTCTATTGGATCAGAAGCCAATTCATTAAACATTAATGGCAGGGGAATGCCATCCATATATTATAAATGGCCATTAAGTCAAGATAGACAGCTCTGCACAGGGTCAGTATGAATTAATAAAAAAACTGAAGCTGGCATTTCTGAATCATAAAAAGATAGATTTAGTAGAAAATATTCAATAAGAATAAGGAAGAATAGTATATATTACACTATTTGTCTGAAGAACAAACTAAAAATGAGAACAAATTTACCATAAACCTAAAAATACCCTTCATGACGAAACACTTATTTCTTGAAAATGAGTGTCAATTACATTTAAGAATCTAGCCATTCAAAGTATGACATTGGCAAATGGTAAATGCAAAGATAAATGAGAAGTAGATGTTCAGGTAGAATTAGATAAAATGTTAATGGAACCAGAATAATCTCACCAGATACAGTTCCAAGTGTATGTGATAGAAGCAGAACTGAGGTTATTGGAAGAAAAGGTCTAATTTCAGATGTCCCTATTGGGTTTATTCTGGAATCTATTCAACTTGACTATATTTATATCTACAAAATAACCAAAGTTTTGTTAGTTTTACCATCAGCTTTCGCTGTTCAGAGTGTGAAATCATGTTAGAAAAACTATGGTGTTGATACTTATATATTTAATTACATTTTTATAACATTTTTCTCATCATCTTTGCTTATACCCATTGCTTTAGAATAATCTAAAGGATTGAGATTAATTTAAGATTTATTTGACATCATGTTTCTAGGACAATAACACATGGACTTTTGCAAGAATTTGTGGCAGTTATCATGACATAAAAAAATAATATGGCCCTTGTTTAGAAAAATTATCATAAACTTGAAAATTAAACAAGGCTGGTGGTAGTGGTGAGTGGCACATTCTTCCAAAATCATACTAGGATATCATTTAAGAAGCCTACCTAAGGATTTAATTGTCTAAAAGGATATACCTGCGTCTGACATTACTGTGTACTTTTTTATTATTGTACAGCTATTATAAAGTTACAGGTTAACTTATAAATTTTTATCTACTACCAAAGATAATCACCAAAGTTATGGTTTTAATGCTTTGTAGAATATTAACCAGTCTTTTATGTAACCTAATAATATTATTCAAATATTCTTTCCTCCTTTTCTTTCTTTTAACAAAATGCCTATAAGTCCCAAGTAGCTAGTTCCTTAAAACATCCCTTCACTGTATTGTGTTCTTCATTAAAAACTTATTAAAACTCGGTGCATATTTGTTCTATATATATATTAGCGTCATGTTCCTAACTCTTTAAAGATATTTTGTTCTCCATCAAGCACCTGTGTAGGAATTTTTATAAATAAACCAACGTCTCTCTCATGACTCTGTACAAACCAAGGTTTATATGAATTGCCTTGTGACAGTCAAGCTGGGGTAGAACTTACAGCAGATAACAACACTTACTGATAAAGCAAAAGCCTCTTCAGCTTTATTTAAGGACTTCCGTTAAAAATACAATTTAGGCACGTGGAATACCAAATGTAACAACCTGAACAAACCTCACTTTGTTTTTGCCAGTGTTTTGAGAGGTAAATTCACTCAGGTAAGGTATCATTAACAATGCTGAAAAGGTTTAGCCATAAGTTATCATTACAGAGGTCTGTCACCCCACCATTCCTAGAAATATATCTTTGAATTACATTACAGAATGAGAAGTGTTGTGACCAGAACAACCAGACCCAACTTGAGTGCTCTTAACCAGGAGACAGTTTATTAGCCGGCGGCTGTCCTTGCAAAGGAGCAGCCCCGAATTGCCAAGATACAAGGTTTTTAAGCCCCAAATCCCATTCCTCATTCTGTCTTAAACACAAAGGTCCATCTTTCTTCTATTCACTACCTGTCAACCCACTGGTCAGGTGTGCAAGCGGGGAGTACAGAAGCAGAAAGCTTGTTGTTAGAATGTTATGTTCCTATGGGTGATTGCCTATGTTCCCATGGACTATAGCCAGTGTTCCCATGGGCGATGGCCAAACAGTAATTTTCAGCTTATATACAATTGATTATTTTTCATGCCACGCAAGCAAGCAGGGTTTCACAGGCTAAAATTGGCAGTTAGCGTATGAGCTCATTGTTACAAGTTTCATGATTAACAGAATGTGGTTAGGGGTTCCAGAAACTAGGCCTAAGGTATAGACTTCCTTTTTCCAGTTTCAGGTTTTAATTATTCTTTAACCCTTTCACATTTCAGCAGGCTATTACAAGAAGTATATACCTAATGCAAGGTATATTGATAAATTATTGCATTTTCATGGTGCCTGTTAAAGCTTTTTAATGTGTCAACCAGCAAGGATGAACTACAGTCCTTAGTTATTCAAACACTAATCTAGATGCTGCTGTGAAAAGCTTTTACAAATGTAATTAAAGTTTCTAATCATTTGAGTTTAATTTGGGGAAATTATTTGGGGTGAGCTTAGGACATCTCATATTAGATGCTAGTTTTCAGCTGAGACCTTGGCTCGAATTGTCAGCTAGAACACTTACACCTCATGGCCAGCCTCTCCATGTGGTTAGAGTTCCCTCATAATGTGGTAGATGGATTCCAAGAGGAAGCACGTCAAGAGGAGTTGGGGGTCTGGAAGAAGGAGGGGGACTGGGAGAAGGAGGGATGTGGGAGGGAGAGAAAAAGAGGCATCGAGGAGGGGGAGGGGAGGAGAAGGAGAGACAGACAAGACAGACAGAGACAGAGAGGAGAGAGAGCACACACTAGGTACATCCTATTCAGAAGCAGTCAAAGTTCCAACGAGGTGCAAGAGAAGGTAACATAGACTCTGCGTCTTGATTAGGCATAGTAAGATTCTAGCAGATGTGGGACTGGAAATTAAGTTGTGGTCATTTTTGGAAAACATAATATGCCACAATGTTCTTTGGCTATTTTTCTGTGGGAATACTGGTCATTTTATTGATGACTCCTAGAAGTTTTGAATAAATTAGAGAAATTAACTTGATGAATGTAATACAAATTGAGTATGTTTCTCTCAAACGAAGGTATTTTTGTTATTACTTTTACGTATCTTTCTCTTTCCTAAGTCCCTTTATGGTATGCACATTTTATTGAGTGAAACAGAATTTTTAAATGAAGTACTTATACAGGACATTTTCAGTATTAGTGCATACCGGCTAAGTAATTTACTAAAATTTTCATAGTACCCAATATTCCTCAAATAAATGGATATTTGCAAGTTTAAATACATTTTGATGAGTCTTCTAACTAGCAGGCTAACCTACTTTAAAAACAATAATGAAAATGTTAAATAAAACGTCTGACAGAAGAACAACAGGGAAAGTCAGTATTCAGTATTTAAGTTACATTTTTATATCGACAGGCTTAGAACAGTGCAGAGATATATCATTTTATTTAGTTTTCTTTCATTTTAATGGGTCAAGGGATAATCCAAAGGTCAATTCACCATCTAATGGATGTTGCTTCCTCCCAATTTGGGAATATAAATTTAAATATAAAATGGTTTTTAACCAAGTTCTTCAAAAAATATGTAAAGGCCTCAGATATTTTAATAGCTACACAAGTAAAGAAGGCTTTACTTCAAATAAATGCTGTACAAATTAGCCTGGTTACTCTTCTTTTACCTTTTCATACTTCTATATCAAACAGAATAGAAGATTAACTCAAATCAGAAGAAATAGGTTCTACTTTTGCCTCTAACACAGAAAAACCATGTTGCCTTAGGAAGTCTTTTTAACCTTAAACTCAGTCAAGTCATCTATTAAATGGGGACATGTTACCTGACAAGTTTATTGTGAAAATCAATTGAAATTTCATTTACTTCCTGTCATATTAGGCTGGCAAGAGTAAAACATACACGATTGTTATTATGATTGATTTCAACGCTCAGTACTCTGTTTAGAACACATAGTAATTGTTCAGGAAATTTTCTCTAGTGTTTTTGCTACACTGCTTGATTTCATCTAAGAAGTTAACTGGATCAAGTGAGGAAATAGATGACCCGCTACTTCATCAATGGTCAAGTACTGCATACATATGGTATGTGAGAGAAAGAGAGAAAAGGAGTGAGAGAAGAAAAAGGGATTCAGGGTTCTATGACTGTCTCAGAACACTGCCGTCCTGCTAAGCTCAGGAAAATACACTTCATCGACAACGGCTGGGTTCCCCCTTCTTCTGTCATTTGGGGTTCTAGCCTACCCCTGTCGTTTAGTAGTCATATGACTCAGGGAAAATTATATAAGCCCTGGGTATCAGTTATCTATTGCCATTTAACAAGTTATCCCCATAATCCAGTTGCTTAAAACAACCATAAACGATTATCATCTTACAGAGGTACTGCGGATCAGGAATTCTGGAAGTAGAGAATACAGTTAGAATGTAATGGCTAAGTGGAGAGCCAGAGAAGAGAAAGAGCAATTACGGGGATCATTTTATAAACTATAAAAATGTCTAACCAAGGTACTTTATACTTGAAATTAATAATAAAAAGAATGTCCACCAGGTCTGAAATAATCTACAGGCATGATTGGAACTGGACGATCACTTCAAAGATGGCTCATTTACAAGTTTGAGAAGTTGGTGCTGGCTGTTGGAAGACTTCGTTCTTTGCCATATGGACCTCTCCATAGGTCTGCTTAAGTGTTCTCAATACGGTACTAGCTTCACCCAAAGCGAGCAATCTTTTTATGACTATGACCTAGCCTCAGAAGTCATACACTATTGTTTCCACTGTATTATGCCCATAAGAGATCAACCTGATACAGTGTAGGAGAGGCTTCACAAGGAGGTGAATACAAAAAGGTGAGGATCCTTAGAGTCTGGTTACCATGTCTTCTAAGTCTCTGATCCAACATTTATACAATGCAGATGATAATGACCTCTACCTCACAGGGTTACTGGGAGGATTAAAGGGCATCATCTATTCAAAGTGCCTATTTTCCAGCACTTTATCATTGAATGTAGTTCTCTTCATTCATTCTGTACTCACTCCTTCTAGGTTCTAGCAGTGTGTGTGTGTGTGTGTGTGTGTGTGTGTGTGTATGAACCTGGACGCCTTGGCCACCTGATGGAATCTATGTACTATTTCTTGGGGTAATATTTTTAAATAAAAAAGTACACAGTATTTCAGAGAATACAAATTAAACCAAAATACAGCAATTAGAATATTTTTAAACATATTTATGATATAGTTGCTACTTTATTAAGATTTTAAGTAATAAGACCCAAAAGCAGGTCTAATAACTATTATATTTTGAAAAGAGTGATAAGGCAAATGATATTTTGAGATATTTGCAAAAACTATAATGTGATTAAACAAGTCTGTGTTTTCCATTTCATGACAAAGTCACAAGTACTGCCAATGGTACTATGGTCCTATGACTATGTTCATACTTGAAATAAATGCTAAATTCCAGTTAGAGGTTATTGTAAATAAAGATATAATTATTTTCCCATCCAAGCTTACAGATCTTATGAACACTAACCATGGACTCAATGGGGTTCACCAGATTCTGCAGTAAACTTCTAACTATCCTCATACTTTAAAAGAAATGAGAAAATGGATAGAGTTCTAATAGTTAATATCTTCTACAAATAATATAATTTTGTTCATATGTAGTGTCTCCCCTGGCATTCTTCTTTCAAAATGGTCACCTCCTTGAATTGAACATGTACCTATGTAATGCTTTCATTTAAATGGATTTTAATGAATCTTTAGACCTAGATAAATGGATTTACAGAAGTGGTACATTAAAAGGCCATTTTAAGTTTTGAATTGAAAGGACCTTTAATTTACAGCACCAGAAAATATCCATTCCATGGCTCAAAGATCCTTATGGATTATAAAAGAGGAAACGACTAACAGAAAAGGAATTATTCACCACATTATTAAACATGACAAAAAAGCTTCTGAATTGGAGCTTAAAACAGGCTATTTAAGATTCCAGCAATCCCTGGGACTTTGGCAACAAAAATGTTCAAAAGCCTTTTATAGTTGCTGTCAGATTTCTGTAAAGCATTTGAGATTCCTGTGAACTTATTTATATAACAAGCTAAAACCTGAAGCCGACTTGAAAGTCTTTCTATTCTAATTATGTAGAATTGGAAATGCCTAGAAATGATGTTGAGTGTTCTCCCAAGAATATCCTCCTGAAATGGTGGTTTCAGAACATGGTGTTTAGAACAAGGAATGAGAGTGTAGCTGCTATGGCTTATGATAAGGACTAGTTACAGCAGATAGACAAACTATAGTTTGGTAAAGTGGTTTTAAAGAACTGCCACTTAGCAATTCTCTCTGCAGTAGCACATTCTAAATGACTGCTCATATTGTTCCCTTCTGGCCTACTACAGTGGCTTATTTCTAAACCTCTATAGTTCGGTGTAATCATGTAGCAAAATAATTCAGGAGATAATGACCCACCAGGATATCAGCTGCTGAAGTTCTTATCACAATACTGTTCCCGATGCTGTGTGTAACTTTCCAAGCCAACTCTTTAAAGTCTTATGCTTCAGTATTCCAGCTTGACATCTGGTTCCTCTGTCTTCAGAAGATATGACAGAAGACGAGAGTCAGTACTACCCCAAGTTAGAAATATGAGAAGATACTCCAAAGAAAAACATTAGGATTGATTTTGGGGGGAAATAAAGCTCTTGAAAGCTTCTACAACAGCTCGTAATGATCCCACCTTTTGGGATTCACACCCTTATGTAATCTTCCTTCCTTCTGAGTGTGGGCTGGACCTAGTAACTTTTTTTTTTGACAAACTAAACATGGCACAGATATTAGGATGTTAACTCTGACATTAGTTTATAAGAGACTCCATCGTTCTCATTTTCTCTGGCTCTTCTTACTTGCTACATCAGATAAAGCAACGTGCCCTATGGGGAGCCCTATGTGGCAAGGAACTGAGGCCGACGGTCCAACAACCCTAGAAGAACTGAATCTTGCCAAGCACTATGTGAGTGAGCTTGGAAGCAGAATATCTCCAATTCTCACAACAAGATATAGACACCAATATCAGCCATGCAAAGCGACTTGTTTTCGTCTCATACAGAGCAAGAGAAGGTCTAGAACAGGAAAATGAAGCCGCCTCCTTCTAGCTCCAAAGCCTGTACTTTATTCACTACATTATACTGTCTCTCCAAATGAATTCTGTTTCAAATACTAGATTGTGTATTGCTGGCTTGGAAGTTAGAACACAATTCTCCTAGAGACAAAATGATGTCACTGAAAATAGGGCTTTACCAATAGGAGAGAGGGGAAGGGAGAGAAGATGCAGGCATAGGGAGAAGGGATGAGGCACTGACAAAGGCTCCTGTACTAACAATTTCCAAGTCTTAGCATGTTGGTCCAGGGGGCTGTTAAGGGGTAGAGGAGTGCAGACAAGTATAAATGCCTGAAGAACCTGAGAAAACCAAGTGGCCTCATCCCATATTTCCTTATTTGGAGTTGGCTTTGACTTGATCCTAGGGTCTTTGCAGATATAATTAATTGAAGATATCGAGATGAAATCATCCAGAATTTAGGGCAGGGCTTAAATCCAATGACTGATTTTTTTTTTTGTAAGAGAAATAAGGGGGAAGTTTGCAAACAGAGACATGGAAGAGAAGACAGAGGCAAACACTGGAGCTAGGGTATCGCAAGCCAAAGAATACTAGGAGCTACCAGATGCTGGAAGAAGCAAAGGATTCTCTCCTAAAATCTTCAAAAAGAGTGTGACTTTGTTTGCATTTTGATTTTGGCCTCCGGAATTGTTGAGAGAGTAAATTTCTGTTGTTTTAAGCCACCATTCTGTGGTATTTGTTACAGCAGCCCTAGGAAACTAATACAAACCCCAAGTAATACCAATGCCCAGCTAGAGATGAAAGCTACTTGAAGTTGTCATGTCAGCCTCCCCAGATCAAGCACTATTTTGGTCAAGTTAGGACCCAGACGGTAACAACTGGCAGTGAGAACAGCTGTAATAATAATCAAGACGTTAACTTTACCTTCAAAAGAAAATGTTTAAAAGTCAATGGGTGAAAAAAAAATTTTTCTATGAGGTCACTGTAAAAGATTTAATTAGAAATAATAACTATAAATCAAGATGTATATTACACTATAGTTGAAAATCATCTCCAGATTAGCATAATGTCAGACACGTAGCATATCCTCCACAAGTGGGGCTGTACCTTTCCCTTCAGGAATAAAAGTTGAGAAATCTGAGACAATCAGGTGGTCCTAACCTAACTTGGATGTTAGCTGCTGGTTAATGCTCTTGAGTTTTTCTTCAAAAACTTTTAAAACTAAACCTTTATAGTAGTAGGTCCTGCTCTAAGAAAGTCTTAGAAGACAGTATTAGGACATATCATATTTCAAGAAAAAAAATGATGTGACTACAGCAAAATAATTCTGTCTATGACTTGATAATTAGATATAATTAAATTGCTGGCCATGATAGCCTATACCTAAACAATTATAAATACCAACTAATGAGGGCAGAAATCAAAGGATGAATACTGAATAATATCCATAAACATATCAAAAACATCACGAAAAGCTTTCTACGCAGAAAAAAGTGTGCAAATATTAAAATGCTTTCCCTTACATAGTCATAAACTGAAATTGAAATGTGTATTTTTTGTTTTGCTTATTGGCTTTGTTTCAAATGGCTATTATTATATTTTGATAGTCAATTAAAACACATTCGCCAAACTAGAAATCTGCTGAAGTATATAAGTACAAACATGCATAAATATAAACTATTGAACTGAAACATTAAAATATTCTCCATAGCAACCCTAAATCAAACTGATATTTTTTTTTTTTGGTTCCCCTGATGCCAATACATATAGTACATTAAACCCGCAGCTTTCAAAGCATAAAAATGCTTTTGAAAACATAAGTGATCTACAGATGATGTTCACATATACTCTAACATACATTATACATCTTGGTTTTATAGCTATTATTTCTTTTCCAAGATTACATTTCTATGAGAAAATAGCAGTCTAAACATGATAATAGGTCACTAATTGTCATAATGGAAAGAGAAATTTTGATTTCACAGATTCTGACTATTGGGATTTTTATGTCCATAGTGATAGATTACTTATGTCTAATTGGCGCTTTTCAAAAAAAGTTCTAGTCAAAGACCACAGAATTTAGGAACTCCAAAAGTTAAGGAGGAAGGACACCAGTAGTAACAAAGATGAGAAAAGGATAAAGATTCTCTAGTCTTTGACTTCAAAGTCACTGATTGGTCTCCACAGAAGCAAAGCAAGCATATATGCTTTATCAACCTTCCCTGACAGCAGATAATGTTTAATAAATGTTTGTTAATTGAGAAAGAGATCAGGAATAGATCTCAAAGTGATCTAACTATATGTTTTCTTTCCAGTTCCATAGGTCACAGGAAAAGAGACTACAGTATGCCTGCTATTTGGCATCGGAAATGAGATAGTTCCATGTTTAATGCCATAAAACTATCCTGAGAAAGTTTAGTGTTCACTCCCTTCCCAGAATTCAGGGAAAATCAACAGTGAGCACATGAGAGAGCCCACTCAGATGAAGGGTGATCCGGGATTTAAGAGTTCACAAAATACACTTTAAAACTCAGAAATTGGGCTTTCAAATCACGTGAACAAAGTTTTACATGAATTAAGATCTACTTTGGGCTAGGATCCATCACCATGTGATATAAATCAAAATCTCGACAACAACAAAATACTTCAAAATGTAAAAGCTATATCTCAGGTGGTATCATAGAATTCACTAGAAGGTAAAACTACTGCAAATTGCATTTTTAAAAGCAATCTCAGTGATATGTTCTACCCTAAAACCACCAATTCCCTTTCAACCGACATTCATTATCAATCCTTTTAAACAACTTTCTATGAGCAATGTAGTCATGTCTTCAGAGGCACAAGAGGGAATAAAGAGTAAAGAACTTCAAGGGGGAGAATTTAGAGTCTTAGTTTTTGTCATTGTTGAAAAGAATGCTGGTTAAGTTCTATGCATTAAAATAACCCATGCAAAACATGCTTGATGAAATAAGACAAATAACAAAACAGACCCACTCTTGCATGTCTGAGTGTACTTTTGAGACCCTGAAATGCATTTGATGCATTGAAACATGAAACATCAAATTCTACAGCTGGAAGGGATCCCTGCGATTAATCATTCCAAAGGAGCCCTCCAGAGGAAACTAAATTCCAGCAAACACAAAGAAATGTGACTAAGGTCACAAGTTAGTTGGGGACAGAGGTTGGACCAGAATACATATATAACTTCATTATACCACATTTTTAGTTTCTAAACACCAATAGGCATGAATGTAGAAACAATGACTACAATATATGCTGTGCCTAAAATACAATTACAAAAATAAACCAACAGTCTCATTTGTTTACCTTTGTTTTTCACCAAGAACATTCCCATTACCACAGACCCCTCATGTTATCCTTTTGGAGCCACACCCATTTCCCTCCTTATCTACTTCCAAACCCATCCTTGACCTTAACCACTGGTAACCACCAATCTTTTCTCCATTTCTATACTTTTGTCATTTTAAGAATGTTACTTAAACGAATTCACACATGTAGCCCTTTGAAATTGGCTTTTTTCACTTAGCATAATTCTCTAGAGACTCATGCAGGTTATTGTTTGTATCAATAGCTCATTATTTTAATACTGAGTAATTTCCTCGATGTGACACCACATTTCATTTAACCATTTGCCTGAACATCTATGTTCCTTTTTTTTTTCTTCCAGTTTTTGACTATTATGAATAAAGCTGCTATGAACATTCATGTGTGGATTTTTGTGTAGATCTAAGTTTTCATTTATCAGAGGTAAAATGCCCATAAGTACAAATACTTGGTTGAGAGGTACTTATATAATTAATTTTTAAGAAACTACTGAACTGTTTATCAGAGTGACTGTACCATGTCACATTCTCACCAGCATGGGTACAAAATGTAAGTCAACAGAGGAAGGATAGATTTTTCAACTAATGGTGCTAGAGCGATTGGACATTCACAGGCAAAAAGAAAAACAAACAAATGAACAAAAAATGGCCTAAACCTTACAGCTTGTACAAAAATTAACTCAGAATGAAGATGTGACCTATTTCCTCCATATCCTTGCCAGTATTTAATGTTGCCACTTTTTTTTTTATTTTAGTCATTCTGATAGGTATATATATTTCCATGTGGTTTAAATTTTCATTTTCCTCATGGCTAATGATGTAGAACATCTTTTCATGTGATTATTTGATGAAATGCCTATCTGTATCTTTTGCCCATTTTCTAATTGGACTGTTATTTTTTTCCTGTTGAGTTTTGAGAATTCGTTATAAATTCTGGGTAATAGTTCTTTGTTGGAAATGTGGTTTGCAAATATTTTCTCACAGTTCATAATCCATCTTTTCAGTCTTTTAACAGGGTGTATGTATCAGAGAGCAAAGGTTTTTAATTTTGATCAAGTTCAATTTATCCAGTTTTCCTTTTACGGCTCATATTTTTGGTATCAAGTTTAAGAACTCTTTGCCTAGATGTGGATCCCAAAAATCTCTCCTATTTTTTCTAAAAGATTTATAGTGTTATATTTAAGTCCAAAATGGTGGCATTTGGTGTCAATTTTTGTTGAATGATTGAGATTTAGGTCAAGATTTTATTTTTTTATTTTGGTCTATCCATATCCAATTGCTCCAGGATCATTTGTTGAAAAAGCTAACCTTACTCTACTAAATTGCTTTTGCATATTTGTAAAAAATCAGTTGGTCATACTTGTACAGGTCTATTTCTGGAATTTCTATTCTGTTGTATTGATCTGTGTGTTACATTTCTGTTAATGACACACAGACATAATTTCTGTAAGTTTTTAAATTAGATAGACTGCCCCCTACCATTTTCTTCTTTATAAAAATTGTTTTAGCTAATCTAGTTCCTTTGCCTTTACGTATAAATTTTAGAATAATCTTGTCTATATCCACAAAATAATCTTACTTGGTTTTTGATAGTAATTATATTTAGCCTGTAAATCAATTTGGGGAGAAATAACATCTTTACTATGATGAGTTTTCTAATCTATGAAAACAGTATGTCTCTATTTATCTAGATCTTTGATTTCTTTCATCGGCATTCTGAAGTTTTCAGCATATAAACCCTGTACATGTTTTGATAGATTTACATCTAAGTATTCTATTTTTTGAGTGCTTAATAATGGTATTGTATTTTTGATTTGGTGTCCACATGTCATTGCCAGTATAAAGAAATATAATTGATTTGTATATGCTGATCTTATATCCTGCAGCATTGCTAAATTCATCTATTTTAATTTTTTTAATTTTTTTAATTCATTAAGTATTTTATTTATTCTTAGTCTTTATTTTTATTTTTCTAAATTTATTTATTTAAATTAGTTTCAAGTATACAGTACATTGGTTAGACATCTATAGTTCATAAGACGATCCCAATTGCTCTGTCCCTCCCTGGCCCTCCACCTAGCCATCACATTCATTCCCTCTGCCATGCTCCTCTTCCCTATGACCAACTATCAACTACTAATTTGTACTTCTTTAACCCTTCACCCCATTCTCCCAGCCCCTTAACTCCCTGCCTCTCAGTCCGTTACCAGATTGTCCTCTATATTTGTGAGTCTATTTTTGATTAGTTTGTTCTTTTTGTTCCTTAGATACCGCATATAAGTGAAATCATATGGTGTTTATCTTTCTGTGTCTGACTTATTTCACTCAGCATAATAACCTCTAGGTCCATCCATGTCATTGCAAATGGTAGGATTTCATTTTTTTAATGGCTGAGTAATATTCTATTGAATATATGAACCATAATTTCTTTATCCAATCATCTGTTAATGGGCATTTAGGTTACTTCCATATCTTGGCTATTGTAATTGTGCTGCCATGAATATTGGAGTGCATAGATCTTTACGAATTATTCTTTTGGTTTTCTTTGGATGAATACCCAGAAGTGCAATTGCTGGGTCAAAAGGCATTTTTAATTTATTGAGAAACCTCCATACTGTTTTCCATAGTGGCTGCACCGATTTGCAATCCCACCAACAATGTATGACGGTTCCCTTTTCTCAGCATCTTTGCCAACGCTTGCTGTTTTTTGATTTATTGATGATAGCCATTCTGACAGGTGTGAGGTGATATCTCGTTGTGGTTTTTATTTGCATTTCTCTGATGGTCAGTGACCTTGAGCATCTTTTCATATGTCTATTAGCTATCAGTATTTCCTCTTTGGAGAAATATCTGTTCAGGTATTCTGCCCATTTTTTAATTGGATTGTTTGCTTTTTTGAGTTGTATAAGTTCTTTATACATTTTGTATATTAACCCCTTATCAGATGTATCATTAGCAAATATCTTCTCCCAAACAGTCGGTTGTCTTTTTGTTTTGTTGATGGTTTCCTTTGCTGTACAAAAACTTTTTAGTTTGATGTAATCCCATTTGTTTTTCTTTTGTTTCCCTTGCCCAAATTCATCTATTTTTAGAAGAAAAAAAAAATCAGATTCCCTAGGGCTTTCTATGTAGTCAATCAAATCATCTGCAAATAGGGAAAATTTCACTTCTTCCTTTATAATCTGTACTCTTTTTGTTTCCTTTTCTTCCCTTATTATGCTGGTTAGATCCTCCAATAATATGATGAACAGCAATGGAGAGAGTGGACATTTTTGTCTTATTCCCAGTTTTAGGAAGAAACCATTCAGTCTTTTACCATTAGGTATGATGTTACCTACTGTATTTTTTATAGATGTTCTTTAACAAGTTAAAGAAGTTCCCCTCTTTTGCTAATTTTCTGAGGGTTTTTATCATGAATGGATCATGAAAATTTTCACATGCTTTTTTCTGCAGGAATTGATATGAGCATATGATTTTTCTTCCTTAGCCTGTTAATTTGGTCCATTACATTATTCCACTTTCAAATAAGCCCATTTGGTCATTATATATAGTTATTTTTATATACTATTAAATTATAGTTGCTAACATTTGATTGAAAATCTTTACATTTACACTTTTGTAGGATATCAGTCTGCAGTTATCTTTTTTTCCTTATTGTTTTGGTATTGGGGAATACTAGACTTCATAAAATCAATCAGTAAATGGATAGCTTTCCTTCATCTGAGACTGTTTTGACTGCTCCTGCATTTCTGCAGAACATTTTCACTGGATACATATTTCTGAGTTAATAATTCTCTTCTTTCAGCACTTACAAAACATGGTGCCACTTCTAGACTGGGATAAGTCAGCCTTGTTACTGCTGGTGCAATTCCTGACCCTCCATCAGGCCTCCTCTGGTACCACTACTTCTTTACTGCTGGGGTAGAAATTCAGGCTCTGGTGGTGGACTGGAGTCATTACAACCCAGGAGATAATGAAAGCTACCTACTTGGCCTTCTTTGACACCAACCTAGAAAAGAGGTTTGGGTGCTTCATTACAGCCCAGGGCAGGTAAAAGTCTAGGGTCCCACACTTGACTTTTGCTGCTGTAAATGAGGTGAGACCACAGTTCGGTTTGTCTGTTTGTGGTGTTTGGTAGAATAAATGTTATCTAAAAGTTTACTATATTGCTAGACTGTCCCTTTCCTAATTATTTGACTAGAGAGAATGGGCTTTTGTCATGACCTTTTTGCCTGGGCCTTTGGCTTTAACGATTGCTCGCTTCTTTAGTTCTAGGCCTGAAATGTCTGAGGCAAAAGTAAAATCTAGGAAACTCACTAGAGTATTGTTTTCTGCCTGATTTCTCACTACCTTTTGGAATATATATATATATTTTTGTCTTATATTTAATACCCAGGATTTTTTTGCTGTACATAATGAGAAGAAAGACAAGCGTAGCTATTCCATCTTCCCAGAAGTGGAAGGCCCTTTACCTTTGTTTTTAAATAAATGTTTTTCTCTTCACTGTTACCTCACCAGACCCTATCATGTAAGAGGATTTAAGAGAAAGGAGAGTAATAACAGAAATAACAAGAGGATTTTAGTTTTACTCTAGAAGAAACAAAGAAAGAAATAGATATGGGGAGAATTGTAGTCAAAAGACTCAAGTTCTAATGGAAGGATTGTCAGTTAATAGACTTGTGACCTTGTCTGTCTCTTAAACATTCAGTCAATCTCATTTTTTTTCCTGCAAGATGGAGATGATACTTGCCTAAATGCCCTTCCACAGTTGCTGTCAGTACAAGATGACATAGGGTATAGAATGATGTTTAGTCAATTTTTAGTCAAGATATAAATAAAAAGTACATTATTTCATACTGATGATGAACTCGCTGCCCACTGCCCACCCTTCTTCAACAAAACCCAGTCTTTTCCGTTTTTTTCCTCATTTTTCAGCATTGATCCTGCCACTATTGATCCACTGGTACAAGTCAGAAACATGAGGCATTTGGGATATCTCTGACTCTCTCATTCTATACCAGTTTAATAAGAATATCATTGAGCTTCTGGATAGCACTCAAATCTTTCCCTCTCACTCCCTTAGCCCCTAGATACAGCCCTCATTCTCTCTAACCTCTGTTATAATAGTCACTGTACTGATTTCCTTGGTTCCAACCTCTTCTCTAAACAGCAACCAGAATCTCCAGATCCCAAATCAGATCTCCCAAAAGCATTCTAGAATCTCTAGGGTTCCTTAGATCCCTGGATCTCATTCAGGCTTGCCCTCTCTCAAGAATTTAATTTGTTCATTCACTCAAAACACTGAAATGATTTTCCATTAAATGAATATTCTAAAATAAAAATCTAATCTAAAAGCATTCGAATTCTTTAATATCTTTACGATCAATAAAATAAAACTAACATTAGTGTTTTAAAAAAGTAACTCCGTGAAATAAGGCATTAGCATTGCTTTATAAGATGAAAAATTCGAAGTGTACAGGAGAGCTATTATGTTTTACCAGGAAAGTCTTACATATGTACTACTTAAGAATGGAAATATCAACTATAACCTGCAAACCTTCACTACGACTCACAAAACAGATAAACCACATCTGACCAAGACAAGATTACAGACTAACCTTAAACTATTTTATCACTAGCTCATTCAAAGCCATGAGTTATCCTCATAGACTTATAAACTCTGACTGTTCTAACAGCTGCCTAGTTGATATAGCTTGACCTACCGCTACAAAGAGCATCCCATGACTAATTCCAGTCCTGAAAAACTTCTAGCACCCTTCATTAATTCTTCTTTTTTGGATGCCCCACAGTTCTTCTGGTGTGTGTTCACCCTTGCTGTAGCAGGCCAATCATCCTACCTTGAAATTTAAGTATGTTTCTGATGATCTTTAATAACTGGGCTTTAGCAAAATAAAAACTTAGAAAAAGGTATAAACAATTCACATCTAACTTTGAACAGTTGTTACCTCTTCTGAGAGGAAAGGGCTGAGGGGAAAAGTAGGGGATGAAAGAGGGTATAGATTACTCTTTATTCTTCTGTAGTATCTGAATTTTTAACAATGAAATTGCACTCATGTTTTATCTCTGTGGTTCATAAACTTACATTAAATGCTAAATATAGAGCCTGTCAATTAAAAACTATATATAATCTTATAAAAGAAGAAAAATGCTTGCTCTCAGGAGACAATTAAATACCTGCATTGAGTACATGTATTTAAACTGCTTATGATTCAATGTCAAACTGATATTTTTTGCATCTATTTTAATTGCCTTTTAAAAGAAGTAGCAGGAGGTTCCAATTAGGAATTAACTGCAGGCCACTTTGAATCAATATGCTGTGGGAAATAAATGATGCTGTTCTTGTGTTCTACTTTTTGAAGATACTAGTCATTCCCTTTTCTTTAATCACTAAGAGTTCAAGGAAAGCTTAGAATTTATCGAAAGAGACAAGAAAAACGGCTTCTGACTAAATGTGGCTTCGGTGTGGGGTGTTCTTCATCTACTCTCTAGCACTGTGCCTTGAACTAAATAGCTACTTAAAAAGAAAATCAAACAACAAATTTTGTTGATTAGGACTGGTATGAGCAACCACACTACAGAAGAATTCTGAAATGTAATTTTCTATTTCAAAAGGTTTTCTTCACTATTCTCTAATCTTGCAAGAATATATTACTGATGTCTAACTCATATCCTGACTGGAGAAAATTCTGAGGCTATGTCCTTTCATCAAAGTTAATTGGGAGAAAGTGTCACCCATCAGAAAATTCCATCTAAGTGAAAACTAAACTGAACCGGTCAGGCTCAAATGGGGCTGATTTGAATTTCTCATCAAGTAGTTTAAGGTATCATAGACAAGATTGCCTTGAGTTAGAAAAGGCTTTGATGCCATCAGTTTTACACCAGGATCAAAAAACAATTTTCAACTTTTATTGCAAGTTTTGTTAATAAGTTTCTCTTCTTTTGGTCACAGTTATAAAAATCTTCTAATATTTTTATTGCATGAGAATAAAGCTAGGGAGGACTTAAATTTCAGGCAAATTGGAGATAGGTTTTTAAAATACTATCATCAAGACTGATAATTGGCATGACTGGAAACCACTTTCTCCCAAATCAAACAGAGCCTGGAGTGATGCTAAATTCAGATCATTATATCAGCCTACTGTAGAGACTATCAGAAGACCCTATTTCCACTCATTTCTAAAACACTAATTACTATGCATGACATCCAAATTCCAACCGCAATAGGTGTTTTCACTGGCTTATGAGAGCAATGCAGTGATGACTAATGAGTTTCAGCTCCCTTGCCAGCATTGATTGCCAACTGCTGCCTGTCACATAGTAGAGAGAAATTCTTAACTTGATTCCGGGCCTTGTAGAAGGTAATGGCACAATTAAACAGCGATGTTTGCCAGTGTGGCAAACTACTGCTAATTGTTCTGCGTCCTCTCTCAGAATGTATGTTGCTGGACACATGGGAGGCTATGTTTCAGAACCCCCTTTGCAGCCGGACAGGGCCACATGACCAATTCTAGCCCACAAGCTGTGATCGATCGGTGATTACGTGCACTTGACCGTGCCTCTCTTCCCCAATTGTGGTGAACCTTGTAGACCCTTGACAAAGGTGCCTCAAGACAGCAGTGGACTAAAATGCTGAGCCCTGCTTGTTGGAGAGCAGCCCTGGAGAGCCACCTGGAACTATTGTGGGCCTTGCAAGGATGAGAAATCAATCACAGTTGATTAAGCCATGCAGATTTTGGTATCGTTTGTTACTGTATTATAACCCGGCCTACTCTGAATTCTACATTGATGTCCAGAGCAGGAACAGGAGGCAGGAGTGTCCAGTACTTGGCATTTCTTAGAAGATCACAAATCAACCATCAGGAACACTGGTTGATCTTGCATTTGAAACACACACCAACACCATGGTGAATTTCCATCTGATGTAATGGGAATTCTTGTACGATCGCATTGCTTATCTTCATTTTGATTACTACCAACTGTGACTTGCACCTTGGCTCCTTTACCCTTTACTTCTTTACTTAAGCAAACATGTTCAGAGCAGACTTGATATATCATAATTATAAATACTGTAAGTGTCCCTATGAAAAGCAGAAGTTGCCATTGTCGTGGCTCTTTTCATTGTCTGTGAACACTCTAGCACAATTAAACATTAAGTATTTCAGTAAAGGGGTCACTTGGGCCAGCCTCTATTTTGGCAGATAAACTACAATTGCTGCCTTTACTTTTTAACAGATCTGTGTCAGCAGGATTCCAGCAGACAAGGTGTCTATAACAATGGAACAAATGACCAGCACCGTAGGTACCAAAGTTTACGCTTTCACAGTGCTTACCAGATGCCAGGAATTATTCCATGAGCTTGACACATATCAATGTGTTTAAACCTTTCCACAGTTTTGAGGGATCATTGCTCCTCTTATTGCCATTTTATAGATGAGACAACTAATGTGTGAGTTCACATGCTAACAAAAAGCACTGCTTTTATCATCATAAACTAGAATTTCCAGATGAAACATTGGATAAGTAGTCAAATCTCAGATAAACAACAAAAAACTTCTGGTAAAAGTATGTGCCACCTATCTCATTTTCATACTTAAAAAAAAAAAATCTTCACTGTTTATCTGAAATTCAAATTTAACTGGCTCCCTAACTTATTTGTGAAATAGTTTTAACTTTATTAAGTAAGCAGGCTAAACTGATTGTGCATGTCTCTATCAAAGTAAATTAAAGGGATATGAGGGGAAAAAATAAACCTCTGAATCTAGTCTATTATAAAAATAAAGTGCAAAA
>NW_006440638.1:18983121-18991380 GCF_000325575.1 Pteropus alecto | reverse complement strand
TGATGAAAATCCTACCTGTGAATCTCTAAGGCATTCACTTCATTCGAATTGGGGAATGGAGTTTGTAAGAAAACACAGAATATTCTATTATTATTAGTTATTATTATTATTATTTTTACAACATGAAGCTTGTTAAAACAGCAACATGAATATTCTAACTCAGGCAGAGATAAAAGGACATAATACACAGGAAACACTGCTCTCACTGTGTATTCTCAAAAAAGCCATTGTCAGTCCTATTCAGTAAAGTCAATCAAAAACAGTGCTTACCATGGCAGGAGCACATGCTGAGTTTAACGTACTATGGACAAATAACGAAATTGGTATAGGGAGAGACAAATGAAATTTTCAGATCTAAGGAACCTTGGAATGAAGTGCTTCCAGAGACTCTTAATAACATCATTTGAAACTCTTGGTCTCTCTTCCAGTTTCTGTTTCACGTAGGGCTATGAGTTACTGCCAATGAGCTAATATTTACTCTCAGCCCAAGCACAGTGTGTCTCCAACCATCATTCGTCAAGAGCTTCAAAACAATGTGTTTATCTTTCGGCTGTTATGAATATTAATAAATTAAGATCTTTAAACTGTCTAGAAAGATGAAAAAACTGCCAAGAGCTTGGGTGCAGATGATGTATTTACGTACATTAGAGAAGTACTATTAACAGTAATTAATGGTGCTTTTACATCTCAAAATGCATTGCAATCGACTGTCTATTTGTTTTAGAGATGTCTGCAGTCATAAAATAAATCTTATGCTAAATGGATACTTAGTAATTTTTAATAATTTTATACTGAGATGTGCTATTTAATGTTTTGGCAATAACAGTTTTTTAAATTTAGAATTTTTATTGAACTTTATTAAAGTAATGAGACTGCATTGCTTACATTCTACCTTAATTCAGAATGCTTATAAAGGTCACGAAGGCTAATTTAAAAGGCTGTATTTTGGAAAAAGCAAATTCAGTCAGTTAATAGCTATACAATTAAAACATAATTCCACTACTTTCTAAAGGAACTCACATTTAGTAATGTGGCATGTCTTCGAGAGGTTTTACACTTTAAAAATTTAGGACATATCACTGTTATGAAACAGAAAAGACATACATGAGAGAAGAATTTTGCTAACACCAGTTCTCTCCTTGACTTAGTCTAACTTTTGATTAGAACTAGAGAGAAAAGCACTTGGCAAAGTATAGTGATGAATATTTACATCAACTGAACTTCCAAAGAAGTTAAACTTACAAAACATATCTCCCCCCAAGTCAATACATTCTGTAAGATTTCACTGGTGACTTAAGGTCCATTTTACTTAAGAAAACTAAGAATAAAATAGAAAATATATTTGCTTTAAGGGTGTCAAAGTTATGTGGAATAGAAATTTGAACTAAAATACTTAACCCAGTCAGCAGCCTTCTCGAGAAGAATAGAAATTGTAAAAGCCGATTTGGGGGGAATCCTGGTAAGAGTTACTAAGATGTCATTTGCATTCCTCTTAAATGTGTCTAGACTGAGAGGTTCCTCGGTGCCTTTTTCTTTCAGTCTACTTTATTTCCACTAGGAGCAACTGTTTGAATCTTTGATAATAGATCTTCATAACAATTTTTCATAACAATACGTGTGCAAAATTAAATTGAGTTTCTTGGTACTATTTACAGTATGGTAAGAGAGTTTATAAGGCAATAATTCTAAATATAAAACAAACAAATGTTACATGATTTTACAAATTTAAGGAAATATGTAGGTGGAGTATTAAATGTACTTGGCATGTTTAAAAATATACTTGATGCTTGTCAACTCCCAAAGAATTCAGACATATTGTTTGTGTTATCAATAACAAGAAAATCATGAAGCATTGATTACGAGAGTGTTTTTGCTTCATCCTAATCACAATAATAAGAACTACATGCTGATTTATTTTGTAATTTGGCAAAAATCTGACACATGAATCCTGGGAAGGCAAAGCTAGTCAAGTTTATTTGTTCTTAAAAAATTATAAATCAAGAAACCATGTTCCTTTTTTGACATAAATACTTCCTTCCACCCTACACAACAAAAACGAGAGCATGAAGAGAAATTATTGATATACCTGAGTAACTAAATGCAGACAGGCTGACTTTGATAAGGCCCACATCTCAGAGATAAGGAGCCAGTGTACAACTGTGTCTCCAATAAAGTAATTACTTTAACAAATTCTATCATCTATAGAGAAGTCATATAAAAAAAATCAGTAAATTCACTAGCCACACACCATTTTGTCATTTGACCTTTGATTTCTGTTGTTCAGTACACCCTAATACCAAAAGAAAAGATTCATAGGACTCTCTCCAATATTACAACTGCTTAAAGCAAGACGGTGAAATAATATCAATACAACAATATCTAAACATTTAAAATCCATTTTTACTAATAAAAGGAATATGAGTTCCAGAAGAATTAAATGTCATGCTTGGATTTTTGCCACTGAGGAAAACCTACTCTAGCATATGTTGTATGACACTGATATTTACTTTGAGTTTATTTTTTAAATGACAACTGCTATAAGTATCATGGATTCATGCATCCTTAAAGTCTTGCAGGGTATAAATAGTAGGGCTAAATATTTTTACAAGCCACATTACACTGTTGTTGTTTTGTTCCCAGGGAAAAGAGGTACTTTTTCAAGTACTGTACTACCGATCTATTCCTGGGGTCAGCTGAAGCTGTCATGATCTTGGGATAAGACTGTGACAGAGAGCTGGTTCCCTGCCATGGTGATTCCTGGAGCTCATGTGCTGGATGTGGCCAGACTCTTAGGGTAACCAGGGCCAATCAAAGTAGAGAAGGTGGGGGCACTGCTATTTTCAAGACACATACAGGTTCAGCACACGCAGGTGGTACATGATTGTGATGATCATTACGAATGATGACAACAGCTGCCAACATGAACTGAGAGAGTGTTATGTGCTGCACAATATGCACAGTATTTTAACGTGTCACCTCACTGTATCCTCACAACACCTTGTGAATTTAAAACTATTAGCAACACTACGTCACAAAATAAAGTGAAAAAATAAAGGCACAGTAGTTACTTTGCCCAAGGTCATTGGAAGTTAGACTCAAATCCATGTGTTTACTGAGCTCACGTTGTTTATACCACAGTGCAAGCTGTGTAAGAACTCAGACTTGAGTCAGTCCCAGCTCCATCTCTTACTATAACCTTGAACAAGTTACTTAACCTCACAAATCTTGTTTATTCATTTGTAATGATGCCTACCTTACAGGCATCAGAAAAATCATTTGTAACTTGGAAGTAACCCAATGAAATTACTGGATTCCTTTAGTGTAGTGTTCCCACTTCTGGGCATAACATTTTGTTTATAGGGTTATTTTACAACTCTTACGGAAGATAGTGACTTGGGTAAGTTCTTTGAAACCAGCAAGACATTCTATTCTGCATATAACCCAACAATCTATCAAATTATATAATTAACTGTGTATATACACATAAACATATATGTACACATATATGTTTATGTGTGTGTGTGCGTGTGTATAGTCAAATGATCATCTTTGAACTGATTTTAACATCTTACTAGGTCTCTCATCAATTAATGAGCTGAATAAGATCTTGAACCTTGTTTATTTCATATTTGCACAAGAGCCATGCATTTGCCTTTCTGCAAATTGTCTATTTTAGCCACTGGATTGTCTCATGAATTAAGTGAAACGGTTCATATATAATGTTCAGTATGGGGCATGTCACATATGATTCAACAAATGTCATCTATTATATCACTGCTGTGATCATCTCAGTAAATATTACCACCACTACCACACCATTTAAAATGTTTAATGTTAGAAATGGTTGTTTCTGTTTACTCATACTCAAATACTAACAGGGGAGAAGTAATCACTATGTCTGTGAATAGTTCTCAAATGCCACAACATTACCACAGCTGAAGCCACTTTAGAATCTGGTCTTGAGAATGGTTATCTCGCAAATCACACGTTCAGTACAGAAACGGCATTTTTCAGAGATCCACTTTCTATGCACAGAAGGTTGTGCCTCAGCCAGGCTGCCATCACCTCTGTTAAACAGGATTCATTAGAGTGATAATTGACAGTTGTTTCCCCTTCTAAGTGATTGCTCTGTAGTTCCATTATGTCTGTCAAGGACGTGCTAGTAATTAATTACTGATAAACTAAACACCAATTTTGCTTGCAGTGCAAGGTTTGGATCCATTTATCTCGGGAATAGGGTAAGGCGGCAGGGAGCAGAGGAAGTCCACCTCACCAGGTGCATGAAATGCACTGTAAGAAGTTATTAAGGGGATGAAGGAGGAAGGAAAGAGCCTCTGGGAGGAAGAAACCTCCACTTGCACTTTTAAGGCTCCTGGTGTATTTAAAAACAAATTAGGAATTAATCTCAAATCAATGGTCCAAAAAGTATGTTCTAGTTTCTAAAGATACTTTGAATTCTAAAAAAAAAAAAAAAAAAAAGCAGAATAATTAAAATAGTCATAAGATAATAACAACCAATTTTTTAGAAAATTCAAATTGCAGGTAAGGTGAGTGGTCAGGTGGTACGATAGAGGGCTTTTTGCATCTCTGCTAGAATATTTCTGTAACTCTCCTTTTTGGAAATAATATCTAAGTCTAAACTGAGGATTTTTCTTATGAACGTGCAGCCTGAGGTTCAAGGATTGCACCCTCTCTCCTCATTCCTCCGACTCAGACTAATTTTTAAGTAAATCAGAGTATCTCATTTTTCATCTGATATCCTGTGCCTCAGTGGCTGATCTCTTTTCTGCTTGTTTGTTCGTTCACTATAGAGCCAAAGGGGGCTCTTTCTGCTATGACACATATCTCCTCTGCTCTCCAATTCTTCTATCAGCTCAAGTCGTCCCCACAGCCTCAGTGGTCTCTTGGTTCCCCAGATTCCTGCCTCACATGACTTACTAAAATTTTTTGGATGTTCTTAATCACATAAGCTTTCAGTAGGTTTCACATTCAGGTGTATTACCTTATCATTAAACTTCAACTCCTTGAAGATAAAGGCACATATTCAAAGGATAATTAACAATTACAGAGTGCCACTGGTCTGAGAGCCAGTCATGTGGGCACTTGGCAGAGCAGACAAGTAAGCAAGAGCCACCTTTATTTACCCCTTAGCACTCCCCCACCACAGGAAAGGGAGATCATAGCTTTAAATTTTTTTAAAGGTACTCTGTGGATTTTTGGTTTCAGTAGAATCCGAAACCTATAATTTAAAGGCTCTGGATTCTCTGGTATGGCCGAATATCTGTTGATATAAGTTCCTCTTCTATAGTGTTTTTCAAAAGAAGATCCTAGACTGTTCAAAGATCAAAAGAGAGGACTGCTCTCTCAGAGAGATTAGTGCTGAAATGTGTGGAGGTTTAGTCACCTAGGGCAAGAAGCCAGACAAGAACTAGGTAGAAGTCAAGGTCAGCCAAAGACCAAGTGACAAAGACAAAAAGAAGCAAAGGAGCCCGCTAATCAATAATATGTTCAGGCATTGGGCCAGGGGTAGGTAGTGACGGAAGAACAGACCAAGTGCCTGAGAGATAAGGGCAGAGGCAGGTGGCGGACACTCCAGACCTCTCCTGTCAGCTGCTGAGGATCAACCTTTAATGTGCACAACACCCAAGGGAAAAACATCGCAGACATCCTGGAAATACACAGGAAGAGATTAGAGGAGAGACAGAAAACAAAGGGCTAATTTTTAAACTTTTAATTGGAATTAATTTCAAACTTATCTACAAGTTCCAAGAACTATAATAGTACCAGGAGCACCTGTGTAAACCCCCAGATTCATCTATTGTTAACATTTTCCCCATCTGCTTATCATTTGCATTCTCTCTCCCTATAGACACACCTTTTCCTGCCATCATTTTGAAAATAAGTTGCATTCAGAGTATATTTAACGATAAGGATATTCTCTCCTAGCACCAGAGTACGGTAACCAACTTCAGTAAGTTAACATTGGTACACTATTTTATCTAATCTACCATCTTCTCTTTCCCAATTTTGTCAGTTAACCCAATGATGTCCCTTATGGCAATTTCCCCTTTCCAGTAGGATCTTATTTAGTGTCTATATATCTTTAGTTTCCTCTGATTTCAAACATTTCCTTATTTGTCTTTGATTTTTTTTGTTGTTTTGTTTCACAATACATCCCCACTCATACTCCCCCACCACTCCCACACACGGTTTTCTTAAATAGAACTATTTCTTATGTGGAGTTTGTTTCTCTGATGTGTCCCGAAGACTAGATTCATGTTATATATTCCTGGCCCAAATAACCATGTTGCTTATGTAGTGTTCTTCTCAGGACACCACATCAGGAGGCACACAATGTCTGTTTGCCCCTCATTGGTGATTTCAGTTCTGATCACTGGTCAAGATGTTGTCAGGTTTCTCCACTGTATTGTTACTATTTTTCTTCTAAACAGAAAACTGCTTAATATTCTGATTGTGTATTAGACAGGAAAAGGATTTAGTTCATTATGTTTTAGTTACATACTGACAAAGTATGCACACTTTAAAAAGCTTACTGTGTTTTGTTTGTTTTAAATAATGACAAGCGTTTAGGATGTGCACATAATTGTTCACTTTTCTGGTGTCTACCACTTTGGGCTGTAAGCTTTTATTATGTAAAAGCTGTGGTTTGTGAGCCTCTGTTTGTATGTGCTCCTGCAGGCCCTCTTAATAGAATGACACATACACTAACCAATAAACATGACCTTTCTTAAATGTGGTCTAGGGGTGGATTTTCACATTTCAAAGAGCATTTCAGACTATTCAAGCTGAGAGAATTTGACATCAATTGGTCCAACCCACATTTTCAATGTTGAGAAAATTAAGGCCTAGGGAGGAAAAAATGACTTTACCAAGGTCACGTAACACAGTAGTTCTTTAAAAAATGTAAGGGTCCATAGCTGGCATGTTTTAAATTGAAATACATTTTTTAAAAAATCGGAGTACTTAGCATATAGCATGGGTAAATATCATTTGGTGAATTTTTTGTTTTAATTATATATGTTTATGAGTATGTATGCTTCTCTCTGTTGGGAAATGACATAAAATGTATTTCTTACTGAAGGTCATGGTTAAAAACCTTTTTAAAAACTCTGTGAGAATCTAGGTTTCCCAAATGAAAAACCAGTAGTCATTCTACTAAAGTGCTTCTTAAAGTTTAGGGTGAAAACAAACAAAGGTTGAAATGTTTCTTGTACAAAAAGTCTGGGATGGGATCTGAGATTCCACATTTTAAACAGGCTTGTGGGTGATATCTAAGCCAGTGGTGCTGGCCTGTGGACTTTGAGAAGCATAATGAAAACACTATATCCCTCTGAGGACCTAGTTCATTGTGAAGAATATCTACATGAACTAGATATCAGATATATTTCTTTAATTTGCTAACAATATGAATATATAAACTAAATCTTGTAAATGTTTAAAATATCTAAAAAAAAAAAAAAATCTTCCATAGAGAATCAGCCTAACATAGCAGAGACAATGTGCTAATTGTGACAGTCCTAAAAACATTGGGATTTTCTGGTATTCATGATATGCCACACATGAGACCCAATGCATCAATAATCCTGCAGGTTGGGACAAATTACAGATGAGAAAACAGATTCTAACATATTCTTTTGCCCAAGGTCATACTGCTTGAGGCTAGAGGGACACAGATTGGAATTCAGCCAATTCCATCATACTTACTGGCTCACACATCTATTATTCACACACATATACACATGCTTTCAACATTACATTTATATAACCTCATATACAGATATGTACATTAGCACCTTCCTTGACTTTAATTTTTATAAACAGTCTACGATATTCAGGAGTTAGGAATCAGTGAGAGGATACTACTGTGTCAAAATCAAACTCTCCAAAATTATGTGCCTTCTGAAGTGGCTCAAGCAACATTTTTATCGTCTAAATGAAAGGAATCTCAAACTTATAGACACGGACAATAGTATGGTGGTTACCAGAGAAAAAGTGGGGAGGGGAAGAGGTAGAAAACAAGAAGAGATCAAATATGTGGTGATAGAAGGAGATTTGACTTTGGGTGGTGAACACACAATGCAATATGCAGATGATGTATTACAGAATTATACACTTGAAATCTAGATAATTTTATTAAGCAATGTCATCCAAATAAACTTAATAATAAAAAAAGGGATCTCTTAAAAACATTCACATTAGTAGATTAGAAAGGCTGAGTTAGAAGGCTGGTGGGAAAGA
>NW_006440638.1:18913862-18983109 GCF_000325575.1 Pteropus alecto | reverse complement strand
CAGTGAATGACAAACGCTACAAACATGATTCTATCATCTATAACTCAGACTTCACGTGGTATATTTAGTTGAAACTGGCACTTTATACAAATAGGTTGTCATGTAAAATGCAAACAACTCTCTTTTGACAAAGTGATACTGCTGTAGGGCTGGGCTGATGGCTTTATACACTGCAAATCTCTTTAAGTGACAAATGAAAGCAGAGTCTTGAAATTATGGTGATGTGGAATTACTGCATAAATCCTTCCTGGTTCTCAGGGGGAGCAAAAAGATAGCTTTTTGCAATTAATTAAAAAAAAAAAAATCTGAGAGGAGGAAGTTAGATCTTTCTAATCTCAACTCTGTGGAATTTATTCTGAAGTTACTGGCACGAAATTGAGATATTGCCCCAAAATTTCTTCAAACGAGATATACAATGTTATTTACAGATCTGGCCAAAGTGCTGCTCTTAACCCAGACTATGCCAGCCGCCACCATGCCAGGCACAAGTGTAAAAATTATCTCCGCTAGTGACTTGTGATGCGCTGACACAGAATTTGGTATGTTTGATAATGCAGCTTTTTGTGTTCACGCACTGCTTTCCCAAGCTGTCTACCTCGGTGGCATGTTCGAACGAAGCCAGATAGTTTAAAAGGCTCTGCTTTCACACCAGCTTTATTTAGCTTGAATAAACATTTCCAATCTATCTCACACAAAACCCCACTGCATAAATGTTGCCATCCCACTCTCGTCTCTTAATAAGGATTTTTACAAAGAGTTCTGTTGGGTAACATCTTTCTGATAGATGATTAATAAAAGATACAGAATTTCTTTTTTAAAAATCATATTTTGACTATAAGAGGGCAAATTCATTATCCATAAATCAAAAGGAGCCAAGGATTTCAGTTATACCATAAGCCTTATCTGACTTCAGTCTGACAGGTAACTCTAGGCCGTAAATGATTAAATAAAAGTCTAAGTTCACGCAAGCATAGAAAAAAATGAAACTCAAAGACCAGAAACTTCAAATGAAATTTAAATAAAGTCAGAATTTTCAACCTCAAAAAGAAATGGAGAGATATATGATCTGATGGAAACTGTGATTTCAAATGGGGGTTTCTTTCGTTGTTTGTGTTTTTCAAAACCAGATTCAAATTTTACAAGACCCTCCAATAGAGAAGAAAGTTTTGAGAGTAATGTGACTGATCTTAACTTAAAAAAAACCTTTTTAATTGAGACAGCATATATGTGGTGAGGCAAAATAGAGATGGCCACAAAATCTTTACATTCCTTCGATTGAGAGGTCGGGGAGCTATATTCCCACTCCTTGAATCTGGTGGGATCAGTGAGCATTTTCACCAGAGAATTCAGCAGAATTTACTATGCCTACATCTTAAGAAACGTGTTTCTACTGTCTTAAAAAACTGGTTCTTAAAGACATGAATTGTTTTCAGGTAAGAAGTCTGATTATCTTGAGGCAAATATGTTGAAGGAAGGCCAAGATAGCCACAAGGAGAGGGAAAGCTAGATGCCCAATCAACTTCTAGCAACCTAAGTCATCCCAGCCAAGGCTCCACCCAAGCAGCCACCCCTACAATGAATGCTCTGTATAAATCCCTGATCCATATGGTTATAAGATATAATGATGATTTGTTTTCAGCTATTGAATTATGGAGTGGTTCATTACACAGCAATAGATACCCAGAACATATAGTATAGTGGGATAATCTAAAGAGCATCCCTCTGCATTTTTGCATTTGTATATACACATGTAACCGCCACCCAGATTATGATACACAATGTTTCCATTACTCTAAAGATTCCCCCCGGCCCTTCCCAGACACTACTCTCAATAAACTCCCCTCCAACACACACACACACACACACACGCACACACACATGCACACCCACACGCACGCACACGCACACGCACACATGCACACACCCATGATTCCAACTTCTCTCATCACTTCTTGAATTCTAAAGTGCTGGACATCATACAGTATGCATTTTTCAGTATCCAGCTTCCTTCAGTCATCTGCCTGTGAGATTCATTAATATTGCTGCACAGAACAGTAGATGTTGTGTTTCTAATGCTGTGAAGTATTCCATTTTATACGTCTACTGCATTCATCCATTCAGTGGTTGATAGACATTTGTGTTGCTTCTAGTTTGGGACTCTATATAAATAAAGCTTTTATGAACATTCTTGTACAATCTTTTGGTGGACAAATATACTCATTTCTCTTGGGCATAAACTTAGGGGTAGGCTTGCTGGGTCACAGATTAGGATGGGCATGTTGACTAAAGTATTAGTTCAGATTCTGCATGCTTATGGAACTGCCCATCAGGCAAATACCTAGCAAATATTGAGACATAATCATGCCAGCATTAAATTAAGCTATTTATGATTTGTCCTTCCGTATTTGACCTTTCCTGACTAACTGTACAATAGTATTGTTCTCAACAATGTCTACTGTCATGAAAATGACACTGTTCTTGGAAAAATCCTATCAGGCAAAGTCAACCTCTAAAATAGCATTGTAATAAATATGCAGAAATGTCACTTTTCGCATTAGCCCAAAGGTTTTGTATAGCTTAAGGATATGTGCAGTAAGCTAACTATAAAAATAGAAACTTGACAGTGGGGATGTATGTGTGTGTCAAAATAATATTACTCTTTCTGGGAGTATAGCAGAAAAAATGACACTACATCCACCAGCATGATTTTTATAGATCTGCCTCTTTGCCAGATGTCACCTTTTATAAACTGCTTTATAAAAACATGACAGTATAAGTGCAATAGTGTGTTTATTGCTTGATAAGCTTTAGTAATAAACTTAGGATTGGTTGAAAATTAAAGCCTTAGAGCCTATTCATTAAGCATTTAGGACAAGTGCATAAGCAAAAAAATGCAAACTATTAAATGCTCAATGTATGCAGATCAAGCTACTGGCAGTGAGCACTATTTCTCAGTCAGTATGCCTTATGGAAATATCTGCCAGTTTCCTTGTCATTGAGCTAAATGCATTACAGCCACAGCTAAAGGATGCCATTTGCATCGCTCAAATTTGAGTGAAATCCAGAACCTTGCCATAGGCTCACTCAAAACGGATCCAGCCTTTAAGTGTTCTGTAACTTAGCACAGCATATCTTATATGGCAAACAGTGTTTCTGACAACTATTTTCTGAAAACACATGAAAAGATTTTAAGGAATTTCTTAAAATAATTTCATAGCACAAACTCACTATTTTCATTATTGATGGACTATACATAGCAATGTTTCTTCAAGTATAGCCTGAGGATTTTTGAACTATTTATAGTGCTGGCTAAAAGCAGGGATTTTAGAGTCTACTCTTAATTGATTGAAACAAAATCTGAGGTAAGGGGCCCAAGAACTAATATTTTATTAACTAATTCCAAATCATTCTTATTCACAATAAAATGTATAAACCACAACTGTATAGGAATCTAATAATAATAAATTTCAAGGCAAAGCTCTGTCTCAGCAGCATCATTTTATGTGAATAATATATATTATTACATTCTTCAGTTCAATTTGTTACTTAATTTTATGTTTAAAAAAATTAAATAGCTAATATCTACTTAAATTTCTTTTTTTTTTTTTCTTACACATAAGTATGAAGACCCATAAAACAAAATCTAGGTAAGGACTTTTGAAAATCAATCCCCATAACAAATGCATGCATAACTAATCTTCTTTGAAGATTTTATTATCCTGGATAATCTTTGTAACTGATAAATGTGAACAGCAGCAATTATAGAAATGAAACAATTCCTTTATCCGATGTTCTATTAAAACTCCTCTGTTGCTCCTTAGATTTTTCTAATGCTTACTATTCACGGGGATCCCTTCCACACCCAGATTTCATGATACTGTAATAGTTAACTATAACAAAGCTACCAACATGCAGTTTGTATGGTGTGGAAGCATAAAAATGCTGCTAATACAAATATTAAAATAATGATATTATTTTTCTATTAGTGAATCACTGTACCAATGTGACAACTAATACAAAAGAGAAACTGTCAAAGATTCATAGGTGCTACCGAACATTAATACTGGGAATTACTAGTTCAAGATTCCTTTTCAGGAAAGCTCAACACATCACGAGACAATGTAGTGACAAAGGAGTGTAGCACTTTCTCAGCATGAGAGATACTGAATATAAGCCCCCTAAAATTACAATAAGGATAAGAGTGCCTGGCCTTTTCTTTGGAAGTGGCAAAAAGACAGTCAAGCTCAATTTCGGATAGTTTTATTTTTCTTCTGTGAAATAGCACTGAATCAAAAGTAAAATAGAAATCGGAGAAAGAAACTATGGGAAAAATTGCAGAGAAAGGTATGGGAGTAGCAGAGGAAACTGTTCCTTCTCAGAAAGAATTCAGATGTTTAAAAAACAAACAAACAAACCTAAGAAAACAGTGTAAATAGGCCAAGTAAATTCTATCCAAGTCTCTGTTCCTTTGGGTCTTGTCATAACACATATACTTATCAGAAGATTCAAAACCATAATTACTGGTATCCCGACCATGTGATGTGGAGAAGAGAGCATTAGATTCCCACTCAGCATAAGTGCAGTCCTGTTTGATTTTAGGTTTTTTTAATTAATTAATTTTTTTTTTTTATGGTGGCATTGGTTAACGAAATCCAATAAGTTTCAACTGTACACTTTAACAGTAAGGCATATATATATATATACATACACACACACATATATATGTATATGTATATATGTATGTGTATATATATGTATATGTATATATATTTATACTGTGTAACTTCTATAGTTACACTTACTCATTAATTGACATTTTAAAAGTTTATGAATCTCTATTAATTTCCTATTGCTGCTGTAACAAGTTATTATAAATTAGTGGCTTAAAATAACACATTTATTCTCTTACTGTTTTAGAGGTCAACAGTCTGAAGTCAGTTTCACTGGGCTAGAGGGAAGGGGTAGGCCAGCCTGGTTCCTTCTGGAGACTCTAAGGGGAGAATTCATTTCCATCTCTTTCAGCTTCTACTGGCTGTCTGTATTCCTTGGTTTGTGGCCCCTTCCACATCTTCAAAGAGCATCACTACAGTCTCGGCCTCTGTTGTCACATTTCCTTCTCTCTGATGCTAACTTTCTTGCCTTCCTCTTATAAAGACCCTGTGATTATGCTGGGATCACCCAGATAATACAGGATAATGTCCCCATGTCAAGAGTCTTAATTTAATCACATGTGCAAAGACCTGTCTGCTACATAAAGCAACATTGACAGGTTCCAGGAATTAGGATGTGGATATATTTGGGGGCTGTTATTCAGTCTATCACAATCTCTCTGAGTTTTCTTTTTAAAGCTACTTATTCATTTACTCATAAACCTATCCACCTACCCACTCCCTTTACTTTATAGAGGTTTGTCAGGGGTTATCAACCAATATGGCAGATCAAACTGGTATGCTATGAACTGGTATGCTAAAAAGAATGTGCTGACATTTTCTGATCAATTTGTAAAATTGATTTTTGCTGCAACTGAGTATATATCTTGACAAGGTGATGTTTCTCAGTAATGTATATATATTTTAATTTTAGGTAATTTTAGGTAATTACATTATATATAAATATATATAGAGAGAGAGAGAGAGAGAGCGCGAGAGAGAGAGAGAGAGAGAGAAAGGAGAGGAGAGGAGAGGAGAGGAGGGGAGGGGAGGGGAAGAGGTGATGGAGAACTTTATAGACTGGGATAACTAGCTGCCAGTAAAAGGGCAGAGAGAGTGCTTAACATTAAAGTGGCATCAGAGAAATGTATCAGATTTTCTGGAATGTATAGAACTATGTTTACAGGAAGATACAGGAATTTGCCTCATGAGCACATAAAAGACAATGGCAAGGAAGGAAAACAGCCCAACTCAAATAGCAGCACATTCACAGTGAGACCAAATGAAGAAATTGATGATTGTGGAAGCTTCCAGAGATGCTGTAGGAAACTATTCCTCTCCAGCAGTGACTGCACTATAATTATCATAACCTGTTTTGGGTTGCTAATTTTTGGTGTTCTCACACCAGAATGGATCCCTGGTTCTGGAGATGGAGTTATTATTTTTCTATAATCCTATGGGGAACAAGTAGATGCCTACGCAAAATAGGATTCTGTTAGGACGAAAAACAGAGAAATTACTTTGGGTAATCAACTAAGAGGGTACACCATGGCATCTCTCTCAAAAATATACAGTCACTCAGGCTCTTTTGGTACCTCAGTTTAAAATGTTCCATAGAATGACATCTTACATCTGAATTTCTCCCATACGAGTTCTCGATAAAGTAGCTTTTTATATGTACAACTCAGTCCATATTTTAAGATGGACTTTTCAAATTCAGTGAAAATCGTCTAGCCATTTTTCAAATTTTGAGTTGTCTAATATAGGTTAAAATAATTACAACTTTAAGCCCACTCTTTAAATGTGTTTATCCTAGTATAAAGTTCCAGAAGCAAGCATGCTCACTAAAGGAAAAGGGCAGAAGGCAGAAGGGCTGGGGAGATGGTGGCAGTGTTACTATGATTGAGTTTTGGGTTAGAAAATGTTTTCTGGATAAAACCTCAAAATAAAATTTAAGTGAGTTAACCTTGAAAGAATAACAAGTGACAAAAATGGCTAACTGGAGATAAATATTTTTTTTAGAATATTTTTTAGAATATTTAATCACATCACTGACAGTCTCCAAAAAAGAAGCATTTAAATAGGTACGCATTAAAAATAATGCTTTTTATCTGATTTAAATTCAAGGGTTAAGCCTTGTCCAATAACTAAAGTGAGAGAAAGACTGTGTAATCTAAATCTTACATTTGAATTAGGTGGCAGTTATCTTCCTGGCATCAGTTTCAGACATTCATATAAATCTTTATTTAAAAAATTATGATAAAGTTATTGACATAAAAACATCCAATCAAATAAACACACACATTTCTATAAAACTTGTGCTATAAATTTAAAATTACAAGTAACATAAAAGGAAAGATGGATAATTATAATTAGGGAGATATAAATATGAAATAGAGGAACATATTAATATTTTAATCTGATAATTCTTTGAAATTACCTAAAATTTTTATATCAGCAATTATTGCCTTGAGCACTCAATTAAAACCAAAATCATAATGATTATCCATTTAACTAATTTATTAAATAAAACATGTTCAGTTACACACTAAATCTAATTATGTGACCAGAAAAAAGGCAGTTATGAATTTCAGTAAGAATTAGGAAAATTATTAAAGGCCTTTTAACTTGTAATTTGTATGATCAGGGATACCCAAAACATTCTTGGTCCTCTTTTTCCTGCAGGCTGAGGACTTCTCTAACCAAGAATAATAGTTACCACAGCATTTGCTACATGGCATCCAACTTGCCATCAATAGACAGCCAGTATCTTATTTAATTCTTACAATAACTTGAAATCACTTTAAAGATGAGGAATCAAGGGTTGAAAGATTAAATATCTTTCCCAAGATTATAGAACTAATAAGTGACGGAACTTCAGAGTTTACAGGGAAATTGCTGGAATCCAAGAACTGTCTATATATAAAAGGTATCCATCAGTGCTTCTCAATAGTGATTCCAAATCAGCATTCCCCATGGAATTTTTTAGAAACATACTTGTCCAAGCACAGCCTACGGAAATACTGTGGGCCAATGTCTTGTTTTTATTACATAGCTCCAGGTAATTATGATGCCCACTCTTAGGATGCAAGAGAATGCCTACACCTAGTCTCCATATTTCAAGAGATCCTAGAGTATATTAGAACTGAAATTTCTGTTTTGTAGTAACAGTACATCACATTGGTATCATAAACTCTTAAAATAGATGACATGCCTAAAATGTTAAGGTATTTTCACACATGGTACCATATGTGACATCATATTAACTTGGCAAGGGTGACAAGGGAAGACTGATTATACCCAATTAAGGTTTGAGCCAAAGGAAGCATCAATTTTTTGACTATGGAGGCAACTCAAATACTGTATCACCCAATCCTTCTATTTTATTAACAAGAAGTCTGAAGTCCATAGAAGTTCACTGACTTTTACAGGATTACTCAGTTAGAAAACAAGGGCGCAAATTGAAATTCAGCTCCTACAATTATGGACGCAATGTGTTACTTCTAGGACACCACACGTGGCCTGCCTCCACTCTTATTTAACGCCTAGCATAAAATAATGCCCCCATTATTTTCACTTTGCCATCACATGGATAATAAAGAGGAAATAGGAATGTTGGAGCTGAAAAAACAATTTTGAGCACTTCCTGAGGGCAAGACATTTTCATGTGTCGTTTTGTTAGAGAGATCTCAGTGAACCAGCGTCCCCAGAGACGCAGAAAATGAAGCTCAAGAGACATTATGTGACTTGTCCCAGGTCACACTGCAGGCTAGAACCAAGGGCCAGTACACTGAGGTCTCCAAACTCCACACCAGGTGGCTGAGCTCACCTTGGAGCAGGTCTCTACCTGCAGTCATGTTCATAGTTTTGGTCACACTTTGTGCCTCCTGTACTATTATTTGATGTGTATTTTCTTTACATTTGCTCAATTTGTCCTTAAATTACTTTTATTTAAATGGAAATGTTACATCTCTACCATAACTGGAAAACCAGTATCACTTGCCAGAAATAGACAGGAAGCCCTATTAACCTTGAAACAAATCCGATATTAAAGTTGCTAGAAGGGATCCCTGCCTGAGGCTCTGAGCCTGGGGCCTGTGCAAGCTCCATTAAAAGGAACATTACCAAGTATTAGGGAGGTTGTAAGACTTCCCTTTGGCTAATGAGAAGGGCCCAAAGAAGTGAAAGAGAGAAATTTCTCAAGCTTGCAAGAAATGCTGGCTTAGAATAGCAGTACTGACAACACAGCTACTCTGGTTGAAAGAGGATTAAAGTGATGAAGGTCTGACTCTCCCCTCTTCTGAAGAGGCCCTGTTAAGCATAGGCTAAAGAGCCAAATGAATCCGCTCTGTGGCTTGATTTGAATAATTAGGGATTATTCATTTTTTTGCTTCCTTTAAGGTAATCACTTAACTTTTTTCTCATTTTACTTGGCTGATGATATCCTGGTGCACTACTTTTTTCTTTTTTTTTTAAGGTAGCGTGATTACTGTGGTAGTATCTGCAAGGAATTAAAAGGTTTTCCCTTTTCTTCTTTGAATACGAGCATCAGTGAGATGCATTTGATAATCATGATTATTCTAGATATTCATGAATTTGCTCCAAAGGTCATGTAAAGGTGACCAGATCATTTCCACTGTTAATATGTGTTACTACGTCCCTCTAATTCTCATTCTTAATACTTACCAAAGAATGTGTCTGCACTTTATCTGCAAAGAGTAAAATCGTGAGCTGTAATTTTTCCATATTACTCATAGACATATTTTTTAGAGATGATTAAAAAAAAGAAAAACGCATGCTGGAAATGTGGAAATACGAAAGCATGCTACATATTTTATAATTACATTTTATTGCATTCTGTTAAATGGCCAGAGGGTTTTTAGAAGGCAAAGATACTTCCAAATTAAATTACTATTATTAAACCCCTTGAGCCACATATTGAGTTTAGAGTGTCACTAGAAACTTTTGATATATTAAATAATATGCAATATGTAAGCATTAGACATAGTTTAATATATTCAAAATAGATTCCTATATATCTGTAAGCACAAACTAAGACCTGAAATACATTTTTCCTTTAGTGAAAGTGTTTCGTTTTAAATGTGTTTTTTCGAAATCAAATTAATGAAAGCTACAGAGCAATAATCTAGCATATAGAAATGCCTTGAGAGTGGGTTTTTTTTTAAGCTTATCTAAATTTATTCTATTGCTAAAAATGATTTTTAAAATTTGTATCTAATAGGTCTTGGTGAATAAAATGATAACATAGATGTATAGCTAAATTTCCAACAGTAGAAGAAATTTCAAATGTAATAAACCAAACCAAAAAGGGAATTAATAATCTAAAGTATGATGACTACTTCAAAATAAAATTGACTCAGTGTCCCTTGCAGAGGAAACCAGGAATAAGATTAGGTTTACAGGATAGTCACATTATATTATACTTTTATTGAATGTACTTACATTTTTAACTATACAAGTGTTCTTGAAATGTTCCCAAGTATATGTAATCATCAGCTATATAATGGCAGGTTTCTACCTAAATTTTGCAATCAGAGGGGAACAGGATGCAAATATATCTAGCATGGGCACTTGGGATTACTTGAAATAGATAAGAACTTGACCATCAGTGAGCAACGAACTCTTCAATGTCCTGAATCTTACACACATCCCAACTCACAATAATTGGTAATTGCTATGCATTGAAAAGATGCACAGTCTCCCTCAGCAGAATTCTCTGCCTTTGTCAAGAGCTACCAGCAGTAGTGACCATTCATAAACTGAAAAATGGAGCTGGAGTAAAACATATTTGTGCCATGATCCACATCTCCCCTTCGTTGAAGAAGAGAAATGTGAAAAATGCTTCCTGAAGAAATTTCCAAGGCCAAAACGACACCCCCATGTTTTCCACCAGCTTTCTACCACTAAAGGACCCCCATAATTGAAAAATAACATCTACTTATGGATTTAAATTTGCCAGAATATGGCAATGCTAATTTTAAGTGAGAAGAGACAAGAAGTAGAAAATACAGACAATAAATACCAGGAAAATGGGGCTAAAGTTCTCCTTACTGAGGTCCTCCCAGCCATCTCATGTACATCACAGCACCCTTCACTCACGACACTCACTGCCCATCCTCCTTCCTAGCTTTATTTTTCTCCCTAGAACTCACCACTCTGTAACACAGTATCTGTTACACATTTCATCTTCTTTATTGCTTTCTGTGTCCCCCACAAAATGCACTCTACAAGGGGAGGGGTTGGGGATTTTCTCATTCATTGCTGTGTCCCCAGCAGTGGACGACAGACAACGCCCACCTTATTTACAATCTAGTCCAGAAGTCTGTCAGCTTTTTCAGTTAAGTGTCAGATGGTAAATAATTCAGGCTTGCAAGTCATACAGTTTCTATCGAATTACTTAATCTTGCCATTGTAGGGCAAAAATAGCCATAGACAATATATAAATGTATGGGCATGGCTGTGTTTCAATAAATCTTTATTTTCAAAAATAGCCGGGGGACCAGATTTGGCCCAGGGCAGCAGTTTGCCAACTCTGATCCAGACCATACCTTACATATGGTAAGTGCTACAAAAATATTTAGGTAAGTAAATAAATGAATGTGATATCCTCAAACCAGCCATCTCTCCTGTTTACCACACAGATTAAAGCAGACTCTTGCAAAACATAACTACTACCAGTTGCTTTGAGGTAGCAGGTATTGATATTAAAAGCAGAATGGGTGAGTAAAATGTATAGTTTTTTCCTGAATGACTGGGGATCGTCTCTGCTAAAGGAAAATCAGGTACCCGTTTCATTATGGATGAGAACATCCTGTTTGCATCTAACGTATGTCAATGGAGAAAGCAGAGCAAAGAGGAGTAATTTGCTCCTGTTCCAATGAGGACATTTACACACATGTGTAGGGGGAAATATCAAGGATTCAATCCGTATATACTAACTTCTTCAGAGGCCAGAGCTCCTCAACATATTATTATCACCTGGGAGCTTCTGTAAAAGGCAGATTCTTGGCTCACTTCAGGTTTGCTGAAGGATTCTCCCAAAGGTTAGAACCCAAGAATATGCATTTTTTAAACACATTCAAGTTTGAGACCCACTACTAAGTTGTGACTGAATCACTACCACTATTGTTTTTGGTTCCCAGAGGAAACAGAATCCAACTCAGATGGTGCTAAAAAAGACTATAACAAAAGGATTAAGAACAGAGGGGCAGGCAGGGAAAGGAGCCAACAGGGAGGTGGGGGGAGCTTGGAGAGTAGCAACAACAGGAAGCCACGGCATCCCTAGGCCTCAAAGGGCAAGGGGAGGCTATGGTGACACCAGAGCCCAGTAAGGGCTGGAGTATGGAGGAAGGACAACTGCGCGGGGAGGGAGTCATTGCCCACTGCAATGTTCAATCAGGGGAGGAGCAGGAAAGAGAACCCTAACTCTTTTGTGTTCCAATCCGATTTCTTGCCTAACTTTAGTTAATCCCGGATTCGATCTGTAAGGGAGCCTGGCCAATGCAGACCACAGGACAGAAAGGGGCAGAGACTGGACACGGAGTAAGGCAGAAGGAACAGAGACAGGGCTGTGGGTGAGAGTGGCGGAGTAACCAACACACTGATCAACTATGATCAAAATAAAATCATCCTGGCTGAGTACAGATATGAAGATTCCACACTCTCTACATCAATTATAAAAAAAGACCAACGATCGGGAGGGATGTTCCCCATACGTGCCCAATAACCCATCCTTAGCCAAAACTTTGTCTTGATTTATGCATCAGTCTTTTCTAGGAGAAACTTCCCCACCCAGGTTACAGTCTTCAAAACTTGGAACCAACAGAATTCATAGAGTCAGCAATAAATGAAAATGGTGTCTTGATTTTAAATTTTAAGGTAACACATTGATGAATAACCATGGCATGATTAGTCGATTCAGGACCACAGTGTATAACGGAAGAATCCATCCATTATCTGCTCAACGTAATTCTTTCGTTCCAGCAACTTTAAAAACAACCAAGGAAAATTACTGTCCCTTAGTAAAGCCTTTTGAATTTCATATGCATTTAATTAGGTAACTGCCAGCTCAAGGACGAGAACCATGACAAATAGCTGTTCTTTTCAAATTAGAAGAATAGACTGTTCAATGAGCAATATTGATGTTTCCAGCACTCACACAGTTTTCCTACTTTCTTTTTTTAGTTTAGCTAACCATTTTAACATTTAATGAAGCTTTTGTGACCACCGTTGTCTAGCTGAGAGTTCTAGTCATTAGCTTTTAAAAACAGCCAAAAGCAGCCTCCTTGTGTGCAAAAACAAAATACTTTGTTCCTCACCAGAGGCCACTGTGATCCACACTACTACTACAGTATTTTAACAAGACTATTTCATGAGCAAACAGAAAAGCAAACAGAGAATGTAGATCACGAGGCAATGCCTCTGCTAATCGTAACAGTGCTCTACCTTAACCTGCAGTGATGATCCTAGCCCAGCTGCTCAGCGCAGGCAGATGAGTTAGGACTTGGGGATGGGGGTTGGTGAGTAATTAAGAGCAGAAAGTACAGAACCTTGAGACCATGCAGCTATTCCGTCTGCAATCCTGCCTTTCCTCAAGGGGATGTCCAAGCAAAGTGGGGCAGTGGGAACAAAGCTGGCCAGCTAAATTCGCTTGCAATTTTTTCTGTCCTTTCTATGCTTTACCTCCTCTGACACCCTCCACTCCTTCACTCACAGTTGAAATTCAAGAGCATTAGACACACACTTTGCAGCTACTAGTGAATATGGTATGTGTTTACATTTTGATAAGTCTTGAAAATTATTTGCATCATATATGTTAAGTAAACATCTCTACTGCAGACAAGGGCCAAAAAGGAAAGACAAAACTATTTGATAATTTTGGTATAATCGAAATTAAAACTTCATTGCCTTGTAATTTTAGATAAAAGTTTATAGCTGAATGTGATAAGTTAACATATTAGATGTAATGATCTCATCAATATATTTAGTGAATACGGCTGTGGAATGTGCAATCAAATATTTCAAATCTTTAGGTCTTGAAAATTGACTGTGTTTTACAATCAGACTCCCAGGTTTTCGAAGGATTCTAAGCACATCGCTCAGACTGACAGAGCAAGTATTCCAGACAATTGGTTCCCCGAGGGTCAAGACAGTGATGCTCGATCAGGATTCAAACAGGTCATAAACCCTTCATGGATCTCTCTCAAGTGGGTGGTGATGTCTCCCTAGGGCCGCTCATCATTTGCTGCTACAGTCAAGCACTTGTCATTATAGACAAACACCCCGTCAGTCTTAGGTACTCATCCAATCAAGTCTTCCTGTAACCAGGGAAGAGAACCAGTGGTACAAAAAAGTCCAAAGAGAAAAAATTAGGCCTGTGTGCCTATCCAGGCATGACTGCTCACTGCACACTACATTTCTATACCTGTGCTTTCAGCATTGCCATAAAACTCAGCACCTATTTATCTGCCATGATTGCAGGCATCCAAATTGTTCTGGGACCATATGCATCAAAAGCCTTAAAACACCAAACCTATTTTTAGGAATTTATCCTAAGGAAATAACTGGATAAGTGCCTAAAAGATGTATGTACAAGGTTATTTTGCTGCCCTGTTCTTTACAGAAACAAGATTGCAAATGCATCAATCTCAGTTTCGTTGTCTGCTAAGCTGTTACAATTATATCTTGCCACCTAATGCCAGGAGTAGACTATATATGGCTTTTACCTAAAGGAATATCACAGTCCCAAGTGCCTTGCAAAACAGAAGGCCAATACGGTATTTTAAAGGAGAAGCTTCAACCCCGAGTCTTGCTCACGTCCCATAGTTCTCTGAAAGGTTGCCAGACCTAAGCTTTATTGTATAAACATGACCGAACCTCTCCTTATTAAAAACTCTTCCAAGTCTTCCTACTGTCACCGGTACCTCTGAACGCCTTAGCATGGATTTAAAGGCCCTGCCTGATCTAAGTCCTGCTTACCTGCCCCACTCACCTATTGCTTGCTACTCCTCTCCTCACCTGTACTGTGTTCCAGCCACACTGGATTTCACAAAGTACCCTTACCTTTAGGCCTTTGCACGTGCTGTTCATTCATTCTGCTGGGAATGCCATGCCTTTCCATACTCATTGGCCCAGTTAGCTCCTACTTGTCCTGCACCTCTCAGAGGCTTGTCCTGACTTGTCTCCCCTTCTTTCCATGGGTGGATCCAGATGCCCTTCTTGTTTGTACCTTTGCTGACACTTTACACATTATCTTCTAAGTGCCTATTGCAGGCGAAATCTGTTTAGCTGGATTTATTTTGCATTTTTAGTGATGCGTGCCTCTTCATCTGGCTGTGATTAATCTGCCACGGGAGTGCAGTGAACCTTTAATTATAGCTATTTCACCCTCTTTCTTTCCCCCACGCACTTTTCCACTGTTCAAGGTCCCAATGGGCTGGAAGTTTTGCAAAAGGTTTAACCTATGTGTTACACAAATTATGGCCTTTGTGTACAGAGAAGAAAAGTTAGAGTTGTTAGGTATATTAAATTTGTGATTTTTTTCCCCTACAAAAGATATTCACCTCTTTTCTTTCCTGTCCAGTTAAATCCTCATTTAACATCACAGGTAGGTTCTTGAAAACTGCAACTTTAAGCAAAATTGCTTATAACAAAACCAATTTCACCATAGGTTAACTGATGTAAACAAGAGTTACATTCCTAAGTCATATTTCTGGTCACAAAAACATCACCACATTTCTAAATAAAGACCCCAAACACTTCTAATATTAAACACTGAAATAAATGTGAGCTACATATAAATTTTAAGAAACATGAGTAAAAACAAGGAAGATAATTATTTTCCAACCTGCTTATTCCAACCTGGGTTGCGGGTGACTGGAGCTCACATGGGACAAAATTGGAATACCTGGAGAAAACGCACACTGACATGGGAGAACAGGCAAACGCCACACAGAGTGGCCTCGTTCGGGAATCTTTTTTTTTTTTTCCTCATCCATATTACAACGGGACGGCATTATTCAAGGACCCACCGCACAAGGCTTCAGATATCCAGCTTCTTCCCTTCTTCCTCCCTCAACTCTCTCCACCTCTAAGGCAACCAGGAATTTGCTCCCCAGAAACAAAGATGACAGAAATAAAGTTAGAGACATAGAGATGCTCTCATACCCAACTCAGAGAAACATTTTTCCCTCCCTTATCTCAGAACTGGGCTGGGCGGACACTGTGTCTGCACCTAGACATCGCTGAACAAAAGACTTCAAAAACTTTAGGAACGATTTATTCAAGGAAAGCTCCATTTCCAGGATCCTATGACTGTATTCCAAGGTAATAAAATATAAATGAGAATAACGAAGAAGCTAAAAAACTGAATTGAAGGCTGCATTTCAATAATAAGGTTTGAGAGCCATTTACTGGCCACATGTATCTCACTTTCATGACTTCTAACATCGACTGAATTACTTAACAGAAATGAAAGCTCATATTGCTTCTGTTATCCGATTCAGATGCTTTTTGGAGCTGAACAATGTGGCATTCACTTCAGACCACTTGTATCTAATCAATACATAATGCAAAATATGATTTAAAATCAATTTAATTGTATTCTTGCTGTCCTATGAGTCAAGGGGGGAAACAGAGCTAACATTTGAGATATGAATCCATTCAGCTCTTTTCTAATGAAGGCACAGATCCCTTGCTTCTAATGGAGTGCAAGAGGTAAATTCAGTTGGTTTGTTCTACAAACTTCACATTAGACAAAGAATCATGCTGAAATAGCTAAGATATTGTATCCTAAAAGGCATATTTGAAATTTGATTCTTTTATTTCAAACCACTTAACTATTAAAAGTTTCTTGTTATAAAAATTTTCCAAATTATAGATTTTTAAAATATATAATAAATGTAATATATATACTTAATCCTTATAGTATTATATACTTTCTGAATATATGTATCTTTATTTATATAACTTGCTAATACATATATTTTCTGTATATACTTTGTAGCAATGATGCTCACACAGAGAGCATACAATAGTGTTTATAACAGTCTACACTCAGTGGCACCCATTGCATCCATCCATCTCACCAATAGTTACTGAATTCCAACACTGCCAGGCTATATTATTTACATTCAAGGAAAATTAAGCTCAGAGAGATTTTAAAAGCAGCAGATTCAGAACTCAAATATCTCATAATGCAATAGAATCTAAAAATTCTACTTTATATAAAGATGTTTACATCATTCCAAAACAGCCAGTGAGTTTCAGCTACAATTTCCATATCTCAAGTGTTCTATTTATAAAAAAAAAAAAAAAAGGTTATTAAGCCAATTGACTATTTGTGGTAACATAGATACAGCCTGTTTTTCTTTCTGATTTCAAGTAATTGTGCAGTTACAATATGTCCAAAACAGAATATTCTTTTTTTTAATACCTTTTCTAACAGTAATTAAAAATATCCCTATACAACATACCCATGCAAAATATGCACATTTTAAAACTTGGATTTCATTTATAGAATTGTAAAATAATAAAATTGTATTAAAAAGACTATTTAAAGTACTAGTTGAAGTTTAATGGTACAGAAATATTTTGTTCTAATAAAACAAATGATTGAGTTATACCTACAAGATAATCTCTGATTTGTAAAGTTTATAAGAAAGGAGTTCATAAGAAAATTGTCAATGTTATGGCTCATGTGTTGAAATAGAGACAAAATGACAAAATTTCCGCACACTTAGAATTAAAAATATATTAGGTTGTCACAATTTGAGCAAGAAAACGTTGATGCATCAAAAGTATCTAGTGAAATTTTAAACCATAAGTATATTTTTACAAATGATCCCATATTATGCCACCTTCGTCTTCCCTCTTGACAACTGGGTTGATGACAAGCAATATAGTAGATGAACTAATGATCTCTGCTGGGTATTTGATAATTCCTCGTTTACGTTTTGGCAAACTACCTTCATAATTTCAAACGTGGTTCATTATGTATGCCCTAAATAAGAATCTCGAGTTGTGCTGTCCAATAAGAAAGCCACTAGCCACATGTCATTATTGAGCAAGTTATATGTGGCTAGTTCATATCATGTGCTATAAGTGTAAAATACAAACTGGTTTTCAAAGACTCATCAAAAATAAGAATACAAAATATCTCATTAATTTTTTATAGAGATTACATATTTAAATATTTCAGATATATTGGGTTGAATAAACTATATTAAAATTAATTAACCTACTTCTTTTTACTCTTTTTCATGTGACTACTAGAGAATTAAAAAATCACATCTGTGGCTTGTATTTTATTTCTATTGAGCAGTAGTGAAGAGAGGGTGAAAATAAAAAGATGATATGCTCCCATTTCTGGCTAAGAACATTTTTTAAAAAATGCTAAATTACCAATTACTTTTTTTTTTTTTTTTCAGACGAAACATATACATTTTAACACAGAACATATTCTGGCAGATCTAACAGAAAACATGAAAAATATGTACATTCTATCATGATTATTTTTTATATAACAACAGCTGTTTGCCCGTACAAGCAAGAGACTGTTTTTCCACATACCACCAAGTACTAGTATTCAATCATGAGAGAAAAATAATTCTCCATAAGTTCTCCCCACATGCTTTACATCAACAGCAAGCTGTGCATTCATATGTACTCTGAAAATCTGAACCAAGCAGGAGCTGCTTCCCAGCTGATTACTTCGCCATTTCCCTTTTAATATGGCAAATACAAAGCGCACAGATTGTGCTGATTCGGATTATTCAAGGCCTGTACAAAACTGACCAAAAGGAAACCCAAACAGATGAGTGCCACTTCTGCTCTTCCTCGGTTACAAAGGAGATTAGAAGATAGAGGTCTTTTGAAGGACTATGGAAAAAAAAACTGGTTGAAAGTCAACTATTAAAAACATGGTCTTTGTTCTCTGACACTTGACAATAGCTTGACATTCTTTCACAAATTTCAAGAGCCCATTTATCACATTTTGTAGTCAAGAACCACCTCACTTGTCAAAACCTAATTAGATCTGTGCTGTCAAAAATGGAAGCCAAAAGCCACATGCGGCTACTTAAATTTAAATGAACTAAAATTAGAAAGTCACTTCCTGAGTCTCGATAACTACATTTCAAGTGTTCAATAACCATATGCGGCTGGTGGCTACCATACAGGACAATGTAGAACATTTTTGTTATTACAGAAAGTTCTCCAAGGCAGCAGAGTGAGATAACATGCAATAAGTTAGCAATCTGGAAAACTTTAGAAAAGAGAGGACTAGGGTAGAGAAATCATGTGACTGTAATACAAACTAAGGGACTGCTTTAAAACAATAAATCACATCATTGCGGTTACATTATGTCAAACCAAAGGAACTTTTCATTGCTCATTTGGCAAGCTCAAGAGTTATGCTTAAAGATGTAGACAGAAAGTAAAGTAAGTGGACAGAAATTTCACTTACATATACTGGTTTGATACTCGCCATGGCCATACACAGATTAAAACTCAGGCAAAATTCAGCCACTGATGAATTATGGTGTTGCTTTTTCACAAGGGAAAGCTAGGCTCAGCAACATTTCTTCTTGGGCTAAGTTCTCAATAGAGACATTGGTTTTCCTCTTAATGTGATAAATTATGGTGCTATACAGAATTTTTTTTTTTCAAATTGTAGGAAAAATTACAATATACACATTTTCTATTTTCTCTCACCTACTGAGATGAAGCAATACCAGAGAGTTAAAATAGTAAAATAATGGTTAAAAGCCTGCCTTGGGAATCCAAAGGGTTTTTTTTTTTCTTTTTTTTTTTTCCTGTGGCTTCACTACTTTATAGTTATGTGAGCATGCATGCCACCTCAAACTCCATATCTGCAAAACCTAATTGACATAATGCCTCAATAATTCTTGGTGCATGCAATTTCTGACTAAATGCTTAACGAATGCAACCATTATGCCTCTGCTGCTAATTATTAATTTTAAAAATGCATATCGCATTTTGTCATACTGAATACACATAAGTATAATCTAAATGACAATGCTACAAAACTATGGCAAAAATACCACAAACCGCCCATAACCCCCAAGGTTTGTTTTCATGATGCACAAGCTACTAACGCTATACTAAACACATTCCCAGCACAGTGTTTTTTTAAAAACCCTGGGTTATGATACTGAAAGAAAGCAATGAAATAAGACAGACACACTAAGAGTTTTGTGGAAACACCACACAAAATACAGGGTCACTCAGCATTTCTAAAGAGTCCAGAGATAGCAGAAACACTGGAACAAGGAGAGAACACGAGGGGCTGAAATGTCTGAGGACCCCATACAGAAGTTTGCATTCCTGGCCACTGGAAACAAACTCTGTGAACTCTCTGTAAGGACACTGAAGTATACCCCAAAATACGTAATTACACACTACTGTCAAGTCTGAGCATTTCCAACAGTTTGAAAACATCTACCCAATTTGCCATTTGTAAAAAAAAAAAAAAAAAAAAAAAAACTTCCAAAACAAAGTTATGTTTCCTATTTCCATAGAGATCTCGAGAAAAATGTCATACCCGAGATGTAGCAGGAGGCAAGATAGAATAAGTTTTGTAGAGAAGGCTTCTGCAAACAGAAAAATAAATATGTTCTGCATCAATAAGATTAATCATAGGAAACTGCCCAAATTTCGTCACATTCCACTTCAAGGGTATAGCTTTCCTATTAATCGCTACTACCCTGGAGTCTTGCCTAACATTGTAACAGTATATGACAGACCATATGTGCTTGATTTTCCACAACAGGCTGTACTACAAAAAACTCTATTGTACTGTCTCTACAAATCACCAAAATATTTTAAAAATTCAATAGTTTAACATCCAAAGTATATACATCAGATTATTTCTTGTACCTGGAATTGAAAGAAAACGCCTTCAACACACGCTATGTTCCAAATAAAGTTCAGAAAAGATAGCAAAAATTTCCTGTTACTAGACTCATTAGATGGTGCTCAAGGAAGATAGGGCACAGGCTGGTTTCTGCACAATATGACATATCTGAAGAGCTCAAGTGGATGCAGAAAACCATGACATATAATGGTGGCACTGTCATGGGAATTGAACAGTGTATTTATTTATTAGAGCATATAAATTACCAACTGGTATATAATGCAGCAACTGCAAAGTCAGCCTTCCTTCAGAATGCGAGAGGGCCTGGGGGAGTAGAAAGAGCATGTGGCTTTGAGAGCTAGATGGGCCGGCCTCCAACCTGGGCACACTAGTTAAAAGCTGTGTGACCTAAGTTTCCTTAACTTTGAAGGAGAGATAATAATGCCTCCTTTCCAGGCTCCATGTGAGAAGAGGTGACCAACAAAAGAACAGAAGATGCCATCTGGCATATAGCTTACAAAGGAATTATGGACCACATGTCCTACTCCCCATGTCTATGGCAGATGACACTTATCAATCTTTACATTTGCTATTTCTGTTATGTATGTGTAAATACATAAACTTATATATTTCTATTATGCATAAGCAAATATGTACGTGCATATGCATATGAATATATATAAAATGAGTGATTTTTGATCTTCAAATATTTGTTTGGATATCAACTTTTCTTTCTTTTTTTCTTTCTGGATTTGAATCTTAGGATCCAAAAATAGCTCAGCTCCCCTAAACTCTTCAGCATTTGTTAAATGAAGAGTGATTCAATTTTGAGCCAATGTGCTATATTTCTTATCCATATCCTAAAATGAAGGAAAATGTCTAATGCTAATGTTCGTACTTCCAATTCTCATCTAATGCACCTAAGGAAAATAAGAATATTAACTTAGCAGACAGCATTAGTTTTTTAGAATTCCACACTCACAGTTGCTCAGCACACACAGCTTCCTGTTGACAATCAGCTCTCAACACCTCAAGTACATGTCAGAGGGACTCCAGTTCTTCAGTTTACCCAAGCTCCTTACTTATTCTCATTTACCCTCTTGATTTTATTTCCTTCCTCAAAAAGAAGAACCCCATCTGCTAGAAAGAAATATTTGTAGCCGACATGACAAAAGTGGAATCCCTACTTCATAACAGCTGTGAATCAAAACACCAGTGACTGAAATTAACTACACTGTGCTTAGGAGCAGATGTGCTCAAAGAAACTGACTCAAGCTCTTTTGTTCTCAGGCACCATGTGTAAATTATCTATAGACAACACGGTGGGCTATGTTCTCACCTCGTTGTTATTCAAGTTCATTCTTAAAGTTTCACTGAACTATTGCAGACTTAAAAAAAGTTTAGGATCCCTCTTCTTTCCAAAAAAAGGAGATTCTGAAAGTTGCCAATCACTCACTAGAAGTTCTGACTGAACAGATGGGTTTTGACACCTATAGTTTGATTTTAAACGCAAACATGTCAATTTATGCTCTGGCACAGATTCTTCGGTTTCAAAATTTTTTGAGAGGTATATAATCTTTTTTTTTTTTTACTTTTGTTCTCTAAACTCAGTTGTTCCTACATTATCAATTAAGCCAACAAAGATTTTATTACAGGAACACTTATATAATTGTTATATTTTAATCCAATATTCTTAAGTAATTTTAAATCATTACTAAAAATTCTATAAAATAAATTCCAAGTGAGAAGAGATACCTAAAACCGAAGTTGCATATTTATATGAATAGAGAGGTTCAAAAAATAATTAGATTTTCTTTCTTGGTACTCCATAATCAATAAACATGGACTGTGTTTCTACAACTAGAACTAGCAAATAAGTGGTGTGCTGCCTCCAGTCCTTGTTCGTATGCCAATGACACATTGGTAATCCACCGCGGCACCTCTGTCAATTCTTGCCCTTTAGATCCAAAAGACTCTATTTGCTGCTCTTGAGAGATATAAACCAAGGACAGACATTACCATCGAATAGTTAATTATCTAATTAGAAAGATGAAATGCATACAACTGAAATGAAAATATTTTAAGCAAAATATCAAAATATGCAAGATGATAAACTGCAGGAAAATTACTCGATTGTTGAAAGAGAATATTTGTTTGACTCCATGGAGTTTTACTGTTCTGAGTTGAGTATATCCACATGGAACTTGTGTTCATACTAGTAAACCTATATTAAGCCTTCTTGGGGGCAATAATATGCTGAATTTATTGTAATTTTAGTTTAAAGGATCAAATAAGCAGTATAATTTTAAAATGGTGACATTAAAATCTGTTCAATTATAGCACTGTATTTTAAACCCACAGATATGTGAACTCTCCAGAAGCCTGAAGAATCTAGTCCACATGGAGACAAGGGCACCAGGGTGAAAAACACTTGCTATCACAAATCATAAGTGCTTGTATAAATCTCTGTGTTAAGGATCTATGCCTTGAAAGTAACAAGTCATATATTTCTACTCCATTCCATTCCCCACACCGCACCCCCTTACCCTTCCCACCACCTCGACCTTTTTCTCAAGACATCTTTTTCATAGATTGAAGGTAGGAAATGTTGTGTGCTTGTGTCTGAAAAGATGTCTCCAGCCAGTTCTTTTTGCTTTATAAATAGTATCGTTCTTTCCCAAATTCTAGAATTAGGATGACTTCTATCTTCGTTATGGGTGTTGTGATAATCATTCTTTCTTTCTGTATCTCCACGGATATTTTAGTGAGAGGTAGGCAAAGGCTATGTGTCGAGCTGCCAAGGAAATGGCTCAGAATACCTGGGTTGGTGCCCTGTCTGCAATCATTGAAAGAACAATCGCATGAGCAAAAGTTAAAGGGCAGAGACAGCTCTTTGCATAGCAGAGATCTTATCACTGGCATGATTGTAAAGGCATTCTAATCTGGTAGGTAGAATAGAGTGCCTGAGAGTCCCACTTTATGAACATCTTATGTTTGGGTACTCCATGCTGCATTTTTTTTTTAAATTTTTTATTATGATAAAATATACATAGCACCAAATTGATCATTTTAACCATTTTTAAGTGTATAGTTTCATGGCATTAAGTGCATTCTCATTATTGTGAAGCCTTTTTTATTCTTTAAATAGACAGAGTATCCTTTTCTTCTGATAAACAGCAAGATGCTTTACATAATCCTATAAAATTCTGAGCTGCCCTCTTCCCTCAAACTAAACACAAATAGTTAAAATTAACATGGAACACAGAAGAACTTTGAGACTGACAAGATTTTGGCTTTGAATGAGAAATCAAAAATTTAACTGAGATTCAAAGGAGATAAAATATTGCCTGAGGGCAGTAAAATTTGAAAATTATAGAGAATAATTATAAATGAAGAATAGATTTGATAGAAAATTGGAAATAAGCTCACATTTGTTGGCTTGTATTTATTTTTTAAGTTGATTTTTTTTTAATTAAAAAGTATTGGGGGTGGCATTAACAAAATCAAATAAGTTTCAAGTGTATCATTCAATAGTAATACATATATTGCATTGTGTGTTCACCACCTAGAGTTAGATTTCCTTTGGTCACCAAATATTTGACCGCTTTTTCCCCCACTTACCTTCCCCCTTCTCCCCTTCCCTCCTTCCCTCTGCTAACCACTAATTCACTGTCTGTGCCCATGAGTCTGCTTGTCATGTTTGTTGCTTTCAGTTTTATATTCCACATATGAGTGATATCATATGGTTTTCAACTTTTTCCATCTGACTTATTTCACTTGGCATGATTACTCAAGATCCATCCATGTTGTCACAAAAGGCAGCACTTCATATTTTCTTATGGCTGAATAATACTCCATTGTATTTATGTACCACATCTTCTTCATCCAATCATCTATTGGAGGACACTTTGGTTGCTTCTGTGCGCTGGCCACCATGAATAATGCCGCTATGAACATCGGGGTGCATACATCTTTGTGGATATATATTTTCAGCTTTTTTTGGGTAAATATTCAGAATAGAAATTGCTGGATCATATGGCAATTCAATTCTTAGTTTTGTTTGTTTGTTGTTTTTTGTTTTGTTTCATCTGTTTGTTTGGATTGCTGGATCATATGGTAATTCAATTCTTAGTTTTGTTTGTTGTTTTTTGTTTTGTTTTATCTGTTTGTTTGGTTTTTACACCTACGGCACGCAGTCTTCCTAGGTGGTCTCCCATCCAAGTACTAACCGGGCCCGACCCTGCTTAGCTTCCGAGATCAGATGGGATTGGGCTTGTTCAGGGTGGCATGGCCATAGACAATTCTTAGTTTTTTAAGGAACCTCGATACTGTTTTTGTTTGTTGTTTTTTGTTTTGTTTTATCTGTTTGTTTGGTTTTTACACCTACGGCACGCAGTCTTCCTAGGTGGTCTCCCATCCAAGTACTAACCGGGCCCGACCCTGCTTAGCTTCCGAGATCAGATGGGATTGGGCTTGTTCAGGGTGGCATGGCCATAGACAATTCTTAGTTTTTTAAGGAACCTCTATACTGTTTTCCATACTGGTTGTATCTATTTGCATTCCCACTAGCTGTGTATGAGGGTTCCTTTTTCTCCACAACCTCTCCAACACTTGTTATTACTTGTAATGATAGTCATCTCATATTTGTTGGCTTTTAAAGCAAATTCTGTCATTAATATGACAGGATTTAGATCCTTCACTCAAATTTCACAAGTAATTCATCGTCACCCCGATTTTATAGCTAATTTTGGCACAGAAAAGTTACATTACATGCCCAGAGTGAATAAACAGTAGAGCCTAAATTCAAACTTATATTAGTATATTCCAACTCTGATATTTGTTGCACTCTGCTATATTGTCTTCTCAAATGAAGACAAGACTGAAATCCTCTAAATAAAAAATGAGAGGCAGAAGTTTGTTTTCGATATCAACTAGTAGTTACACCACCATAAGCACTACCCCCAACCCACCCCTACACCCCAGATTCTTCTGTCTTCATTTGTTTTACTTCCTATCTGGATAGCTGGACTACTGTGTATTCATGTCTTCTGGGAAGGAATGTGACAAAGATGAAAGGTCTCTCTGGTTTATGAGTATCAATATCTAGAACTTGAGGAAATAAATTGGGTTACCAAAAATAAAAAGCAAAAATACAAGAAAACTCCATGATCAAGAAACTGGTTTCTTCCTCCCCCAACCCTAACCACAACTCTCTCCACCCAGGCAACTTGGACTGGAAGTAGGGAAAAGTATATAAAGAAAGCGAGGATAACAGGTGCCGACCTCCCTGCTACCCTAGCTGAGCACGGAAGATGGCTAAAACCTCAGCTGGCTTCAGGAAATCCAAGAGTAGAAGCAAAATCTGCTCCGCTCCATCCGCAGGGAGAACCCCATGAGAAGGATATGACTCTTCTTTTGGCCTTCCCCTTTTAGGATTTTATGCATATAACATTCCCACCCAAAGTTGTTGGTGCTTCAACATGGAATGAAAGCAAGAGAAAGAGCCCTGTGCCCAAAGAGTGTCATGGACATGCAGAAACCTTGTGACCCAGACATTCTGCAGACACCAACGACATGTGAGTTTCAAGTGATGCCACGACTGCACAGAGAGGACTGTGCAGGACAATGGATGTCTTCGTGGATGCTAGAGTGGACAGGTGACATTGGCGACCAGATGGGATCCTGCCTTATCCCGAGAAGATGAATACAACCCAGAGGAGAAAGGAAAATAGAATCCCTAAAATATCATTTCTTCCCAGCAGCCTGATAGAATGGATATTTGATATAGAAATTACGTTATAGAAAATGGTATTATTTTTGCATATCTTAGTTTTTGTAACAAATTATATCTTCTATACAATCTTTTAAAATGTAATTTAATATACTGAAATAACTATAGAATAATAGCATAAATTGCTATGTGTGAGCTACCTAGTACACCAACACTAACATTTCAAGAGGAGATTTTTACTTTTATCTATTGAGATACTGAAAGTTGCCTGCAATTTTGTAAGTATGGGGAACAGGGGTTGGGGGTAGGACAGAAGGATGGGGCAGAGGACTTGTCTAATCATAAAGCTGATTAAAATGGACACATTCCCTAGCAGTCTAAGGTACAATTACAGAAGGCAGCATGCCATAAAAAGGAATAGGAAGAGCTGTATAGCTACAGCTCAAACCATCAATTCCATTGTTGGATTATATTTTACTTGGAACAAGTATATGTAAGATATGGTGGAGAAAGGTGGAGCATTAATTATTCTAAATGTCACCTCCCTGTGCTTCCCCAGATACGTTACTAATATCACCCCAAATTTCTCAACATCATTTGTCATAATACCTTCTGTAGCCTAATTAACAATATTTTCATTTTTAATGCTGGGCTAGACTGTAATTTAAAATTAGTGAGACTGTTATCACTATTTATAGGTGATTCTCTTTCTTTCCTCCATCCGCATTTTAATCCACATTAGATAGAACTGTCCACAATAGAAAAACTTCCTTTTCTATTTTAAGATCCCCTTTAAAAGCCCTGGATTCTGTTAATTTTTGACAAAAAATAACTTCTGGCCTAACAATGGTGGACAACCAGAATTCCAATGAGTGTGCTTTTGGTGACTCGTGTTTATAAAGTCATGTATCACTTTCTCTTGTGACCTGTCATCAGATGTGACATAATTTAATGTGACAGCTCCAATTTTAAGGATGGCATTTTGCACTTTGCTTTCAAACTCTCCGAGTACAGTTATCCAAGAGAAGCTGGCTGACCTCAATGGAGCAGACGGGAGACGGTTAACAGGTTGCCAACTTTAAATTACTGCTGAGTAGCTTAGCATATCTCTAGAATAATTCCTTTAAAAAGCAATTAATCATCATTTCAAAAAGGTCCTTGGTGAAGTAAGTGTGTTTTTCTCTTTTTTTACTTATGGGAGGCATTTTGTTGGAAACTACTAGCATGTCTCTATTCACTAGACTGCATTTACATTTTTACTGTTTTCAACATAGGTGTTTTTGGGGACAAATAATAAAAACTTAAGTAAGCAGACTGAAATGTGTTTAACAAAGTCAATATGAATAGCAATTAAGAAGAATAAACATTAAGCCACTAATGCATAGAAATATTTGTACTTTGCATCTATTTTCTTCCTAGTTTAATTGAAGAGCCTTACCTCATGTCATAAACAGACTGAGAAAGCCACCTATGGCAGCACAACAGAACGAATTCCATAAGTCTGTATCTTTGGTGATATGTTTACAATCTTGAAATTATTTCAAGCTATCCTAGTTTATGAGGCTATAAAAGGTAAAAATTAACAAAAGTGAGGAGAAACTACGGAAATAGCAAAAGGCTTAACTTTAGAGATTTTCCCAACCTTATTAATAAAAAAAACATGTTGATTTTTGCTGTGGCTGTTTCAGTGAAGTTAATAAAGATTGTGCTAGATTCATAAGTATCTTTCAAGATTTCTTCTAATTAAAAAATGAGCCGCATTAAAACCTCATTCTAACACTCTTTGGAAGCTGTTATCAAAATCAGTCCATCATCCAGTTCAAAGAACTTTATTAACTAAAGTATGAGAGTCTCCATTTCAAGATTTGATTTTAATGTAAAAAATTTTAAATGTACAGAGAATGGTTAAATGAATCATTTATACCTCTACTAACACTTGAGAAATTATTTTGAAGCATATCCTAGATAATATTTAAGACAATATTATTAGGACATTTCCTTTATGTGAACACTGTAAATTGTTTTACGGTGGATTTTTTAAAAATATTGTGCTTTATTTAAGATCAAGAGTGTTCTAACCTTTACCTACTTACTTCGTAAATTTTAAATTATTCATCTCAGAACTGGTGATGGACAAAGGACTGAGGGTGTGTAGGAGAGATGACATAAATGTGATGTTTCCATCCCCAACATCCAGTCTGTGTTCATGACAGGCATCACTATGGCTCATGGTGGACTCTCCTGCTGAGGCTGGGCATGCCTCGCAATGAGTGCCACACAGTACACCGGTCACCCTAATGAATCAATTAAAGATGGCAGAATAACTATTGACCATTCTGGTCCACGACTTACTGTCAGGGAATCACATGGCCAAAAGTATGACTCTTTACCTATTCAGGCTATTGTTAAATATCTACGATCACACAGTTTTCAGATTAGAATGAGGACTGAGCATCTGTGGTGGCATGGACACATGTGGGAACTCTCCTTTTCAAGCTCATAAAGATAAATCATTAAGATTTCAGGGAGGCAAGCAAGGGAGACCAAAGCTTGTAGACTAGAACAGTAGACTAGAGCAGGTGCCTAGATGATCTATGAAATCAAGCTTGAGAATAAATTGCTCCTTTTGTCAGATCCATGAAAGCAGTTCTTTGTTTTAAAGACAGTAACACTACCTTTACCTTCCATTACAGATACTTTACTAGGAATGAAACAATAAAATCCCAAACTACAGTAATTTACTAAATCTTAGATGACATCGATAGTAAGACCTACCATTACTTTATGTAGTTTAAAAAAATATACCTTCTTAAAAACTATGACATGCTATCAGCTATGAGACCTGATTTCACAAATGTTACAACATATAAATGTACTGTATCAACTTTTTTAATGTATCATTTGTTTCTTGAAGTTGCATCAGTAACTTCTTATAGGGAAATTGTTTCCAAAACTGAGGGCAATTTTTTTAGTTTTGTTGCTATGTAAAGCTTGATCTTACCTCCTTTTTCCTTTCGTATTTCATTTCCACCAAATCAGCCCCTAGAACAATGGGTTTAAAGCAACAGAGAAAGTCCTGGCTAGAGAAGATATGCCTGTTCTCTGCCAACATTTGCCTTTGTCTGTGCCCAAACCCACAGTGAATTTTTTGAGAGGGCCCCAGAAAATGTTCATCAATTAATATATTTATTCTTAGAGGCTGGTATCCTTCACAGTTGTGGAGACCTAGAAATTCTGTGAGCTCAGCCAGGCTATGCTACCCATCACAGCAGTAGAGAAATAACCAGTTGGCAGTGTTATCCTGTTGTTTCTACTGATCAGAACAGCAAACCTACAAAACTATCCAATTACCTATGTAAAAATAATAATTATTATTATTATAGCTTTTGCCAACTGAATATTGAGTAAATTCTTATAATATTTTCCCAAAAATAATGAAACTTGGGATTCCAAGGTAGAATTGGTGGTTGCAACTAGATTGTACTGAAACAAGGTGGCTAGATCATTTTTGACACCTGTATCTCCTTTTGATAAGGCAGAAAATCAAAGCCCATAATGAGGTCAAATTGAAAGGACCTGAATTTAGTTTTTCAATGCAATCCATGGCAGAGGTATTGCTTTCTTAAAAAAAAAAAAAAAAAAAAAAAAAAAAAATAAAAAAAAAAAAAAAAAAATGAAGGGTTTTTTCCTTCTACGGAGAAGCATTATTTTTTTACTTCTATTGATCACATGAATACTTAATTTCCTTTATAAGGCATACCATGTTGGAATATAATGCTTATACCAGAAATACATTATCCTACAATTTAATAAAAATAGTGGGTGTTGCATATATGCTTTTATGATATTCTTTAATTTTTTTTAATGCAAAGATTCCCAATCTGCCTACCAACTGAACTGTTTGGTCATGAAACATTACCTTCTCAGCATGAGGTATGCCCATCAGCAGAAAAGTAGTAAAGAACAGACTAACTTTATTTATTACATTTGTATTGCCTACAAAGCCATTTGCTTAATGGATGAGTCTCATTAGCAGTCCAACCACAACATAAAGAATACAATGATGTGTTTCATAGGTTCATTAAAATAATATTTCAAAGGAGTCATTAGAAAAAAAGAAGCTAAAGATTCAACAGACAGTAAGCTGTCTGCAAAGAAATGAGATGGAACCAACATGTTTTCAAGTAAGTTAAGAAACATGTTTACAAATATATTACAGCCATTAAAAAGGGAAGCATCAACTTAGCAAGTGAGGGCGGGAGCGTGGGGAGGCGGCGATTACTTATGCAATTTACAAAAACAAAACTGTAACACTTTCACATCAACATTTATTGTGGATGTAAAGGGCTGTAGGTATTTTTTTAAGTGTGTCTTAAGAAGAAAAAATTGTCTGTAGCCCTAAGATGATTCTCTTGTTTGAAGCAAAATTTAAAATATTCAATCCTATTTTCGGATTACTGCTATTTTTTGTACACATTTTTGTGTTATTTGCCCCAAATCTGACTAAGAAAATGTTAATGAATTAGCAAAATGAATAATCCTGCTAAGACAGAAACTACACCAAGAAAACATGTGTCTATTTATACACTTGCATTCAAAATACAAAGTTCTATAAAGTCCTTATTCTTTATACCTAAGGGCTGAAAATGTTTGTTCTACAAATGAATAAGTAAATGAACAACACAATTACTTAACCAAGAGTTTTTAGGTTAGGCTGCTAATTACTGTTGCTTGCTTGATTTTTTTTTTTTTTTTACACAGTAATTCCACATTGAAGCAAAATAATATACAGTTTTATATTTCCAATGACGTTGAAAGCTTTTCACACAAAATAGTGTCGAATTTACACTAAGGTCATAGAGTCTATATTAAAATCAAGGATTTCATAAAGATTCATTTTGTATTTTTTTCACAAGGAAAACTAACACGTGCACTAAAAACCACTCAAGAAAAAGAGGATTACAGTTATTTATTCACTTTGTTTTTGAAAAGGCTTAGTTATATAGTTCTAAAACAGGCAAAGAAGGTCTAATACACACACACACACAGTATACATATACGTAGGATTTTGAAATAAGTCATGGGCACCGAGAGTGTAGCACTTGTGGTGGACCGCAAGGATGACCCTAGGTGATTCTGCAGTGACCTCCCACTATGCATTCTACCTTACCCATAGACACATGACTCAGCATGTGACTTGATTTTGTCAATGGAATATTAGCAAATGTGACCCAGAAATAGCCTTGAAAAGCATTTGTGTATTTCTCTTTGTGCTCTCCCCCATCGCTATCAGCATGAGAACATCCCTTAGCTAGCCTGCTGGAGAATAAAATACCTGAAGCGAAGCTGAGTCACTCTAGACAAGGACAGCCTAGGTGAACCCAGATCATCCCACAGCCAGCCACCCCACCCCAGACATGTGAGTGAACATAGCCAAGTTCAACAGTGTTGCCTAGGTAGCCCCAGCTGACTCCACATGTATGAGCAATAAACTCCATTGCAGTGTGGCGCTACTTGACATCCAACATACTTGCGCACGGGTTTTGTTGTTTGACCTTCTCAATAGAGGAGCCAGATTTCATAAAGTCAAACTAATGCTGTGTTTTTTTAAAATAATTAATAAACCATTATTCATTACCTATTTTTAAGGAGACAAGGTAAATTAGGAGACTTCTATGCAGTCTCAGTTTTTAAGTATTGGAAGCTAATTCAACAAAACATTACCAGCTAACTTCAACACACAAGTTCTAACTGTCAGTCTTTGTTCTAGTATTAAGAATACTCTCTGATCTCAAGTTATTTACAGATTTTGCAAGATAGACAGGAAGAGTGCATTATACACAAGAAAATAGTCATATCTTAATACTTACCATCTGGACAAATATAACAAATATGGATTTTTAAATGGCTTTTGGAATGCTTCCCTAAAAGACAAAACACTAACAGCCCCCACAATTAAGGGGTTTAATACTATTTTAAAAATATGAACTGATAAATAACTATATTTTAAGGGATTCATCACATCTAACTTTTCCTGGGGTTATACTAAATCCAAAAATAAAAAGATCTTTCTGGATATAAACAGTTTATTCATAAACCAAGGACTTCAGCAAATGCAGCTTTTTGATAGAAAGCATAACACTATTCAAAGATCAATTTTTTAAAAACTTTATCACAACTTGGATAATGTTTTGTAAAGAAATAACAGATATGCATATGTGTGTATATATATGCAAATTCAATTGCTAAATTATAGGTAAAGCGTTGTAAATCATATATTACTGCTATATTTATGCCTAATGTCACATATTCCCTTCAAGGTTGTCAGCTCACTGAGGATAAGACCTGGTTATGTTGACATCTGTTTTCTCAAGTATTTACAATTTCCTGATTCATTCTATTTACGCGGCTGCAGCAGCTAAAACTAAGGCACTGGAAACCATCATTCTGAAAGACAGCCAGAGAAAGTCGGTATTGATGTGGTCACCTGCTAAAAATGCTGTAAGTAACGATTACATTCTATAAATATAAAATTAATAGATAGTTACAGTATATAATTCCAAACCTACAGCAGGGGTAAAAGGATCAAGGACCACAGTAACAATAGCAATGCCCATTGGGACTGAGTAGCCAAAGGTCCTCAGGATGTCTCTTAAATGCCAGAAGAAGCTTGGTCAGGTAGAGTAAATTAGCAGAGGGGGCCTGATTACAGGGTATTTGTACACTGAGTTTCTGAGCAGTAGAAATTTCAGTAAACCCAACTAAAAAATGTGGGTTTCTTCTACTAAGCCCTGGCCAATTTTTCCCGGCAGGAAGGTAGAGGGTCCCAAGCTACTAGAGTGTTCTATTTTTTTTTTTTTAATGGAACCACAAATAAAAATTTTTACTTATTAGCTCCAAAATTTTATGTGATGTCACAATTTTTTTAAAAAAAATCATCATGTAGAACAAATAAAACATCTGTACTCCCCTCAAAATGATGTCATCTTTGTTCCTGATTAAAGAAGCTAAAAGGAAACAGAGTTATCTCTTCCTCTTCCTTATCCTTTATTATATTACACTAATAGTGCTACTTCAGGTATGGTCCATGAATATTGCCACTCTCTTCAATCTATTTATTCTTGGCCCCAGAAGAGACAAGAAGTGTTGTGGACAGGTAACATCCATGATCCTGCCTGTTGGCATTCATGACCTTGTATAATCCCTCCTGTGTGAAGGAAGAAACTGTGACTTGATTTTAACCAATAGAACATGCAAAAGTGATATGTTACTTCTATGATTATGTTATATAAGACTCTGGCTTTGAAAAAGCAAGCTGCTCTGAATCCTACAGCCACAGGGAAATGAATTCTGTCAATAACCTGAAGGAGTTTAAAGTGAATCCTTTGCTAATCCCGTGGCTGATGAGACCACAGCCCCAAGAGAAACCCAGATTACAAACTGATATAACTCTGAAGCAGAGAACCCATCTAAGACATTCCTGAACTTCTGACCCACATAAACTGAGATGATAAATGTGTCTTGTTTTACACCACTAAATTTTGCATAATTCATTATATAGTAATAATAAAATAATACAAGGAGTTTGCCCCAAAATGTAAATCAACTACCTCACTAGGCACATTATTTAGTTTGGCTGATGTTTAGTTTTCACAGTAAGACTTTCTCAATGAAGGAAGCAATGCTTTCAATTACATTCTGATGCAAGCTCTTTATCCAGCAGCAGACCCATACTGAGTCGCTCTGTTGTACATTTCCTCAGCACGACAGGAAGATAGGTCTGGTCTAACTGCAGAAAAAGAGAAAGGTGGTATTTTCTTTGACACAGAATTTTGTCCAATGATGTGTGCAACAGGGTAGAGAAGATCAAGGTCAGGGACATAGGGACTGTGGAGAAGCAGTTTTTATCATCCATCATCCTTCAAAGTTACATAAGTATTTGTTATCACTACAGTTAAAAGCAATGGATGAGCTGATATTACCTGTAATAAGCTGATAACAACAAAATGATGTGAAGAGAGCAAGACAAAAAATCCTTTAAAATTCTCATACTACTACTCTTCCCTGGGTCATTTGAAATCTAGGGAATTTAATAGTACCTACAGTTGGCAAGGAAACAGATAAGTCATTTTTCTCATCCCCTGCTCATAACTTATTTTTAACACAACAAAATCATTTATAGACCCCTGCAGAAACTATGCATTTTCTTTACTTCTCAGTCCTAGCTCTGGCTAACCCTTATGACTCCTAAAGATTTAACTAGGTAGCCCTTACTCCAAGAAGCCTTCCTTGATAAATACTGCTTCCCTAATAACCTATGCGACATCAAACATTTTACTTCTTTGCTTGTATTATAATTATCTCTTCATGTGATTGTCATACCTACTCAAATTGCTATTTGAGATCAGGAACCATGAGTTTCTTTTTTGTATTTCCAGCATGCAGGAAGTTTCTGGCCCATAGTAGGTGCTCAATAAATAATAAGTGAAGAGTAAATAAATAAATGCTATTACCCAAGGCTATATAAAAGCTAAGAGAAGCACTTTAAAATGAGGCAACAATAAGCTTGGAAAATGTGGGTGAAATATGCTGAGAGATTTGAAACACTAAATCTGTTAGCAGGAAGCCTGAGGCAGGACCTTCAAGGGTAAAAGATTCATGCAGAATGATAGGAAACAAAGAATTTTACAACCTAACACATGTTGAATTGAAAAAAAAAATCATAGGTACCCACTATACCCAGAAGTTAATTTTTCTCATATCTTGCTTCAAGCAATATATCAATGTTATTAACTCACATCAAATATAAAGAATGATGCTTTTCTGAGAGCATTTCTTCTGAGGTTCCTCGTCAGCTACTTTCATCAGATACCAGGAAGCAAGGGAGCTCCCTGTGTGTGGTTGGACTGGCTCTACGACTTCATGAGGGAGATTCAGTCCTCTACTCACATCTGTCTTGGAGATCAATTCCATAAAACATAACAGATGGTTTGCCAGATAGTCTTAATTTTCAGTTGAATAACTTTGATTTATACAGAGGCCAGTTCTTCGTGTTTATTTCAATGGTTTAACATGATACACTTAAAATCATTCCTCGTGAAAAAACTTTCAGGTGATCTTAATCTTATTCCATCACTCTTGCTATGACTCCTTCAGGGATTTTACCTGCTCCATCTGAAATACGATGAAAATTCACATCCACTAAGAATTTGAATCCTCTCTCTTTCTCTACTCACCCCATCCATCATCTCCTACATATCAAATAAACCAAGATGTGGTTCTCTCTCTCTTTTTTCTTTCCAGATGCCCAGGTGTGGTCAGTAAAAAATTAATTGCTTGTACAATTATTATGAACTATCCAATGTATACTGCAAGTTAAATACTTGATTGAAAAAAAAAAAAGTCTATTCAAAAGGCCTAAGACTGAAAACTGCCAGAGAGAGTTTTTCACCTTACCCCAAAGTCCACGGGACCCACACATTAGTAGCAGACATTTTCTATGCCACCTCTTGCTAGTGAGTCTAAGTCTGAAGTACTCTTGGTCCAGTCAATTTAGAAATAAGTTATTAAGCATGAATACTGCCTGGCATAACAGCTTTAATTAAACAAAATAGAAGTGAGCTTTTTCATCTCACTAGCATGACATCCTGCAAACGTAAGAGCTTTAACACGAAAAGGAATTTAGTTGTTATTATTAATTTGTAAACTAAACTTTATAAATGAGATGGGCAAAGGAAACAAAAAGGCACTTCGCAGAAGAAAAAATATTTGAGCAACTGAAAAACAAATTTAAAAAAACAACGGCAATCTTAATAAACAAGAATTCAAATTGAAATGAGACATATTCACTATTAAAATTGCAAAGATTTTTAAAATCATTAAGAAGTGTGAGAAGAAATGAATATTCATATAGTGAGGCTAGGTCCAATAGCTTTTCTAGAGAGAAATTTGGTATAATGCAACAAAAGCTTTAACAAATTTTACACATTTATCCTAACTATCCTACTTCTTGGAAACAATCACACGCCCAGAGATTTATGTACCATAATTTTTCCATCATGATGATGGGCTGGGGTAATCTAAATGTCCTATAATAAAGAATTGATACGCATCTATTTGACAGACCTGGAACAGTTACTGTCTGCTGCTAAGGTCTCAGTGCAGATGCAAGAAAAAACGGTCTCTGTGCTTTCTTTCTGTCTGACTGGCAGCCAAGATTGAATGGGGGAATACAATGGAGGAACACAGAGTTTTAACACCTCAGAAATTATCTTGTAAACAGCTGAAGAGTGTGTTTTACTCCAAAGAAGAATCTAAAATATGAGTTTACAAAAGAAGTGCTAGAAAACTAGTCCCCTACATTCTTGCCTTCCGATCCATTCCACTTTTAAAAGCTTTAGGGTTAAAACTAATTAAAGGCAGCCAAAGATTTTTTGGAAAAAAAAAAAAAGAATTGGTAATATTGAATATAGTTTATGATACAGTAAATAACTATTAGGAATAACAAAGTGTTTTAAGGATATGTGACATGCTCACAATATACTAAGTGAAAAAGAAGTAGGCACCAAACATTATTTTAAATATAATTACTGTTTTATTTTTAAAATATACATAAATGCCTAGCAAAAATGTATGTATATTAAAATGGTATTAGTAGATATCTGTGAAAGGTAGACTTATCAGGGTCTTGTTTTCTTCTTTATATTTTTACTTTAAACTTTTCTTATCCATATAGAGTATGGACAATCAGATACATAAAAATGATAAAAACCCAAAGCACAGGATTGGGGGGCATAAAGTTCCTATACCCTGCTAAGTAGTGACTCGGTTTTAGTAATAATCCTTAGGTTCTGACATAGGACTATTCTCTACAAAGCCCCAAGCCAATTAAATATCAATATCTTTTCATGCTATAAGTATTCATTAAGGTGTTTCCACACAGAATGTGAAGAAACAGAGAAACAATAGTTACCAGAAAAAGAATCCAATACCATTTAAGTCACTTTTACCACATTCAATTCTAATAATAGTTATACATTAAAAAGCAAAGGTTCAAGTCATTTAGCATTAATGAGAGGATTAGCTCATTGAGAGAATATGAAAAACAATTCTAAATTAAAACCAACTAATTCAACTTGGTTTTTAAATGTCAACAGCTATAGGTTCTCTCAAATTAACCATATCCAACTGCTTGTACCTGACTCTATTTAACCCTACAAAACATATATCATTATTATGAAAGATTCTATTTAACTCTACAAAATATATATCATTCCTTGTTATTTTCCAGTATTTTGTTAGTGATCCTAAAATGGATTCAACTTCGATGACAGCATTGGCAAGGTAAGGACAGATGGCCCTATGGTCCTTTTCAGTCCTAGGGGTCTGTGATTGCTTATCCTTAAACATGGGCACTAAATTTATATTTTAATTATATGTCACTAATTTGTAGAGTAGGATTTTAAAGAATCTTGAAGCATAAATCTTTTTCATCTGCAATGAATTAGATTCTCTACATTTGTTAATAATTTAGTCCAAAAAAAAAATGATAGATTAGTCATTTTGTGTGTCAGATGAAACACACATGTATACACAGAATGATTATTTGTTCTCAAAGATTTTGTTATAATCTTGATTCATTTGTCATGTAACACTGAAATAAAATGGTTACACTAATTACCCCAAATCAAGTTTCACTTCTCAATTTATAAGCTTTCCATTTTATTCTATAAATTCTTAGCTGTCACGGAGTCAGAAAATTATTACTGTCATCAATAGGAAGATTGTTTTAGTGGTGCAGATGGCTGTCCTTTTATAGGCCAACTTAATGACTTGTTCTTGTCTAATTTGTCATCTGTTATTTAGTTGTCATTATGAACTTTTTGGGTTTCATATCAATCAATTTTCTATGTTTACTAAACAGATGGCTTTATTAAAAGAAAAAAAACAAAGCAAGAAAATGACATTAAATGATTTTAAAAACTCCAAAGGCTACATACACTTTTTAGTATGTCAAATGAAATTTAAATATGCTATTTAAAAAAGTAAGTTTAAAGCCAAAGTGAACTAGATTTTAAAACTCAATGGACATGCAAAGAACAATCAGTAGCAGCTGTCTACAAGTAGAATGAATTATTTGAAAATACAAACAGGCATTTCTTTCAATTCTTTCACCAAAAAAAATTTAAAACATATCCTGACAAGAAAGACAAATGTCAACTGAAATAAATCATCAATTCAGAAGCTCTTTGTTGTAATTCATAGGTGTACCTCCTTTGTCTGTTGTTTGTAATCTTTTTTTAGAGTGTAGGTAATTACATACTTTCACTTAGTGAAAATTGTCCCTTACCTCTGTCATCCTTAAGATGCCTTTGGTTAATCACTGTGTTATTATCAAATTGACACCCAAACTGAAGAAGCATAGCGGTAAATTTAAATGGCTTCCATCAATGAGATTAGAGTTCAGAAAATAATTGTGCCATGGAAGAGCACTGTTAGTTCATGCTGTACTACTGAAAGAACTTGACAGTTATAAGAAATCAAAACATTAATGTGAAATAACTTTACACTACATTTATGACAATATATTTAAGATTGTGTATATGTGAGAGGTATTTACCAACAAACGGGATCTGCTTCATCAGTCCCTAATAATGCTGCAATGGTTATAGAGCAAAGCTTTCTGATACATGCACAAACATATTCCAGAAAGTTTCCCAGGATCATGCCAACCACATCTTCCACTGTTAAATCGAGTGAGTTCAATTGCGTTTTCTACTTGCCCAATGTCAAAGTTCGTTAGCAGTAACAAAATCAACAATGAGGAAGGCTGTGAAGGCTTATTCTTTATGTCCTTCATACAAAATAGAAGAACTTAAGATGGCAAGCCAATTTTTAAAAGACAAAGCCAGTTTTTAAATTTTCTCAACCACATGATAACCACAGTAAAACACAAAGCTATTATAGGTAGCCATCATGCCATTTCACAGTGTTCAGAGGATATGATAGAATGGAGAAAATAAGCTACCAAAAAGAAAAAATAACAGACATTTGAGACTGACAAAAATGTTCCATTCCCTCTTAAGGAACAGAAAATCAAAAGGGGCTTGTTCACAAGGATCATATATCAGAAAGACAAAGACTTTAAATCAGAAGATTTAAATCCTAAAATACCTTTACTAAGACTTGGAAAGAGAGTTTGTACCTTAATGACTTCTCTTAGGTTTCGGCTCAAACACTTCAGGCACAGAATACATGTTTGCCATTACATGTGTGCCTGGAACTCGGCCAGGTGCTCTACATGTACTAAATCAATCCCAAGTAACTGGTGAAAGCAGCCCAAATTCAGGAAATGAAAATCTTAAACGAAGCTATATGGCAAAGACCCACATTGTGGAAGAGAGTCACACAACACAGTCAAGGTCTGGCTGAAGTTGGTTTTCTTTCCTTTAGGTCTACTAGTCCATGATAATATGTTTTGATTTGTCCAAAATACTTTGTAGGCATTCTCAACTGATTACAAAAATTGGGGCTGCTTCAGATGATCAGGTCTTCAGCCAGGATCGTGTTTAATGGGTCCCAACATATTACATGGTCATTTATCAACAAAGTTTTACACACTATTTAAGTATCAGTTGATACAAAGCCAGAAAAGTCAGCACACCATGATAATATTCTGTGGATGTTATACTTGGGTATATCATTCTCTGGAGTATATGTTTTCATATTGTTATACAAATTTACTGTATTGCAAAAGATCATTTGAACTATGATCTGTTGGTGATTTCACAAAAGTGAATCACGCTTCCTTGGGGAAGATTGCCCCTTTTCAGAGTGCTTTTAGCCTTCTGTGCCTCTTGGTCATAGTGGCTCAGATGTGAGAACTGACCTCCTACTAGATGAGTGGTTCTCAAAGTGTGATCCAGAAAGAGCAGCTTCGGAGACACCTGAGAAATACAAATTATAGGTCTACAACCCAGACCTTCTGAATCAAAACGAGATGGAGCTTAGCAATCTGCATTTTAACAAACCTCCCAGTGTCTTTCAGCATCCTGGACATAATAGCCATCTAACAAATGTTTCTGATTTAAATCAAATTAAAACATTCTAAAGACAGAACATATTTGTTTGTGTGTTTGTTTACTTAGGAATAACCATGGGCTTCCTTTCAGAATGTCCACTATTTGTAGAGCTTAACATTGGAGATGTATTTTGCCGAAGGATTTCCATTCCTTAACTAGGCATTGCTAGGTTCTGTTGATTTGCCATTAATTGAAACCAAGGATGGACCATAATCAGATCAAAGAGGAGTGAGGAAGGAAAAAGAAAGCAGAATACCATTTTATTCCTTCTGCTCATTTGCTACAGAGATCTCAGGTATTCCCTATATTCTTAAGAAGTAGATCAAATTAAATTAGAATAACTGAGCGAAAATTAGTGTGAGCTTTAGGAATAAAAATGATAAGATCACAGTATTCTAACAAACAAAAATCAGCTCTATTTCAGGAAATAGTTTTTTTTTAAAAAGGCCAACAAACATTAGTAAGTAAAGTGGGAGAGAATAATAATACAAGCACAACATGACAGGTCTATACTGCCTGGGGCTCATTTACTACTCTGCCAGCTCTATGCATTTATGGCACAGCAATCAAGTGCATAGGCTCTCAAACCAGATTAAGTGGATTATAATTTGGCTCAGGTCTTCACTACTTCTAGGTATTTGGAGAAATTGATCCTCTGTTTTACAGATGAATGTTCTCATCTATAAAATGGAATAATAGTAACTCTTTGAACTGGTGAAAGATTTAAATTAAATTATAATAAATAATATATAGCAGGCTCTATTTTTTTTGTCTTTAACAGGTGTTGCATAAGTCAAATGTAGTTGTGATAGCCGCTACACTTAAGAGGTTTGTAGTCTACCAGTCCAAGTTACAGAACATGAAACAAAAGATCACTTTCTCAGGGGCAGAGTCCTATCAGTGATTCCCCAGCACTGGGCACATAATAGGTATTCAGTAAGTGCAGGCCAAATAAGATAGATTATACCACAGCACCAAGAAGCCTCCCGCCATGAGTCTAGGTTGAAAATTACATAGCAGAGACTTTGCCACTTCATAGAACTAAGTAGACTGGCTTGATTTCATGATACCTGGATGACAAAACTGAGAAAAGTAACTTCCCAAATACATTATTGCTTTATGTATCAAAATATCTTTTCCTAAATCTGTGACAGCCTGTGCCCCCTTCACCATAACAATCCATACACATCATTTGTCATTAACCAAGGAGGCAAGAGCAGAAGGTTCTGGTGTTTATCACCTGGGCCTTATCTTCTCGATAGATTATAAAATTCCAGAATCCTCCAGACAAGCCCAGTTTCACAGAGCCAGTTGTTGCCTTCCATTAAAGTATAACAGAATCACAGGCAAAGATCCCAGGTGAGGGAATTGTATACCTCAGGGTAGGGGCTGCCTTTCTGTTAAAGGTCAATGAAACCTAACAGTGATGGGAAAGGCAGGATGTAACAGAGATGTTCTAAAGCAATTAGCAGAAAATGAGATGAAAAGCAATTATGCAAACACTTGGACATTCAAAGCTCTTTCACTCTGAGGAAAGAGATCATTGCCTTGGACAAAGAATACAAATGTGTAGATCTTAAAGTTTCCCAATGTTAGCATTTATCACTTCAATTACATTTGAATATTGGGCTTTTGGGGATATATATTAGACTTTGCAGCCTAAATATTTATGATCACTTTGTAACTAAATAAATCAAAATACTAAACAGTAGGAGAATCTAAGGGATGAATAAGGGTTGGGGCAAGAAGCAATCATGAAAGGTCTTCTTGAGAAAGTAAGAATTTGCTGGCCCCATAACAGACAAATGCAATTTAGTGAGGTTGAAGGCAAAAAGGGAAGGAATGCTAACAGAGGGACAATGTGAGGAAAGACACTGGGGACAGTAATGAACAGTTTAGATACCAAACCTGAATCGGAAAGTGATCAATTTGTCATAGGAGGTTACTGTGGTAGCATAGAAAAACTCAGGTTTTTAGAGCCTGGGGGCCCCAAAGTTTTAATTCTTTCTGACCTTTGGTAAGACATAATCTCACTGAGATTCATTTTGGGCACTCACAAAATGAGGACAATACCCACTATATGAAATAGGCAAAAAATAAATAATAGCAATAAGAAGTAGGTCTGCAAATTCATTCTTTTTTCTTCCCTTCATCATAAAAGATGCTTATCCTTTACTTCAAAATCAACATGGCCAAAACCAAATTCACAACTTCTTCTTATAAGCTTTGCTTCTCAACTACCCTGTCTCTCAATAGGGCCTCCTCATCTCTATTGATCCAAGACTGGAATGTCTGATTGATCATTGCCTCATCTTTCACCTTCAAAATGAATGGCCAGTCAAATTACATCCCACAAAACTACTCATTTCCACCTCTTTATCTCTATTTTGTCAGCCAAAACCCAAATCTAAGTCTGAACTTTTGCACAGGCCATCCATCTGACCTTTTTGATTACCGCCTCACCAATTCATCCAACATCCCATTGTCTGGATATCTTTTTAGAAGATGGTTGTAGTGCGTACTACAATGGTTCCCCGTTTCCTACTATTCAGTTATTAATTCATCCAATGAAGAGTTACTGGATATCCATAAAATATCGAGTTTCATGCTATTTACTGAAGATACAAAAATAAATAAATTAGTCCCTTGATAGTCCAGTGGGCCAAAGTAAACAGATAGATTATAACGCTACAAATAAAAGATAGAAATGTAAAAACTAATTGTGTAGGATAAAACTGCACAGAGATAATGCTATATCTGAACAGCATTTCAAGAGACGAGATATTTGTCAGACAAAAAAGTGTAGAAAGACACTGTTCTCCTCTTCCAGGGTGCAAAACTAAAAAGTATAACTGTATTTTATACACAAAGGTCACTTCCCAAAACCCTACTCCGTGGAAGTTAAATGGAGTAACAGCTGCGTTAAATGCATGACCAACTAATTATCCAGGTCACAAAGAGACACCCGCTTCGATCATGCAGGGAAAACAAAGGACAAGTTCTTCACAGAAGACATGATGGCAATGGCAAAGGGCTCCTTCAGGCAACTACTGAAGAAGGTAGAGATTCGAGGATCACGCAAATAAGAGATGGCAAAAGCAACACAACATTACAGACATGAGCATTCTATTGGCCAAAGAAAGAAAGGGTGGGAGAGGGGAGTTTTAATCCTCAATGACAGTGAATATAGAACGTATTACTTTTGAAATAAACATTCTTATCACAACTCCTGACTCTCATAACAACTAAAGAGCAGCACAGGAGGATAAGTCCTTTTGCAGGGGATGAGCTTTAATGTCACCTCATACCTAACCTCGCGTGGATCCATTCATGGGAGAATCAAATCCAAAGGCCTATTCTATTCCAGACCTCATTTAAAAAAAAATGCCCTCCCCCCAATCTTAATGCAAGTGACACAGATCAGCTGAAGATCTGCAGCACCATGCAACAAACATCTCAACTAACTTGTGCACAAATATACTGACACAGGTGCTCTTAATCTGTGATTGAAATTGCAATTTAATACTTGGAAGTTGAACACACGCAAACATGAAAGATCTTCTGTTTGAATTTTTGATGGGGAGCAACAAAATATTTTAATCTCATTTTTAGATCAAATTAATCTCTCTTTCCATATTTTTTGTTTGTTTGTTTCTAGTATTAATGACCCTACCAGTTGTGAGCTTTGTGCTCATCAAAGATAAGAACAGGACCTTCCTTATCTCTATTATCCCACCATCTACATAGTATCTGGCATTTAAGTGTTAAATTAATCATGGGACAGAGCAGCAAATGACATGCATATCCTACATGAACATATTATCACCTAAGTGAATGAGGTTGAACACCTTATCTATTCAATGGTATGTCCAGTTTTAACTCTTCCAGGAGTCTGTTTCTTCATAAATAAAATGCAGATCATATTGCCTTCCCCAAAAGGTTCTGATGAGCAATAAACAGGTAAAGGTACACAAAATGTCTAATGAACCTGTTATAAATGCCAGTGAAATCCCAAGCAAAACAAAAACAAAAGAAAAGAAAACAACATCTTTTTAGACAAATCAGAAGTTAAACAACAATTATGATAATGATAAAAGCCTCAGGAGGCACCTCAGCCTCTCAGCAATCTTCTTCAAGTTATTCGTGTTGGATGACTCCAGGAATTAAAATGGAAAGATACTGTTTATCCAAACGTAGATGATGGTTAGAGAAGCAAGGAAGATGACAGAAAAAAGTCTTCAGGGAAAATGATACAAAAGAAATAGATGGAGATCCTAAATTCCCTCTGACTAGGAAAAAAGGCTTACTATTTTCCTGGAGACAGTCCAAGCAGGAGATTGAATGGAGGCAAGTAGGTTAGGCTATTTGTTCCTCTGGTTCCTCCCTCCGAGGTCACCTGTATCTGGCTTCCTCGACCAAAGGTCAAGGCCCTCAAGCCGGGCTCCTCTCCCTACCTCTCTCCTCTGTGTCTCTGTGACAGCTCTTGCCTCTTGTCCCTTTCTGTCTAGGAGTGGTAACAGCTCCACTGTTCCAGATCCCAGTTCATACATTTTGTGTGGTTCCCCTACAAGCAGTCCACGACTCTGTAAATAGCACCATTTTAAATAAACTCTTCAACCCACCCTGATTTGAATGTGCCGTCTGTTTCTTGTTGAGATCCTAACTGATACAGTCTTCAAAAGAATGCTTTTGGTCTAGAAGCACCAAACCACCTCTGGTCTCCAAACATTCCATGCTTTTCTACAGCTCTGTGCCTGCACACTCCATGCTACTCCTAAGTGGAAGGCTTTCCCATTCTTTCTGCTGGGGGATTTCTACTTATTCTTTATGACTTCTCAAGGCAGCTCTTCTAATCAAACCTCTTGCGATCTCACCATGGGCAGAATTAGAGGCTCCTTCTGTCATACTTTATAGACATCTACAACTTTGGAAACACATTATATTGTACACATATGAGAAATGGCCAAGTCTCAACATCTATCACTAAACTTGGTACTCAATAGATAAAAATAAATGAGCACTAAATAATTAAATGAATATATTGCTGTGTTATATATATTTATTCGGTTCTACTCATTATATCAACTGTTACTGGCAATCCATTTAGCAACCTGGAGGACCATACATTTCTAACCAAAAGCATGAAATACTAAGAGCTCTGAAACTGGGATCTTTTTGGGAAATTAAAATCCAACATAAAGATTTCTTTACTAAAAAAACATATGGGAGGCAAATAAAAGACAAGCTTACAGGTTACATTTTTCTTTAATAATTTGACTTAAAAAATACATGATAAATCTTTGAAAAATGAAAGTTATTTTTTCAATAGTTCAGTAGTTTACTGAGTTTTAAATTCCAACACAGTTTACTTTTTGAAGACAGATCTTAAAACCACGTATATATAAATACATTAAAATAACTGATTTGAACTCACCTAAATAGCCTAATCACTCATTAAAACAACTTACTTTTCTGTTAAGTAATAACGTTTTCTTCCCTCACACCTAATTCATTTCTCATCTAGTTCTTTCCAAAGAAGAATGCATTACTGTCACACAGCCCTTCTGTCCTTAGAACTTAGGAGGTCATCTCTTGCAGAGCGAAATATCTAACATGTGTAAATGTCCAAAGATTTGACATCATTCTTTGCTCTTAAGATCTATGATTACAATATGGTTGCTTAGAAAGTCAATTCCTGTTCAAGGATTTTTAAATGATTTAACTTAGGATGCATAGTAACTTTAGTTACCTCTCAATCACTATTACTGTGGAACTCTTTTCCTCCTCTCATGAAAAATACATAACAATAAACCACACGTGATTAACAGTTTAGTCCACACAGCATGCAACATTCGTAGAAGCTAATGCCTCTTTGAAGGGTACTTAGTATTTACAAATCATTTGCCTTTACTTAATGACCAAAATGCTGTTTTTTTTGTTTTGTTTTGTTTTTTAAGTAAAACATATACAATAATATGGCAACTATTTACTTACCAACGAATGGCTACTGCTTTGCATTATTTCCATTTCAAAAAAGAGTCCTCAAGAAACCCTACAACCCTACAGAGCTGAATTTTTGTAAAAAAGAGTAAAGGCTACCTTCAGTTAACATACCATAGGCTAAGCACTTTTCATATATCTCATGTGATCATACGGCAACCCTTGGAGACAAAATCAGAAAGACTAAGGGACTCACTGAAGGTTACACAGCTAATAGGCAGCTGAGTCTCTGACACCCAATCTCATGTTCTTACTATTATACCATGCTGAGTACTCATGTAGGCTGAGGCTATACAAATGCCAAGTGAAAATACCCACATAATAGGTTCAGTTTGCGATTCTTCTTTGCCCCATTATATTTGCCCTCTGAGGAGACTGAAGGAGAAGAAAAGGAAAGATTTTTGTGTAAGTCTATTATCACTGATCCTCATCAACAGAGAACTATTCTGTAACATGAACTCAATCTTCCCTAACAATGCTAAATGCTAGTAGACCCTGGACTGGCCCTTTCATTTTCGTTCTCGGAGGATTCGTGTTCTTAATAGGTACCATCAATTCTTTTCAATTAAGTCAGGTCCTATTCCTGCCTGGACATTCAGTTCCCAGACAAATGGCTTCAATTACCCAGGGCCTCTTTCTCAATCAGTAGCCAGCTCCCTGGGATAAAATAGCTAACGTTCCTCTATGTCCCCCCAGAGGACTTTTTGAAAGGAATTCAAAGAATATTCCATTTCAGTGAATTGTCTAGGGAATAAATTGTTTTTATCGGAAATTCTAAGCAAATTCTTATTCTAAAAAAAAAAAAAAAACAGGTAGGAAAAATCCAGACCAAATCATAAAACAACAAATAAACCCTCCAAGGTTGTACTCTTAGCCAAAAGAGAATTTGATGAATTCAGAGTACTGGATACCTTTATGACCAAACTGACCTTGGTTTATTATGCAAAATCATAATTAGCATTTTAAGTTGATTATTTCACACTTGTTTAAAAATATCCAATCTTTTTAAATAATTGAGGTAAAAGTTACATGCAGTGAAATAGACAGATTGTATAATGGATAAGTTTTGACAAATGTATACACACATGAAACCAAAGACCATAATCAAATTATGGAATATTTCCATCACCCTAGAAAGCTCTCCAGTGCCCCCTTAGTCAAGCTTCATCACATCCATAAGCAATTGCCGGTCTGATTTCAAGCATCATCTATAACTTGTCTGTTCTTAAAATTAACATATATGTAATCCTATAACATGTATGCTTTTGAGTCTGGCTTTTTTCAACTGTTAAAGATTCATCCATGCTTTTGCATTTATCAGTAGTTACACTTTTTATGGCTGAATAGCATTCCATTATACAAATGAATACTCAAGAATTTATTCTCTTGAAGGAATTTGAATTATTTCCATTTAGGGCCTTTATGAATAATGTTATTATAAACATTTGTGTAGACTGTTTTTGTGTAGATATATGGTTTTCATTTTTCTTGAGTAAATACCAGGGAGAGTAGCATTGCTGGGTAATATAGTGAAAATTTCACTTTGCAAGAAAAAAAGCTATTTTCCAATGTGGTTGTACTTTATATTTCAATCAGCAATGTGTAAAAATTTCTGTTACTTATATCCTCACTCACTACAGAACTTTTAATTATTGCCCTTCAAGTGGGATAGCGGTAACTTAATCTGTTTTTTTTTCCCCATTTTCATGAAAACTAATGATACTGAACACCTTTTAATGAGATCATTGGTCATATAAACACGCACACATTCAGAGTACATGTCTTTGTCATACATATGCATAAGTATTTTCTTCCAGATAATAACTTGCCTTTTCATTTTCTTAACTGTGTCTTTTGATGAGCAGAAGTTTTTAATTTTAATAAAATGCAATTTATAAAGCGGTTTTTTTTTTTCTTTTATAGTTAGGGCTTTTTGTTTGGCTAAAATATCTGTCTATCCCAAGGTCTCTAAGATATTTTCCTACATTTTATTCTAGGAGCTTTACAGTTTTAACTTTTACTGTTAAGTCTATGATCCGCCTCAAAATAATTCATAACGTTTCACTTCTTTTTTTCACTGTCCTTTAGCTTAGGCAATTTCTATTTAGATAATTTTAAGTGCACTAACTTATCATGCAGAGTAATGCCTGTTAATCCCATCTAGTACATTTTTCATTTTGGCCTTTGCATTTTATCTATACAGAATTGTCTAGTATTTCCATTTGGTTCTTTTTATAGTTACCATTTCTTAGCTGAAATTCTCCATCTGTTTATGCACTTAATTGTTGGCAGATCCTCTTGATCCTGTTAGTCCTGTTTTTATATTCTTTTACACCGGGTCTATTTGGTCTTATTCTTAGTTCTAAAGACACGACCCTCATTCTATATTGTAATTCTCACTCCTAAGTTGTGGTTTTTCTGCACGCTTAACCGAGTCTGATATGTTCAGCAAGATCCTTCTACGCTGAGGCCAGAGAGGATTTGGGCATATCTCAACACTATATGACCTTGGAATTTATGCTAAGCATTAGGCCCTGCAGAAGCGATCCTCTGCTAGGTCCTACAGAGTCCCACTCTGTGCAAGCACAGCACAGCCCCTGTCTAGTAACATAAAGGGAACCTCCATGACTCCTGATTTTGCATCCCATTCTGCACAACTTCCTCTTTTGACAGTACCCTGATTGTCAAATTTTTGCCACTTCAGCAGCTCTGAACTTTGAACTCAAATGACACTTCGATTTAGTCAGACCACCACTTTCTGCTGTGGCTTCCCTTCCCTATACGGTTATCAGGAAATCTTGCATGTTTCCTTCCTTTCAAAGATCATACCTATGCTGGCTGTATTCCAATGCCTAAAATCAGTTGCCTGTCCAGGTTTACAGTTGTTTACTGCGGTATGATAAGTTGTGCCAGTTACTCTATCATGGTTGAGACAGAAATTGATATTCAATCTTAACATTAAATTGGTAGGCAGTAGACCAACTACACATGCTTATTTCAATTGATGATCTTCCAGAGAACACTACTCAAGTGAAATCCCATTCAGGGTAACCGATATGAAAATAAGCTCAAGAGAATTTCATAGAACATCTTTAAGCCACAGAGAAAAACAGTCGGGATTAACCATGTTGGCGATGATTTCTAAACTACATAAAAAGGTGTTTGTAACATATCTGTATTATCCTAATAAAGAAAAGTGACTCACTGCCTATGTCAGAGAGCTTTGGAACTTTCATTCTTGATACAGTGTCATTTTTTAAATAATACCTTAGAGGAAGAGCCATTAGAAAAACTTATGTCATAAGCATTAAGTTTATGGATATATGTTTGAATTAACAACATATTTGGCCAAGATTCAAAATGACTTCATGTTTTCTGAGTAGTTGGCCAAGATTCAAAATGACTTCATGTTTTCTGAGGCCCAATTCAGTTAGAACCTGAGGTCAAACAAAAATATACACTTTTTATGGCTGAATAGCATTCCATTATACAGTTAGAACCTGAGGTCAAACAAAAATGTCAGGTCTAAAAGCTGAGATAAAAATAGATTTGCTCTCTATACTCTTTCAGGTACTAATTAATTTTGTTGGGAGTGTTTTTCTCTTCAAATTCCAGACCCTTTCCCCGCAAAATATTATCTCCTCCCAGGACTTCCATTAGCATCAATTCACTGAAGATGTCCAAATCAACATTCCATGGTCGAATCTCCTCTAAGTTTAAATAAATATCCACCTAGATAGCCACCTTGAACTCAACACTTCTAGAACAGAATTCTTTCCATTCCCATACAAATCTGTATCTTATTCGGAATCTCCATTATGGCTGCACTATGCACCTTGTCATCTGGAAGTGGACTCCAGTCCATTGGATAGTGGACTCCTATCTCTTCTCTCATTCGCTCTTTCATCTATCCAATCCACCACTAAGCACTAAGCCCCAGTAAGTCTTGGCTTTAATTACACTCAAGACCATCCTCTTGTCCCTATCACTGCTTCGATGCAAACATTTTTTTTCGTCACTTTTGCAATCTATTTCCACAGACTTCAGTCTGGTCTCTTCTATCCAGTGGATCTACAACCTAGCTCCTGAGTGCTCTTCTTAAAACACCAGTTCGACTACATCATTCCCAGTACTCCCAAACATATCCAGAACAAAGTTTGCAATGCTTTTGCTGCTTCCCATCCTTCCTGCCTTAAGTCTCATGTCTCCTCCATGATAATTTACGCTAGAGCCACACCAAACTGGTTGAAGTCGCTTGAATGGATCATGTAGTTTTAAGACCGCAACACTGCACAAGTCAGGCCTGAGATTAAAGTCCTACTCATCCCTGAGACTCAAATCAAATATCTCCTCCTCTGAGCTCCTGGGGTAGGATAGCCTGATTCTTCTAGTCTCTGTTTTGTTCTGATCCATTTATTTTACTACTTTGCATTTGAAATGATCTGCAAGTCAGTCCCCTACTAGACTGTAAATGCCTTATGGAAAGGAAATGTAACAAATTTATCTTTACTCACTTATGATCTAGGCGATGTTTCACCCAGAGGGTATCTCCAATTAATGCTGAATTATAGATAAATAGGTTGCGAAAAATATCCAGTTCCATTAAAGCACAAAGGGAACAGGGCAACTGCTGCAAACCACAATTCTGAAGTGTGGGGTGTTGCCCAGTGGCTGTGACTGAAGCTGTTGAAATCAACATTAGTATGACAACCAAATCCTTAAAATACAAAAAGATCATCTAGGTATTGTCATGACAGCCACTACCTATAGCCTATATTTTCTTTCCTTCTTCTTTACAATATGACTGAACTAGTTTCAAATTTATGTATAGTGTGTGTACACACACACACACAATAGGCAGGTAGGTAGATAGAAGTATAGTATATACTTAAACATTTTTAAAAACTCAAATCCAGAGATAAGAGGTGTTATATTTTTTCCCCATCTTGTAATAGTCCTTAGGCAAGTAATTTTGATTTTTCAATAATTACATAAAAATAATTGAACTGGCAACGTAAGAGTGTGGATCTGCTCAAATGAGTATCTTTCGTAAATCTAGACTGTAAGGATCATCTTTTATTTTTTACTTCAAGTTTGTCTTTCAGTCTTATGCCAATTTTATACAGGAAAAAACTATAGAAAGTACCATCCTAGTGAACTGCCTTATTGTACCCTGTTAGTGACAGATCTAGTTCTAGGGATGAAACGAAGAGCTTGAGATGGGTTCATGCCATTAGGACAGAAGCTTTTTCCAAAGCCCCTAGTTGATGCTCAATATAATTAATTGAATGGCTGATGATACTAATGATATTAATTTTAGTTTCTACTTAATGAGCACTTACTATGTGTGAAGCAGTGTGTTCAGTGTTTCACATGCATTGCCTCATTTAGTCTCAGGGTAACCCTGCAAGGTGGGTGTTATTATCTCTATACAGAAGAGGCAACCGAGAGGTGGAGAGGAAGAAGAAGCACAAAAATACTCCAGCAAGAAGGCCTCTCACACTAGCTTCCTGTTCAGAGAGTAAGACTAGACTGTTTCTAATGCTGCTTCTAGCTTTAACATTCCAGGATTCAAGTAAAAATGATATTAGAACTGTTTGTGAGGGAAACAAAGGTCATGCTTTATAATAAAATCTCTATTAAAAATACATTTTTTTTTTAGTGTAGAAAATTTTCTCAAAGGAAATGAGGATTAATCAGAGCAGTCCAATGTAACTAGAAGTACACAGACTGTGTCCTTATCAGTGGCAGTTTTTAACTAAGAAGATGTAGCAGTTGTCACGGGGCCCTTCCTTTTATTTTTCAATCTCATTGGAATAAAAAGCAATAATAATTTATAATATTAAAGTTATCATTCTTTCTTTAATTTAACTTAAGAAAAATAATAAAATGACAACTGTATCTCCAAAATACATTTAAAAAAATTACCCAGATAGATGAACATTCACAAATTATTTGATAGTCATTCACAAAAGTAGGAGCAGAGTGGGGGGAGTAAAGGAAATAAAAAAGCAATAAAGGGTTATTTGAGAACTTGATTTAACAAGTTATTTTTTAAGCTTGAAATGTTAGGTTTCTATACTTATCCCATTAAAATTCTAGTTGATTTTCACAATAGAATCCTCATGACTATGTAAAAATTGGCAAGATCCCACTAGTCACAACTCTTATATTTTTATACCATAAGGCCCTTGAGCTTATAAATGAGTTGCCAAGCAGAGGCATTATATATATGTTCCTGCCTTGTGGAAGTATGTCTGGGATGGGTTAAATGCTTCCTCTAGTTTTACCCAAATGGTATCTCAACAGAAATGTTAGTAGAGATGTCAGTTCTAGGCACCCAGAAATGCTGTTTCACAGCCCAGAGAGACTGGAAAATGCTAAATATTCTACTCTTTCTCTGAGAAATTTAAAAAAAAAAAATGAAGAGATTGGCTAAGTTTTATTTAAGTCAGCCTTCTGACCTTACCTGAGCAGGGCTCACCAACCACTTTTCCTTTTCCTCAGAAATACCTATGAACACGCCATAGAATATTGGTGCAGGATTAATCTATGATTGCAGCACAGCCATAACTTAGCTATTTAGGACATTATGTTAAAGGATAGATTTAACGTCATGAGTCCCTTTGCTTATCTCTATCTCATTTTATTTTTCTCTTCTCTTCTTGGTCTTTCTCTCCCTCCACCTCCAACACATGCACACACATAGATTCTAAATTATTGGTCCAAGACAAAAAGAGTCATGAGCACAAATTCAGGTCCATCTACTTCAATGAACAAACAGCCCAAAGCTCTTGGCTTCCTGACAGGAAAATTATATGAAATTAGTGACATCCACTTCAATATGCATTCTCTTTTTAAGAAGCTGGCTCTTTTATCTTCAATGCTCAGTATGCTTTAGGATGCTTTTATTTCTTCCTTACCTGTGGCTCCTACTTTCCCTCAGACTTTTTTTAAAAAATGCATTTGGTGGATGATATGATCAGTGCATTTCCTCTGAAATTAAAGTTTCCTTTGATATTGAATTCATTGCATTTAGAATGGAAATCAAATGACTTAGGCCGGTTACAAATATTTAAGTCAATAGAGAAGAATTTAATTTGCTACTATTGGGTTTCATCATCAAATAAAAAAGAACCTGTTTCCATTCTACAATCTATCAAATCAAAATTTTAAAGTGTCTCCAAAGTTGTATTAAGTTTATTCAACAAATATTTAGTAAATATCTTTTATATGCTGGACATAGCTTTAGGTTCTGGGATTACTAACATAAACTGATTAGACACTGCCCTTGCCCGTCTTGCCTTCAAGAGCTTCTAGTCTAGCAGAGAAGGTACATAGTAATTCTATAATTAAGTTTGTAGTGATCTGATTGTAATTGTGGTCATTGCAACAAAGGAGATAATGAGGCTGATCTACTCTAGTCTGTGCAAGGGAAGAGTGGGTAAGAATGGGATCAGAAAAGGATGACCTGAGAAGGTGGCATTTAAGCTAAGACCTAAAGAATGATGAAGACTCGGTGGGTGAACTTCCAGATATCAAATGGGAAGAAGTTTATCATACTTGAGTTAAAAAGACATGGCCAATGTGGTTGCAGTACAGACAGCAAGACAGAATAGTATCATATTAGTCAGAAAATAAGCGCTGCGACCGTCATAGGAGCTCAGAGGCCACCTTAATGCTTTAAAACTTTATGCCCAAAGCAGTGGGAAACCAGCAAAGGCTTCTAAAGCAGGAAATGGGGCATAATGAGATTCAGAGTTCTGATCCCTTTGGCTCAGTGGAGAGACCCAGCACTTCTTGATAATAGTGGGGAAGGTAGTGATTATCCTCATAACATCCATTAATTACTGGGAAAAAATCACAAAGAAAAAGCAATCTAAGGAAAGCAGAGTACAACTTCAGTGGAACTCCCCTAGCTTCAGACCTCTAACCAAACAGTCATTCATAAATCTCCACTCAAACTTCTGGTGCAAACAGCTCTGGCAGCCAAGTGAGAATAGGTTAAAGGCAGTAGGATGGAAGCAGAAAGCCTACGTAGGAGATCCTTTTCTAGGCAAGTAATCCTGGTGATTTAGGAAGCAGAGAAAAGTGAAATGATATGAGCCACACAGAAGGTAGAATCCATAGTACATGGACTATCCTTATTAGGATTATAACATTTACCTTTTGAAAAAATAATGGTTTTGGTTCCTCTTAAAATGTAGATAATACTGGAATATGCTCATAAGTTTCAATTATTTTTTCATACATAATACATAAATACAATTTGACCCTGACACATGCCGAAAACAGAACAATTAAGAGAATAAACATTTGATCAATCTTAAATCCTTTAGGAATTTAGAAAAGGACAACTCGTAGTTTAATTAGAAGCAATTCTTACCTAATCATTTAAATAGACCTATTTATGAATGTGTGCCAGGCAACACAGTCTAGATTTACTTTTTGCAACTGAAAGTAGTAAGTCCCTATTTCTTCAGCAGTATTTGATCACTTGGGTTTCTACTGATTCAAAACTAACTTGCTCCCCTGCAAATCCAAATTCATTAAGTTTTATTCAATTTTACTCTACATAATTAACTGGACTAAAAATATTAAATTTAGTGATAACACGTCTTTCATAAAACCATGTCCATATGTTATAATAACAGACTTTGGAGACTAAAAGTATGGCCAGTGGGGTCTTCTATCCTAGCTTTCTTACCTCCAATGTGTTAAGAAAACGAAAAAAAAATATGCAAACCCACTCATTAGGTTGCCTACAACATAGCCTCTTAGGTAAAATAATAGCATTTATATTGAAGTAACAACTTGATTCTAAAACCCGTGGAGCCCAAAGTCAAGATCCAATAGCATAATCAATTTTCCCAACTGCATTTGGAATGTTTCCTTAATGTTAAGATGTAATCACAGTTGTGTGGCAGTCTCTTTCTGAAAAAGTCTATTAAGGAGGAGAAACTGCTATCCACGCCACAAGCTCTTGCAGTTTTCTTTGTTGTCCAATAGCTAGGTAATAGAATATCAGGAAAAAAAAAATTTAAAATGAGAACTAGAACTAGTTAATGAATGTGATAAAAAGCTGAGTTAGAGAAGGTTTCTAAGACATTGGGATTCTGGAAGAAGAAAGGAGAGAGACTTTAAGAGTAGAAGTGGTATATGGTAGTGACAGAAGGGAGAGAGATGGTAAAAGATTTCACTTTACATTATGAAAGAATTTCTCCTTTGCTCTTTTTTGGAAAAAAAAAACTGTAGTAAACAATTTTAAATGATTTTCAATAATTTTGGATGCCAGATTTATTATTGTTTAAATGTAATATCCTCACACAGAAGCCCAATAAGATTTTGTTTTATATGGTCACAGTAATATTAAGAGTATAGAAACTATTATATCATCTTTAAAACATGCATGCATAGAAGAGTAGTAATACCATTCTATGAACACAATAGCTCAAGTTTAATTCAGGTTACTTCTATATGCTAGAGCTTGCCTCTGCCGGGACTATTCTCCCTCTTACCCGACATTTTCATTGGGTCACTGCCTGCTCAGATATCATGTCTAAGCTTAAACATCTGTTCTGTAGAGAGATCTGCTCAGGTCCTATAGCTGCAGTGCTATACACTCTGCAATGATGGAAGTGTTCTAGATCTCTGTTGTCCAATATGGTAGCCACCTGTGACCACAGAGCACTTGAAATATGGCAGTATGACTGAGAAAGTAAGTTTTAAAACTTTATTAAATTAAATTAAATATCTTTAAATTAAAAATAAAAACAAAATACATTAAATTTAAATAGCCGTATATGGCTAGTGATTGCTACACAAAATCAAAGAAAGACAAAGCCTCTATTTTTTTATTTTATTAGTATTCTGCATGTCTCCTTTGTAGCATTTGCATATTTGCAGTTATACAGTGCTTATAATGATTTGTTTAATGACCATCTACCTCACTAAACTATCAACACTGTCTTGATCTCACCATGATATTCCATGCTTGACACATAGTCCCTTCTCAAAGAGTATTGATCAAGCATTATCATTTGAATAAAACTTTTCATCAGTTTAATCATATATTAGATGTTAATCTTCTGGTTATATGACTATCAAAGATTGATATAAGAATATTAGAATGCTAGCTATTTATAGGATGTGAACTTTCCGGTAAAGTCCAGGAAATGCTACTAAAAATTATCAACATCTGTGGGAAAAGGTGTTTGTCACAGAGATTTCCTAAACACTCTTCCCTACCCGCCCCAGTTCCCACCCTCATACACAAACAGCTCCCTTCAGAAAAGAGTTTTCTATCTTCCTCTAAAATCTGTCTGGCTGTGAAAATGATGATACTCCTCTGCAAAAGTAAAAATTCAACACTAAACAAATTCACAGTTTAGCTCAGGTTGCTATGAGGAAGTTGACATAAAGAAGCTGTCCCTCTTTATTTAAATAAACATTTTATCTTTAATTCGTGTGAGCTAATTTTCTTAAATCTTTTTAAACATGTTAACTTCTCCAGAGGCAAATGTTCAAGTTATTCTTTGAAAATGCAAGAAAAATAAATTGGCATAATACAGTATGCAACATAGACATTTTAATACCCCCAATGGGAGTAGTGACAAAGAAGAGGACAGTGTATATGAAAATATATATTCCAGAGAAGAACAGTGGTTATCACTCACTGGGAAATGTACTTAGTTTGCTCATTTTTTAAACAGTTTGTTCATCTATCCATTTATTTCCCCATACATATGTCTGCCTTGTATAGGTATAATATCTTTCATCATAGAACACACAGTCTGGTTTCAAAGTCATAAAAGTACACAGGCAACCAAAATACAAGACTCTAAGGAAAGCAGCACCCAAGAGAAGTATATAACTCATCCTGAGAGGAACCACTAAGATGAGAACAGTTCAAATGCATGAAGCAGAGAGAGCCAAAGTACTTTCATTCAGAATTTTTAGTAAAAAAATGCTAATAAGAACTCTTCCCTCCAATCTTGAAATTCATTGGATTAAGACTCAATCCAAGAGAAACATGGGGTGGGGATGGAGGAACACATAGAAATTCAATGATCCATGCATGTTACGTGAATTCACAGATTAATAATTAAGACAATTAGTGAATGATTTATAAAGACAGCTCAGTGCATCAACGGTTTGAAACAAATGAAGCAATGTGAGGACTATTATTATAAAAACCCAAATAAGTTTATTATGAAGAGTTACAGAGAAGCGTACAATTATAATTTGTGTCTAAATTTTCTTCTTCTGGTGTGTACTTATCTTTTCAAGAGGCCTAGAGGGTAGAGCTTACAAACCAAGACCATCGGCGTGCATGTGGCACTTTCCTGACTCTTAAGATAAGTCTATAGACATTTAAATTAATCATTCAGAGGTTTGAAATACTAAGAAAATTCTGTCAAGTCCTATTATTATTCAGTAATTATTTAAACAAAGCAACTATTTGTCAAAAGCAAAGAACAATCTACACAAATTTAGTTTGTCAAGCTAATACGATAAAATGGTTTTACTATTAAGGTAATTTCAAGATAGGTGAGACATTTCACGTTTTTGTCTTCTTCTAAAAAACGAAAAACATCCTTGAATATTGTTAGGAATGCCTGACCTTCATACACTACACACTGGCTATGCAAGTAATGCAGAAATCATGGTGATTATTATATAAATCTGGGCCTCAAGGCCCAGGCTGGGAAGCTCATTTCATTATCACGAAATAACTTGAACATAAATTCAACATGGGTTCATAAAAATAAACCACTAGCAGGAAGGAGAATATAACCTATTGAAAGCACTACAAATGAAGTAGTTAGTACATATATGCCCAATTCTCAGAGAATTGCTCATGTGCCCTGGCTAAAACTGGTCTTGCAGAATCTAACTTTTGTCTGTGTCAGTACAGTGATAAAGAATCCATTTAATCCTGCAGCAGTGAAAATGAGAGCATGTTACTGCTATGGGGTAAACTGCTAAAGGTTAATTGAATTTTAGATATTTATCCCTAATTGTTCAAGATTTTATCCTAACATCATTTTCTGCATTAATGCACAGACACTCTGAGGCCATAAAGAATATATTTCACTCTAAATTTAAATATATTCTTATACTCCAAAACGGAAGTATATTTTCCCAGATAAATCTCATGATCAGAATCCAACTTCCTAGATGAAATAGGTCAAACTCAACAAACCTTTACCAAACTATTCCTTTGAATGAATGACTGAAAGAGTTAATATAATTAATCCAAACACCAAAGATCTCAATGTAGATAATTTGGTAAAAAATATATATATATTTTGGACTGTCCCACCTAATAGCATATTTATTTATTTTTTTATTAAAAATTCTTGGGGGGTGATATTAACAAAATCAAATAAGTTTCAAGTATATCATTCAATAGTAAGTGGTATATATATTGCATTGTGTGTACACCACCCGGAGTTAATTTCCTTCTGGCACCACATATCTGATCCCTTTTACCCCATCTGCCACCCCTCTACCCACTTCCCTCTGGTAACCACTAATCCACTGTCTATGTCCATAAGTCTCTGTTTGTCATGTTTGTTTATTGCTTTGAGTTTTATATCTCACATATGAGTGATATCATGTGTTTTTCAACTTTTTCTGTGACTTATTTTGCTTAGCATGATTATCTCAAAGTCCATCCATGTTGTCGTAAATGGCAGTATTTCATCTCTTCTTATGGCTGAGTAATATTCCATCATATATATGTACCACATCTTCTTTATTCAGTCATCTATCATAGGACACTTTGGTCACTTCCATGTCCTGGCCACTGTGAATAATGCTGCTACGAACATCGGGTACATATAAGGAAATATATTTAATAATACTAACACTTCACCTTAATAAGTTAGCAACACTTTTCTCTTTACACGACTAGAAAATTAAGTATTGTTGGTTGAAAGAGAGTATGCAATTTGGCATGCCATTCATTCCAGCATTCAAGGCAGGTCATCAATGAAAAGAAAATTACCATAAGTATTTTTAAGCCATTAGAGCATGATTTTGTATAATCAGACAATATCTTAAAAGACATGCCTATTTATTGTCATAATAAACCATCTGGTATGTTTTGGAGAGCCATTTTTGAGAGGTAAAGATGTGCCCAGCTTTCAGAACACCTGTTTAGGAAACCCTTTAATTCACAAAACAAATAAATATTCTTTTACCACTAGTAGCAACTCTAGGCCTTTGTATATTAAAGTTACAATATTGTATTTTATTTAATATATGTTATGACAGCAGCAGCATCAGTAACAATAGCTACAATTTATGAAGTAATTTATGTGGTCCACACACTATGCTGAATCTATATATTTATTGTCTCACTAAAACCTCATAGCGCTCCTAAGAGTTAAGAGTTCTTGTTATTTTCCTTTTACAATGAGAACACTGGGACTCAGAGTAACTTTCTAAGGTTGTACAGCCCTATTTAAAAAAAAGAGGATAAAGTTTAAAAAATTTTTTAAAGGCTTAAGAGGAATGCCACTGTGAATATCTACATGCTTTTGTACATGTCAAAGTTTAATTGATTGACTGTATAAGTATATTCCATCTTTTCAGACATATAAATACAAACTAAATATCAATTATCGTCACTATCAGTTTCCACCCTCTTTGATCTTTTTGGCTTGATAAGGCAGAGAAGGAGGAATGTTTCTAAGGTAATTTCATTCATCAAATGTTATCCACCAGAGAATAGGGGACTGGCAATGTCTTGGTCCAAAAGCAACTGGATGGTTTATAAACTCCAGTCACTTCCCAGGCTCACATGCCAGTAGGATGGCAACTACACAACAAAAGAGCCACACAGAATGGATCCTGGTACTTAGTGTCATGACCTACTTGCAACCTTTGAAACTCCATGACTTATAACGTAACCAGATAGTTCATGGATAACATCTTGGTGCTTCATGTCATACATAAATAGTCTACAGTGCCCAAATATTCTGTTCCGGCCATTAGCCCCAAACATTCTTCCTCAATTTAGCAGAGAATACTATTACACGAAAAACAACAAAAAACCCATATACAGCTATTCCATTGCATAGATTTAATTTCGAACAACAGGGAAGAGAGTAGATTTAAAAGTATTTTTCTGCATTGACTTCCCTTTTCCCTTTCAATATCAGAGATACTTATGTTTAATATTTGGCCTCTATAAATCAGACTTTTACAACCTTAACTTACTAGGATCGCTGGCATATAAAACCGTTATTCTTTTTCTGTCCCAGCGGGTAGACTGAGGGCTTGAGGGCTTGAGGCTGTAATAATTGCTCTGGAACTATAAGTATGGCCTGTTCAGAAACACCATAATCCCAGGTCCAAAGATGTGTCTCAGAAAAATGTTTCTCAAAGGCCTAGGGCTGTGCTGTGCAATATCCTATCTATTAGCTATAAGCGGCTGTTTACATTTATATTGAATTAAATTATTAAAGTAAAATTCCATTCTTTAGTCACATTAGCCATATTTCAAGTTTTAAATAGCCACATGTGGCTCGATAGTTACTACCTTAGACAGTACAAATACAGTTCTATTGGACAGTTCTGGCCTAGAATAACATTTCCTAACTTGTTATCTTGACCAGAATTTAAATCAAGACTAGCCAATGGATTTGGGCTCACATGCCAACTTGACTTCCTAGAGTAGAAAAAATTTTCAGTGCTTGGAATGGTGACATCTCTCTGAGACACAGAACTGGGGAGTGGGAGTCACATATGCCAATTAGGGCTCCCGAAACCTTCGGTTAGCACCAGTATGAAACTGCGAAATATCTAAAACACGAGAGTACCACATCTCATAAATCACCCATGTCGTTTCACACGACATTTCAAAATAAGCACGAAAGAAGTATTTTCCCCCAGGCACATTAGAGTTAAATAAAGTATTTAATATCATCCCTAATCACAATCTAGATTTGTCCAAGAGAGACTAAACAGTGATTAAGTCAGAAAATACTCTACAAATCAGTAATCCAGATAAATACCAATTTTTAAAATGTCTATTTACCTACATGGAAATCTGACCATCTGAATGCCGCTCCTCTCTTTTCTTGTTAAGTAAACAACTGTGTGACTGTTAACAGCTCCAATCTAGAGTCCATATTCTTCCCTGATGGAACTCAATAACATGATCAGATTTTCCACCCTCACTTAGAAATCATTTTTGGATACTCCGGCTCCAACAGGCCTTTTGTAAAACAAGCAGAACTGTATACAATAAATCAAATGCAGCACTGATCTAGTATAAATTTCTAAATGACAAGTGTATCAAGCACAACATGCATTTGGAATTAGGCAGAGAATGAGAAATCAGGCCGCTAGCTATCATTAGCAATCATCTTCTCCAGACGCTGCCTCCACTCCTAGCTACACTACCTATACCTTCCACAGATCTCTTGCTGATGTCATGATTAGCTTGTCATATCAAATTCAGCAGTACACAGGCATCTCTAGTGACATTTCTCCTTTTGCATTTTCATTCACTAGGAAGAAATGAACCCTACTTAGTAGGTAGACTCTCCATTATCTGCTGCAATTCTAAACCATTCGAGTGTCATTACTAAAATGAACTGGCTCTGAAAACAGAGTAATAGGAATGTACATTGACAGAAAAGTAGGTAGGGACTACAGATATCTTTTGTGCTTACTTTCCAGTGGATTCCTAGAGCTTCGACGAGGCCAAAGTGATGTAGCACATTAAGGCTATAAGCACTGAGTGAGCTCTCTTCTTACAGTGTGGCCTTGATGACTTGCCAGTCATGGTTGTGATTGATAATACAAACTAAATCGTGGGAAACTTGAAGTAAATATTCCTATTCCCAACCTCTAGAGCAGTGGTTCTCAACCAAAGGGCACTGTTGCCCCTCCCTCACCCCTTAGGGGTATTTGGCAATGTCTGCTGACACTTTTGTTTTTCACAGTTTGGGATTAAGGGAATACTGGCATCTACTGCCTAGAGGTCAGGGATACTGCTAAACATCCTACAATGCATAAGGAAGCCCCATCACAACAAAGAATTATCCAGCCCAAAATGTCAAGAGTGTCAAGGTGAAAATCAGGTCCTAAAGCTATGTATAATCCTGTCCCTTACATGATTATTCAGGGACTTATAATTTGCATGAACATGAGCTTTTGAATGAATGAATGAATGAATGAATAAAAAGATCCCTTTGTCCATTCAGATTTCAACCTTAATAAAGACACTCTTACTGTTTAGAGGGTGAAAAGGTGCATCTATTAGTAAAAATTATATTTTTTACCAGAAGCTATTTTGTTATTTGTTCAATCCTTATTCAACTAGTCCTCCTAACAGGATAATTTATTTTTAATCTGCTATCAGCATTTAATTATTCTTGGATCAAGTCCTCACTGTCAAAAAGACACTAATTACAAAAAAAGCAGAATGCAACCATCTTTACAGTACTAGTTTTCTCGGAAACCCTTTTGTCAAAATTGCCTTACAATTTTAGAGATAGAGTTTTAAAAATTCTATAGGTATGATTGTTTATTTAATAATAACTCCTACAATTCTTAAAGACAGAGTTCACAACAGAAATGATGACATAAAGTATAATTAAGTGATGGTAAGGTAGTGGCATTAAGGTGGCCCTCTTCCTTAAGAAAAGCTCATTACAATTTGAGGGTTTGGTATCTCTGCGCCCTTGCAAGGATACAATAACATATTTTTTTCTTTCGCACATACTAAAGAAAAGCTAACACATGATGGTTAACCCCTAATAGTTTACTAGTCCCCTTCTTGCTTTGTTACTGAATTATCATGTACTGTTCTGTCATGGGCATACATATATGTACATAGGAGGGTAATCAATATTTCTCAGCACTTTCTACCATTAAAGGTATATTTTAAAATCTGACAAAAATGCTGTATTCCCGTTACAACTTTTTTTGCCCTAAGTATGCATTAACATTACCATTAGAAGAAAAATTAAAGCACCACTGCTTTAATTGCAGAAACGAACACTAATACTTTGAAGGTAGATTCCACAATCTTAGTAATAGTTGAAGGCAAGAATCTAAAACATTACTGCGAAAATAAATGACAGCATGTGAGTATTATGGTTTTATTTTCAAATCAATTATTTTGTAAAAGTCTAGACTTTATTGAATAGAAGTGATCCAAAATAGTCTCTACCTGGTGCAGAAGTAAGTTGTGATATGTATATTTCTACCTTAAAAATATGAATTAAATGTTTCAGAAGGAATCTTGAGTTTCCAAGTTGAAAAGAAAACTGGAGCAATATTTTATGCTTAGATTCTGACATTACAGTGGGAATTGATAAAACATGCAAGGATAAAGCCGGCTTTTACTCACATAAAAATTGCCAAGTGCTAACTCCATTCTGAATCACTATGGGACATAATTACAAAACCTAAACAACAACAACAAAAACACCCCTTTGAACTTTTGAACCATTGTAGCCCCCTCAGCACACTCAACAGATATATAATTGTTTAAACAATGGAACAGATTTGTTATTCATTTCCCGAGTACACACAACACTTCAGGACTAATGCTGGGAAAGAGGAACAAAACTAGGAGGTGTTTATGTACTAGTTCAAGTACTAAGTTTTGTGACCACTAAGCCAATCATCCTTGGTTGAGAGGCATATGCTGTGGCTGAAGCTCTCAAGTCCACAATCACTTTTGGCAATGCCTTAAATCAGTGGTCCCCAACCTTTTCGGCACCAGGGACTGGTGCCCCTATGAGAATCTAATGCCTGACAGTCTGAGTGGAGTTGAGGCGATGATACTGGCGCTGGGGAGTGGCTGCAAGTACAGTGAAGCTTCGCTCACTCACCTGCCTCTCACCTCCTGCTGTGCAGCCCAGTTCCCAACAGGCCATGGACCCATACGTACCAGTCTGTGGCCCAGGGTTTGGGGACCTCTGCCTACATCATCCCAAAATACAGTATATGCAGCTTTGTGTATAAAATTCTTAAGTGTGATACATCTATGTCACCAGGTACAGCAAATAAAAAGCAGCTTTTGTAAAAACTTAATTTTACATAATTTTATTACTAGAAATTAAAGATAAAAATGCAGAAGAAGAAAAAGAAAACAGCAACTATGCACAGTCATATAAATGATTACATATAACATGTATGTTAGTTATCCTAAGAGCACGTATACTAGAATTCTTATTAGTTAAATATCCATATAATACAATTTTACGGTATTACTCTAAGAGATGAACCTTGCATTTCTTCATTGCCACAGGGAATCTGTCAAAAGTGGTAATATCCTTCCTTAGGTGAAATAATAGAAATAATAACTCACGCTCTAGTGTTAACAATGTAGCAAGAGATGCTCTGAGTGTTGTGCACATATTATCTGATCCATCTGTTACATATGAAGAAACTGAGGCACAGAGCAAGTGAAAAACTTGGCCAGAGGCACAGAGTGAGTATGTGGCAGAGCCAAGATTCAAGCTCAGACAGTGTGGCTCCAGACACCATGCCTGCTGGTCTCTCTTGCCTCCAGAAGATCCCTCCCTTCCCCACTTTCTTCTAGTTTCCCCACCTTCCTATCCTCTGATTACCACCAAATAGCCATGATCTGAACCCAGAGATCCACAATCATCATGTGTTAGTTGCACATTTGTGAGGAATAACCTTTCTAACAGCACTTTGAAGGATTCAAGGACTCAGAACACCATAAAACAATTCGGCAATAATGACGAGGGGATGACCACTGAAGTGCAAACTCACCTTACAGTGTCATAAAAGCATCCGCAGTTATTATACCATTCACCTGTTCCTCTTCCTGCACTCTGTCGTTGTTTCAATAGAAACCGCTGAGTGCCCTGTCAGCTCTCTCACACACTCAAAGAACAAGATTCACGAATGTGCCGGTAAACAGTAACCTTTCTTCAAGCTGGCGTGATCTCACACTACACTTCTTGCCTCTTCACTAAGCAATTTTGTCTGTTCTACACACTGCTATAGTACACACTGCTGAAAACCACTAACGTAAACACAGTACCGTACCTGCTAAAGAATGGCGCCAACAGACCAACCAGCCTACACCCTCATTGATGAAGGGCCTACCCTGTGTGCCAGGTAATAAATGGAACATGGCGAGTGCTTGACATGCATCGATAGCCCTTGAAAGCAGAATGATCTCCATTATATGCACGAGTACACTGAGGGTTCACGAAAGACAAGCAATATGTTCAAGATCTCATGGCAAGTGAGTGTTGGAAGGCAGGATTCTAACCATGTCTGTTAGAGAAAGTCCACTCTTGGTAATATTTGTATTTCCTCTCCTTTGCCTAAGGATATCTTATTTATTTTTCAGTTTCTCTCCCAACAGTCTGCTCTCTCCTTGAGGGGAGGGAATTATTTATTCACCACCATTTATTCGCCACCGTTTCTATTATACTTCCTAATAAATGGGTGCTCAGAACTTCCTGAACTAATAAAAATATAGGATGACAGTTCCTAACGCCCAATAGGCATCTAAGTAATGGTACAGATGCATACAGGTTAGGATCATTGGAATTCTTAGAAAAAAAAAAAAAAAACTTTTTATCTTAAGTCAAAGCCTTTTGATACACCAGCCCTGAATTCCAACTTCTTTCTCACCTTCCTGTCTCTTCTCTCTCCTTTCTCCATCTCTATTTCTGTTTCTCTGTTTCCTTCTTCTCCATTTCTGCCTCTGTCCATCTCTCTAACCCATCACCACTGTCACCATCATGTCATTGCAGGTACCTCATCCATAAACACATCGCACCCAGGATCAACATTCTCGAGTGAAATGTTCCCAACCATATTTTAGATAAACTCCTAAATAAGCACACTAATGGTATTGATTTGACAAAGAAATCACCTTAGCTGTACCCCAGGTAGGTTTCTGCATAGGAGAAGTGTCCCAGGCTAAGGTAGCTCCAAATCTGACATCTAGAACTGAGAAGACAAGTGATACTTTTCCATCTCTCCCATATATGTTGGTATGGTCTGAATGTGTGTGTTCTCACAAAATCCATATGTTGGGATCCTAAGCCCAAGGTGATGATGTTAGAAAGCAGGACTTTCGGGAGGTGAATAGGTCATGAGGGTGAAGCCCTCATGGATGGGATTGGTGCTCTTATAAAAGAGATCACACAGAGATTCCTAGCCTGTTCCATCATATGAGGATACAATGAGAATTCTGCAACTCAGAAAAAGGGTCCTCACCCAACTTTGATCTCAGACTTCAAGCCTTGAGAACTATAAGAAAAAAAAAAATCCTGTTATTTATAAGCTACCCAGTCTGTGATATTTTGTTATAGCAGTCCAAACAGACTAAGACATATATGCAGTTATATATAATTACTTTCCTTAGGCATATATTGATGTCTCCATATAATATAGCCCTCCCTACGTGCCAGTTCTTGTGCTGGAAGTTTTTCATGCATCATCTCATGGAATCCTACAAATAACTCCACTGTGTAGGAAAGATTGCCATTTGCATTTGATCGATAAGGAAGCCGAGGCACAGAAGATCTTACTGTCTTGCCTGAAGTCACACAGTTAGCAAACAGAAGATATTCATTCCAAGAATCCACATTCTCTGAACGAAAGCCTACCTTTCCCCCAGCACCACTCTGGCTGCTTTCAGCCAGCCTGGTGTTCTTTGGCAGTAAGTTCCTGAGAATTACCCTAATTTCCACCGCACTAGAATGTCATCTTCCTCATAAAGGTGTTCAGTTTAGTAATTCATTTGCATTCACTAATTGGTTTTCTATAAAGCAGTTGGCAAACTGTGGTCCCTAGACCAGCAGCATCAGCCTCAGTTGAGAGCATGTTAGAAATGCACATCCACAGGCCCTATCCCAGACCTACCACATCATAATTTCTGAGGCTGAGGCTCAACTGCCTGCAAATATATGAGCCGTCCAGGTAATTTTGATCCACGTTAAAGTTTGAGAATTACACGTTACCCAGTATTTACTGAAAGATTTAGGTAACGGTCCCTTTGAAGGCTCACTGTCAGAAATGGAAGATAGAAAATGCATGGTGAGACATTTTGTTTCAGTAACACCCAGGGGGACATTGTGTCTGCAGCTCCTCACACTGTCATCTGTGCTCACACATAGGCTTTCCATTCATAATTACCAAATTATGACTACCTAACAGCTTCTAAAATGAGTGTCTGGCTTGGCAGATTTTAAAATGCTAAGAGAGTAAGCATCTTTGTTTCTGGATTGGGCTTGTCCGATGCAAATAAGAGAGGCAGGGCCACAGGTGACCCATCAGTTCACCTCTGAGAGCAAATTAATTATCCCCTGACGTAAGTGTCATATTTATGTGCCAAGTATAGTCTATAATGAGGTCTTTACCATGTAATCATATTCAAGCAATTGTTCACTTAAGTAAACACATTTTAATTACTGTCATTTTTTTCATTATTTATTCTCCAGCCTACAATACACCTGTCAAAAGGAACATTTCTTGTTTGATTGTCATTTCCTTCCATTTTCCCTGGGTCCTGTATACACCACCACCACCACCACTTCCACGTTTCCCCCTTAACTAAAGTCAAGCAGAAGTTCTTGGGGACCTGGAGGCCAGAGGGATGGCTTCCCAACCCTAATGGCTGGTGGAGCCTTTCAGCTGTTCCTTTGAGAACGCTCTTCACACATGCTCGTAGTACACCTGTCTGACGTAACTAGGGTGCTGCAAAGCTACTCTTAATGATGGGACGTTTGCTCTAAGAACTATCACTTTGAAGAATACGCAAGAAGGAAAATGAAAAACAATGTAATTACAAGTTATCAACTTCAAATTTCATTCACTTATTTGCTTCAAAACTGCCAAATGAAAATGATTTTAACTCACCTGAGTAATATATGGATATTCGAAATGTTTTAAAAAGCCTAATTTCAAAACTGAATTGCTAATATTAAAAAGAAGAAAAACATTCCATCCAATTTTCTCCAGTTAGAGATCTTTAACTCTTCACAAAACACTTGCAACTGAGGGGCTGCCCGATAATTTACTATAATAACTATTGAAATGTGTGTTTTAAGTCAAATGCTTACTAAACTCTTCGCTGCTGCCTTAGCTAATTTTTTTTTTTTAATTCTAATCATTTTTGGGGAAAGAAGATGGCACCCAAATGATTTGACCATTTATGATCAATTCAACCTGATGAATACTCTGATTACTTGATATTTATTATGATTCTTTTAAACTCAAATTTTCTGTACTCATTGTTATGAAAAAAAATAACAATTTTACAAAGGAAACAATTGAGGTCAGTTTCTTCCAAGCAACTTCAGAATAAAAAGACAAAATAAAATTGAAAAATTCCCTCTAGCAGACAATATGAGCAACTTTCATATAATAAATGTGGATAACATTCTACTTAGCAGAAGCCAAACCTGGTAGATGTTCCAAACAAAATAATCTCCTGGTAATCTTTTAAATTTAAGTTAATTATCAACTTTAAAAATTGAAGAGAGTGCACTTAAATATCTAGAGTTATATCATCTATTGAAAAATTGGGCCCCCTGGCAACAGTGGACTCTTAATCCCACGTGGCAACGACTGGCTGGCTTTACTCTGTGATCTTCCTGTGTGGCTCCTTGGGCCCCTCGGTATGCCACCCTGCATTGTGTTCTGTGGTAGTCAGAGGAAAGTTCTCTCATTTCCAGCTTGAAGTCATCCATGAATATATCAAAAGGAGGTGGGACAGAGGGTACACTTTGAAGAATGGGCAGGAAGGAAAATGGGAAGGGGGAAGTGAGGTGTCTCTTAGGATGAGGTTATGGGGTAAACAAAGCTTGAGGAGTAAAGGTGGGAGTGAGGGAAGGAGGTGCAAGGCAAGGCGAAACAGTAAATGAAC
>NW_006440638.1:18911908-18913679 GCF_000325575.1 Pteropus alecto | reverse complement strand
AAAGCCCCAGTGCTTTCAGGCAAAGAACAGCATTTATTAATACTATAATAATCTGGCAGCGATGGTACCCAAACTCAGGAGGACTGGTATTGGAAGCAAGGAGAGCACTTTGGCAGGGAAGGCGAAAGGCTCGCGAGGCAGTGGGGAGGCTTTCCCCACATGCGCACCCGAGTCACACTGGCTGGGTTCAAATCTTGATGCTACCAAACGTAAGAACCATGGCCTTTTGCAGGTCATTTAATATCTCTGAGCCTCTGTTTTTTCATCTCTGATGGAGGAAACATTATCTATGTCAGGGGGCTATTGAGGATTAAGTGAAGTGATACAGTTTATATATGCTCAGAATAGTTCCTGGCCCAAAGTAAGAGCTCGATAAATGTTAACTGAGCTGCTATCATCACCCTACCACCACCACCACCACCACCACCACCACCATCACCTAAGAAATTGTACTGAGTCCTGAAGAGTGGTGTCTGAGGTGTGATTTGTGGCCCTGGACATAAAAAAAGAAATAAACAGATGACAAAAAGGTTACGAGGTAAGACTATCTAGCACCTGATTATTTTAGAAATGTGAGGGAAAAGCTATTCAGAAGTATTCCAAGACCACTGCATGAACTTGAAGCTGATTGAGTGATACTATAAGACAGTAGAGAAGGGGAAGATCATAAAAAAAAGTAATCTTTACAGAAGTTGCATTGCAGGTGACAACAGAATACTGGAATGGAACTTCAGAAATCAGTTGAAAAGGCTAAAGAAAAACTTGAAAGAAAGGTTTAAGCCAAGATGCAGATTCAACAGCTAGTCATGTTCAGTGAGGTTAATAAATTCTACAAAGCAAAAGAATTAGGAGCATAAATAAGCCACATCATCAGGATTAGATAGGTTAAAATCCTTGCTCAAACTGCCTTTAGGGGGTATAGATTAAAAGTAGAGCTGTCACTCTTAACCATTTGCTACACTCCTTCCCATAAAAGGGAAGAGAAATCTACGTGTTTTCTTATAAGCACAGAGGAGGAAGGTATGTCAGGAGGCAAAAGTGAATGAGCCATGCCTCCGAAGGTGGTGGCGGCAGTGGCTTTATGAGCCAGGCACAAAGCCACCATAAGGCTAAGTCGTGCTCTGAACATAGAGAAAAGGCATTGGGGGTGGGGGGGGCCGGGGCGAGTAGAAAAAAGAAAAAAAGAACGCTGTGTGGGGGAGTGGCTAAAAGGTAAAAAGTACACTTGACAAATTGCATACTAGTGAAGAAAGCAATTCATCCCAAGATCAAGTTCCAATTTTAGTTAGAATGTAGGACAAGTGGCAAGATTCCATTTGCTTAGAGTCACCAAAGACATGAATAACAGAATTCAAATTTCATATTTATTTACAAGAGAATTTTGCAATTATCTGTTGTCCTTTTCTCCAGCTTGGATAGTTATTATATTTTGCTTGGACGGTTGCCAGTACTTAGATTTCCCTCTCAAAAAACACACTGGCTTCAGAGACACACAACCTGGGTAGTAAATAACATCAACTCCACAACAACTGCTGCACTATCATACACACCACAGCCCACTATGCCCCGGCCACGTCAACAGCTAGCATACAGAAAAGCTAACACAGGGCTCACTACCCATCAGGGACCGCACTAACTGTCACTATCCATCAGAGACTGCACTAACTGGGCCAATACTCCATTCCATTTGCTATTCAGAACTACCTCCATGTGCTCAGTACTGTCATTAGCTACATTTACAGATGATGACCTAAGATTTAGTCTATGATTA